>NW_006206380.1:294939-296080 GCF_000334495.1 Tupaia belangeri chinensis | reverse complement strand
TTCAAAGGATACTTCAGAGGCCTGCCATATTGTTATTATTGCTATGATTGGAATCCTCACTAGGACAGTACAGTACCTAGTGAGGGTTCTCCAAGACATTAGAACTGTAGAACCACTAGTGCATAATGACCACCTGGAGTGCTATAGTAATGAGACTCAAATGATTAAGAGCCGTTATGTAGGCTGAGCCCAGCAAATCCATAGATATACAGTTGACCAAATACTTTGGGGACCTTCCTGTCTCTGTATGTACATAAGGCAGGACATAAAATCAAAGGAAATTATTATTATTTATTTATTTATTAAGATTTTAGCCATAGGGTGCATGCACTCACTAGACTGAGACAGGCAAAGTGAGAAATCACTATCCAGTGGGGATGGCTACTCCACAAACCCTTCTCCATTTTCCTTTCAGGATTTTGGGCATGCACACACATACGCCAACATGATTTTCAAACCACTGGGTCTGGGATTCCAACCATGTTTAGCCATGTGGGAATCCAATGGCTTAACCATCATTCCACCTGCTGATCCTGTATAAAATTTATTTTAATTATGCAGGCTCACAATTTAAGGAAAATTTGCTTCAGGATGAATTGTGCCTTGAGTTTTATTCATATGATATTTAGTTGCGAATGGACTTTGACATTTGAGCTGAGGGGGAATAAGTTAAGGCTTTGGGAGCTATTAAGATGGAATTAATGATTTTGTATGTGTGAAGGATATAAATGCTGGGAGGAACAGGGGGAAAATGCTATGACTTGAATGTTTGCCTTTTCCAAAATTTATGTTGAAGTTTTATTGCTGTTGTGGCAGTGGAAGAAGGTGGGAATTTGGGAAATGATAGTTCCATGAGGGCACTGCCCTCATGATTCTACCCCCTTTTGCCTCTTTGTCCTTCAGTTTTCCACCATTTGAAGATGCATCAAGAAGACCCTTGCCTGAGACCAGCAGTCAGTGTAATGGCTATGTCGCTGGACTCCCATGTAGTCGACTATGGTTCGAGTCACAGACCCAGTGGCTTAAACTCATGTCAGGCATGTGTGCATGTGTGCCCAAGATCCTGAGAGGAGAATGGAGGAGAAGGGATTATGGTGTGGCCATCCCCCCTGGGGGGTGATTTCTCACTTTCTCTCTCTCT
>NW_006206380.1:268460-294928 GCF_000334495.1 Tupaia belangeri chinensis | reverse complement strand
GTGCACACCCCCTAAAGCAAAAACCCCCCAAAAAAAAAAAAAAAAAGAAGACCCTTGCCAGATGCTGGAACCTTGATCTTGGACTTTTGGACTTTTCAGCTTGCAAAACTATGTGAAAATAATTTTCCGTTCATGATAAATTACCCAGTCTTAGGTATTCTGTTATAGTGCCACAAAATGGACTGAGACATATGCTAGAAGAGCAGAGGAGAGGTCTTCAAAAGTTCACAGAAAATGCATTTTTTTAAAAAAAACTTACACAGGGATTTCACATTTTTTGACACATAAACTTCTACTTTAATTTCATTTTCTATGAGCTTTTTGAAGTCTCCTCATGCAGGAGTCAGGGAGCCAGAGGCTTAAATGATGAGAGGGAGTGGATTCAATTCCAGAGATGTAATCAAAGAGGTAGGTAAATAAGAGATTGTAATCAAAGAATAAAAATGTAGAGATCAAAGATGCTGGGTAAGAGCAAGGTCCAATGTGTATCCCTGTGCATGAGTGGCACAAATGGAGTAAAAGGGAAGGTGATGAGAATAAAGAAAATCAAATCCTGAGGCCCAGAATGTATAATGGATTGTTTGTTCTTATCTCTGGCATTCAATTAATTGTCAAAAACTTGTCAATCTTGGTTTTGTAATATCATTAATATTTGTTTCCACTTTATCATCTCACTGTCACTACTAAAGTTTACATCTTCATTCTTTCTTTTTTTTTTTTTTTTGGGGAGGTTTTCACTATAGGGCGCGTGCGCTCACCAGACAGACAGAGAGAGACATAGAGACAGAAAGCGAGAAATCACCCCCCAGAGGGGATGGTCACGCCGCAATCCCTTCTCCTCCATTCTCCTCTTGGGATCTTGGGCACGCACGTACACGCGCCCGGCGTGAGTTTTAAGCCACCGGGTCCAGGACATGAACCACGGTCGACTACGTGGGAGTCCAGCGACATAGCCATTACGCTAACTGCCGGTTCCCAAGTCTTCATTATTTCTTGTTAAGACATCTCTGGTAGCCTCCTAACTAGACCCCTATCCGAACTAGACTCCTTTCCTGATTTTCAATGTATTCTTTAAATTGCTATCTCAGTGATGTACCTAATTTAATCATGGAAATCATCTCCATTTCACTTCTATAATGTACAGGGTAAAAATCTCTCTATATATGTAACTGACATAAACAACCATTCATGATCTGTCAGCATTCTACTTCTGGATCATATTAAAGAACTGTTTTTATGCTGTAGGTTCCAGGCACTCTGAGTTACTTGACAATCTACATACATCATGTTCTTTCCATGCTTCTATACAGGCCAACAAAATCCTTAACCCACCTAATACCCATATTTAATGTTTTGTTTAAGATATTAACATTTTCTTCTGAGAAACCTACTTTAAATTCTCTCAACTTGCGTTGGATGTCCTTCCGACCTCAATTTAGCATAGCACTTATAACAGTAAATTATGAGTATTTTTCTTTTGCAGTAGATTTTGGGATTCTGTGTGCACACACTTGTCATATTGCTCTCATATCTGTAATGCATAGCACAACAGATAGTAAATAGTTGATGCTCTATACATTTTTGTTGAATGAATATGAGCTCAAAATATTGAAGAAAGGAGAAAAAAGTTATAATCAAAGTGCCAAAGCTCTCATGCAATGTGGAAAAATGTTCTGAAAGTTAATAGATAAGGTTAATAAGATTTATGTGTTAATAGTGATACAACAAGGTAACATACATCAGTCATACTGAATGACCTAAAAAACATTTACATAGAACAGTGGTTCTCAGTATTCACTGGATATTAGATAACCTGATAGGGGGCTTTTAAAAAATATATGTATACATTTTCCATTCATAGACATTCAATTTCAATTGATCTGGAAAAAGACTCTGGCATCAGTATATTTAAAGATTCTTGAGTACTTGTGACATACAACACATTATTTGCCAGGGCTGCCATATAAAACACCATAGAATTAATGGCTTAAGTAACAACAGATAATTTTTTTCAGTTATCAAAGGTAGAAAACAAACATCAATTTATTGCCAGATTTGGTTTTCTCTGAGGCCTTGTGGTAGGCAGCTAATTATTCATGACTGGGAAACCCTAAGAGAAAAGCAAAAGGCTCATCTAGCTCCGGGCGCCAGGCGGATGAGGCAATTTGCCATCTTCCTTCCTTGGGACCTGAGAGAAGCACAGAGGGATGATTCATAGATTTTTCTTTTATCAAAAAGACCTAAGCAAGCGTTTTGGTCAATTCCCTAATTCACATTAGGGCGATGAACTAATTGGGCAGTCTAATTGGGGCAACCTGGCTTACATTGGGCATGCAATTAGGTGATCAAGTTTCTCATTCTTTACCTGTGAGGAAGGTGTACAGGTGCAGGAGAAAAACATGTGGATTCAAATTCAAAGGAAGAACATAGGTAGCATAATGGGCCTCCCACTAATGAATATTCATGACCTCTAGTAATAAAAATAACAGTTAACTAGTACCAAGCATGGTTGCCACCTGGCAATCTGCCAGCCCAAGAACATTTTTGGGTGTACTTCCTTTCCTTTCCTTTCTTTCCTATTAAGTCTTCTTTTCTATCTACTTCACTAGTGGTTGAGGATTCATTTTGTGCTTAGGGACAGATCTCTAATTTTAGTGAGGTGGATCCAAAGAACCAAGGACTTCACAACACAGCTTGACACTCTCCCATCCGTTAACAGCCTCTCTATTTGGCTAGCAGATAATCATCATCTTACTATTTCCCCACATGATCTTATCTCTGTGTGTGTGTATCCTGGTGTCTCTTTTTTATTAATTTAATTATTTTAATTTGTTATTTCTGAATAACCATTATACATTTATGTAGGTTACGGCATGATTTTTGAAAATATGTATACACTGTGTATAGCAAATTGCGGATATAAATATATTCACTACCTTCAACATTTAACATTACATTTTATTATGTACATTTGAAATTTGCTCCACTGGTTATTTTGGAAGTATATATTGAATTTTCTATAATGTTCTTCACTGTGAAATATCATTATAAAGAAAAATAAAGTGATTAAAAAGTAGACAACATAAAGTCTCATAAATTAAATGAGAAAGGATTTTTTTTTTGGAGCAGTTGTTGCTATAAGGTGCGTGTGCTCGCCAGAAAGACATAGAGAGACAGAGAAACAGAAAGGGAGAAATCATCCTCCAGGGGGAATGGCCATGCTGCAATCCCTTCTCCTCCATTCTCCTCTTGAGATCCTGGGCACACAGACACATGCGCCCACCGGGTCTGGGACTCAAACTGCAGTCGACTACATGGGAGTTCAGCGACATAGCCATTACGCTAACTGATGGTAGAGAAAATGGATTTTTTTAAAACAAAGATAATCTTTTTTTTTTTTTTTTGAAGAGGTTTTCACTATAGGGCACATGCGCTCGCCAGCCAGACAGAGAGAGACAGAGAGATAGAAAGTGAGAAATCACCCCCCAGGGGTGATGCCATGTTGCAATCCCCTCTCCTCCATTCTCCTCCCGGGATCTTGGGCACACATGCACACGCACCTGGCGTGAGTTTTAAGCCACCGGGTCTGAGACACCAACCGCAGTCAACTACATGGGAGTCCAGCGACATAGCCATTACGCTAACTGCTGGTCCCAAAACAAAGAAAATCTTAACATAGGCTATGAAAGAAGAATTTGTAACGTCCATGTAGAGGATTCTGGGATATAAGCCTTTATAATCTGAAAAGATTAACCATTGATCTAGTTAGAAATAAGAGAAATTGTACATAACGATAGCTTATTATGAAGAGGTAGAAAAACAAAACTTCACTCACTAACTGTGACTTCTTCTAAGACTACAGTACTCTATTGGGCATAAAGAAATAAGTCCTCAATAAACCAAAAGCAAAACAAATTTGGAAACCAGATGTTTAAAGGTGAAGACATAGTAAAATCAATGATTTGGTCATTTAGAGTCTTTACAAAATTTTTCATTTTAGCCTTTTTTAACTTCATTCCAAAGAAAGACTCAGCTATTTGTAACATTTTGGACGTTGCATCTGTTATGTAGTTTTATAAAATGAATAATAGTCATAATAATAAATATACAAATGCAATATATGAACATTGGAGATGACCATCTTTTAAATAATTGGTGGATTTGTACTTAAACCTGTTTATGTGTAAAACAGTTGAATCTGAATTTTTATCCTTTCAGATGAAAAATTTAATCCATTATATCCGATGTTATTATCAATACATGCAGATTTATCCCTGTCATTTGTCACTTTTTGTTTTCTAATTAATTTGTGTTCTCTTACTTCTATTTACTTCCCTTTAGTTTTCCTAGTGTAGTATTCCCTTAAGTATTACTTGAAGAACTGATCTAGTTTTGATTAATTCTTTCAGCTTTTGTTTATCTGGGAATTATTTTATTTCTCCTCACTTGAAAGATAATTTTTCCAGGTATAGTACTCTTGGCTGAAATTGTTTTCCTTTCAGAATTTAAAATCTTTCTTCCCATTTTTTTATTTTCTGTACCGTTTCAGTTGAGAAGTCTAATGTTAGTCCAAAAGGGGCAACTTTTGTAAGTAACAGTGTTTCTCTCTTGCCATTTGTAGAATATTGTCTTTGTCTTTGAGTTTTACCTTGTTGACTCTGATATGCCATGGAGAGTCTTCTTATGTTAAATATATTTGGCACCCTTTGTATTTTCTGGATTTGGATGTCTGTATACCTCTCTAAATTTGAAATGTTTACAGTTAATACAGCATGAAAGAGACTTTTCAATGCCTTTATCTGTTTCTTTGCCTTCTAGAATACCTATTATGAGGATATTTGGTCATCTAATGGTGTCTTGGTTTTCTTGTATATTGTTCTCATTTTAATTATTATTCTTACTTTTTTTTAGTTGCTTAGACTAAGTGAGAGATTTTCTCTTCAAGGAAAGAGAGTCTTCTGTGTGGTATAATCTGCTTTTGATACTCTCTAGGGAGGTTTTGATTTTCTGCATCATATGTTATTTATCTCCAGAAGTTCTGTTTGAATATTTTTCAGGGTGTTTATCTTTTTATGGAATTCTTCCTTCAATTCCTGGAAGGATTTTACTGATCTTCTGAAATTGGTCGTCTGTTTTTCCTGCATCTCATTGAGTGTTGTTTTGGTGAATATTTTGACTTCTTTCTCTAAGATTCTGTGATCTCTTGTGTTTCATCCATTTTTGGTGAGGAGTTATCTTCCTTTAAGAGAACGGTATTTGCTGTATTTTATTTCTTGAGACTGTACTTTAATTTTTAAATGATATATTCACTTCTTCCCTCTTTGGAATATATTTCTGTAGCTTTGTGTTCATGCGTTTCCCTATGGTGTGAGTTAGTCACAATACTCAAGAGCACAATGAAAGAATCATTCATCATGATCAGGTGGAATTTATTTCGGAGATTCAAGGATATTTCCACACACACTGATATATAAATGTGATATATCATATCAATACAGTGAATAATAAATCTCATAACCATCTCATTAGATACAGAGAAACCATTTGAAAAATTCAGTATCTTTTCATGATGAAAATTTTCAAAACATAGTTATAAAAAGTTGCAAATCAAAATAACAAAGACCATTTTTATGATATGTCCCCCCAAATTTTATATTTTGGAATTTGATATTGAGGGATGGTGAACCTAATGGGCAGTGATTATATTGTAATGATTGTGTCACGGAGGTAACACTTTTGTGAATAGATTAATGTCTCATGAGACCCAGTGAGTTCTAGTTCTTCTGAAAAGGAGTTAGTTCTCATAAGAGGTGGTTGTTACAAGAGAATTGTTCTCAGGTTATATTCTTTTTCTGCATTTTTCTGCCATCCTCTGTAGTTCTATCAGCTATGTCATAGGGCAGTCTAATATCAATCCTATACTAAATACATTTGAAATATCACAGGGTTAGTTTCCTTGTTGAACTGTATGTGCACAGAATGCATAAACCCATAATCTTGGCTGGCTGAGAAGGATGAGGTGGGGAATTGCATTGTAATACTGTTGAGAATGCCTGTCATTTTCTCTCCCTCTTTCTCTCTGTGAATGTTTTTTTTTTTTTTTTGGAGAGTTTTTTGCTATAGGGCATGTGTGCTCGCCAGACAGACAGAGAGAGACATAGAGACAGAAAGCGAGAAATCATCCCCCAGGGGGGATGGTCACGCTGCAATCCCTTCTCCTGCATTCTCCTCTCGGGATCTTGGGCACGCATGCACACGTGTCCGGCGTGAGTTTTAAGCCACCAGGTCCGGGACGCGAACCGCGGTCGACTACGCGGGAGTCCAGTGACATAGCCATTACGCTAACTGCTGGTTCCCCCAGTGAATGTGTGTTTTGGTGTGTAATACCATTTAATCCTTTTGTAAAAGAAAGACATAAATTTTTAAAAAGTATTACCAACTTGAAATTTTCAAAGAATGTAAATCTTAAGTATTCTTGCCACACATACTCAAAAGGTAGCTATGTGTGGTGATAAATATGTTCATTAAGTTTATTGTGCCAATTTTTTTATTTTGTACTAAAATTATTTAATATTATCCTTTAACAACTACTTATTTCATATCTCAGAAATTGTGGGAACCAGCAGTTAGCGTAATGGCTATGTCGCTGGACTCCCACGTAGTCAACCGCGGTTCATGTCCCGGACCCGGTGGCTTAAAACTCACGCCAGGCGCATGTGCGTGCGTGCCCAAGATCCCGAGAGGAGAATGGAGGAGAAGGGATTGTGGCACGACCATCCCCCCTGGGGGATGATTTCTCACTTTCTGTCTCTATGTCTCTCTCTGGCTGGCGAGCGCACGTGCCCTACAGTGAAAATCTCTCCAAAAAAAAAAGAAATTGTGATATGTAATGTTCTCATTTTCATTCAGTTCACCTTGCCAGAGGAAGTAATTTTTAATTTAAAAAGTGCATGCATATATGAGAGAGAGAAATAGAGAAAGAGAGAGAGAACCTTCTATAGGGTATGATCATGCCAAGATCTCCTTCCTCCAAATCTCTAGCCCACTGGGTCTTAGACACTCATGCACATGCCCAGCATGTTTCAAGAGGACAGAGTTGGGGATTAAACCCATGTTTACCATCTGAGATCCAGTTTCTCTTGAGCAGTGCATTTATCTATGCACTACAGAGTTAGCCTTAACAGAGAAAGTTTTGTAACAAAGTAATGCTTCCGATTCACCAAGATGAAGGAACTTCAGGGTTAAGAGGTAGACTTAATGGGCTATATGAATAGGGAAGAACTAATGAATGGGGTTCTAATGTTCATTTGGAGATCTGCACTGAGATAAGATGGGACACCTTCAAGCCAATTCACAGGTCAGGAAAGAATGGTTTGTCACTGACTGAGATTGTGTCATTTAGCTATAGAAATAACTTACCACCTGTTCTTTCATCTTTGTTTTCTTTGTTTAACTAATCAATTTTATCTTTATCTTTATTTCTTTGTACCATTTTTAGATTATTGCTATAGGGTGAATGTGTTTGCTAGAAAGAGTTGGAAGGAGAGGGAAAATGAGAAATTACCTCCGAGGGAGGATGGCCACACCATAGTTTTTTCTCCTCAGTTCTACTCTTAGGATTTGGGACATGAATGTATGCATACATAACCAGTGAGATTTTCAAGCACTTAGTCCAGGACCTGAACCACAGAGTCGGTCATGTTGTCATGTTGGATCTACCACCTTCACCATCACATCATCTGCTGACCAGATCTTTTACTTGATTTCTTATTTTTACTTATTCTTTGTGTGTGTGTGTGTGTGTGTGTGTGTGTGTGTGTTTGTTCTTTTCTTTAATTTATTTTATTTTTATTGTTAAATTTTTAATACATTTAATCACATTATTTAGCTTACAAAGTGAACATATCAATGTGTGAACATTTCTTCCCAGACCAATTAAGATATCTTCAACAGATAACACCACACCTCCACGTCCCATCAATTCTTTGCCTCTGTATCCCTCCTCTAAATGTCCTTTTCAAGGCCCTACTCCTCCATACACACCACATCTAACATTCACACCCATCTCTTGCATTTGTACTTCCGTTAGTCAATCAGTTTCAGTCATAGAGTGTGGACACTCAGTATATATTAAGTGGGTATATACAATGTCTCTCCTTCATAGCCTACCTTGCTTCACTCAGTAGTGAATTTTCCATATTCTTCACTTTCTGTCAAAAGCCAGAGTTTTTTCTTTCTTTCTTTCTTTTTTATTTCTGAATAGTATTCCATAGAGTATATGTGCCACAGTCTTTCAGTCCATACATCCATGCTGGGGCATTTGGGGTGGTTCCATGTCTTAGCAATTGTGAATAGTGCCAAAATAAGCATCAATGTGCAAGCACTTTCCTGATGAAGAATTCTTCTGTCCTTTGGGTAGATACCAAGGAGTGGGATTGCTAGATCATGTGGTAAATCTATTTGTAGATTTTTGACAAATCTCCAAATTGTTTTCCACAGTGACTAGACTAATTTACATTTCCACCAGCAGTGTAAGAGGGTTCCCTTTCACTACATGCTTGCCAACACTTCTCATTTCTTCTTCTTCTTTTTTTTTTTTAATCTTAAACATTCTGACTGGGGTTAGGTGGTATCTCATTGTTGTTTTGATATGCATTTACCTTACGATGAGGGATGTTGAGGATTTTATTATATGCCATTTGGCTATTTGAATGTCATCTTTAGAGAGGTTTGTTTGTTTGTTTTCCTCATTCTCCCATCTTTTAATAGGGCTGATCATCTTTTTTTCCAAGCAGCTGCTTAAGTGCTTGAGTTCCATGTGTACTCTGGTTATCAGCCCTTTATCTGACTCATAGTTTACAAAAATATTTTCCCATTATGAGGGCTGTAGATTCACACTAATTACTGTGTCTTTTGCCATGCAAAAAACTTCTTAGTCTGATGTAATCTCACTTGTCTATTTTGAGGATTATTGACTGTGCTTTTAGGGTTTTATTTAGGAAGTCTTTGCCTACCCCAATGTCTCCCAGAGTTTCCCCAGTGTTTTCTAGGAGCAATTTGATAGTTTGAGGTCTTAGATTTAGATCTTTGATCCACCTTTACTTCATTTTTGTCAAAGGTGAGAGGTAGGGGTTCAGATTCATCTTTCTACAGGTGGAAATCCCATTTTTCCAGCACCATTTGCTGAAGAGGTTTCTTTTTCCCACTGGATTGACTGGTACCTCTTGTTAAAAATCAATTGACTGTATGTTTGGTAATTTATTTCTGGGGACTCTATTCTGTTCCAGTGGTCCACATGTCCATTTCTGTGCCAGTATCATGCTGTTTTGATTACCACAGCTTTGTAGTATACTTTTGGGTCAGGGAGTGAGATGCCACCCACTTCACCTTTTTGTGCAGAATTGCTTTGACAATACGGGATCTTTTGTGATTTCAGACAAATTTTATGATTGTCTTTTCTGGATGTGTGAAGAATGTGTCTTGTACCTTGATTGGCATTGCATTATATATGTAGATTAATTTGGGTAGATTTTCCATTCTGATTACATTAATTCTTCCAATCCAGGAACATGGGATGTCCTTCCACTGTTTTGTGTCATTTTCAATTTCTTTTTATTTAGTTTCTCATACTTTTCCTTGTGGAGGTCTTTAACTTCTTTGGTTAGATTTATTCCTAAGTATCTTATACTTTCTGAGGCTATGGTAAATGGAATAACTTTTTTCAGTTCTATTTCAGTCTGCCTGTTGTTTGTATATAGAAATGCTATAGATTTCTGCATATTGATTTTGTATCTTGCAACTTTACTGAATTTGTGCATTACTCCCAGAAATTTTTTAATGGAAAATATTGGGTCTTCTATGTATACAATCATGTCATCTGCAAACAGAGAGAGTATTGCCTCTTCTTTTCCTATTTGAATGCTTTTTATTTTTTCCTCTTTTCTGATTGCATTGGCAAGGACTTCCAGTATTGTACTGAAAAAGAGTGGAGAAAGTGGGCATCCTTATCTTGTACCCGTTTTTAGTGGGAAAGCTTTCAGTTTTTCTCCATTCAAGATGATGTTTGCTATGAGTTTTTCATAGATAACTTTTATTGTGTTGAGAAATGACCGTGCTATTTTGATTTTGCTGAGAGTCTTGACCATGAAGGATTGTTGAATCTTATCAAATGCTTTTTCTGCATCAATCGATATTACCATATGGTTTTCATCTTTCTTCTTGTTAATATGGTGTATTAAATTTATGGTTTTGCATACATTGAAACAACCTTCATTCCAGGAATAGAGCCTACCTGATCATGATGTATAATCTTTTTTATGAATTGTTGGATATGATTTGCTAGTATCTTGTTGAGAATCTTTGCATCTATATTCATCATAGATATTGGTCTATAGTTTTTCTTCCCTGTCCTGTCCTTATCTGTTTTAATGATAACGGTGATAGTGGGTTCATAGAATGAATTAGGAAGAGATTGACCCTATTGTTCTTTAGAAATAACTTGAGCAGAATGGGGGTTAATTCTTCTTTGAAAGTTCTACAGAATTCAGAGGTGAAGCCATCAGGTCCAGGGCTTTTCTCTTTTGGGAGTTTATTTATTACTGATTCAATTTCCCAGCTTGTTATGGGCCTATTCATACTTTCTATGTCCTCCTTGCTCAATCTTGGTAGATTATATGTGTCCAGGAACTTGTGCATCTCATCCAGATTGCCTTGCTTCTTTGTATGTATTTGTTCATAGTGTCCTCTCATGATGTTTTTGATTTCTACTTTGTCTGTTTTGATATTGCCTACTTCATTGCAGATTTGACTCACCTGGTTCCTTTCTCTCTTCATCTTAATAAATCTTGCTAGTGGTGTATTGATTTTGTTTATCTTTTCAAAGAACCAGCTTTTACTTTCATTTATATTTGTATAGTTTACTTATTTTCTATTTCATTTATTTCTGCTCATATCTTCATTATTATTTTTTCTCCTGGTGCATTTTGGATTTTTTTGCTATTGCTTTTTTTCAATTCTCTAAGGCATGATGTTAGGTGATCCATTTGTCTTCTTTCTGCCTTCCTCTTATGTGCACTAATTGCTATGAACTTCCCTATTAAGACTGCTATAGCAGTGTCCCAAAGATTATGGAAACTCGTGTCCTCATTGTCATTGGCTTCCATGAATCTTTTAATTTCAGTTTTTATTTCATCAGTAGTTGTGTAGTTATTCAGGAGTAAGTTATTTAGTTTCCATGTATTGGAGTATTTTTGAGGATTTCTCTTGAAATTAAAGTCAAGTTTGATTTCGTCATGGTCAGAGAAGATGCTGGGTATAGTTTCTATGTCTTTCAATCTGTAGAGGCTTACTTTGTGCCCTACAATGTGGTTAATCTTCAAAAAGGTTCCATGTTGAGGTGAGAAAAAAGTGGTTTTTGAATGGAAAGTTCTATAGATGTCTATTAAGTCCATTTGATTTATGGTATCATTTAAATCCTTTATTTAGATTTTCTGTCCTCAGTGTCTTTCCTTCATGTATTTGGGGGCACCTGTGTTTGGCACATAGGTATTTATAAGCGTTATATCTTCTTGGTCTATTGATCCTTTTACTACAATATATTGCCCTTCTTTGTCTCTTCAAACAGTTTTTGTTTTAAAGTCTATTTTGTCAGAAATTAGTATCACAACTCCAGCTCTTTTTTGGTTCCCATTTACATGGAAAACCTTTTTCCAACCCTTCATTTTCTGTCTATGTATGTCTTTATGCATGAGGTGGGTTTCCTGTAGGCAACAGATAAGAGGTTTTCTGTTTTATTTATTTATTTTTTTTCATTCAGCCAGTCCGTGTTTTCTTGATTGGAGAATTTAATCCATTAGCATTCACTGTTATTATTGATGTTACCGGATCTGTTCTGACCTTTAAGTTGGTCACTGTCTTAGCTGCCTTTTATTTTTTTGTTTCTCTCTGTTAATTCTTTAGTTTTCCTTGAACAGTCCTTTCTTCAGTGTTTCTTGACGAGCTGGTCTGGTATTGACAAATTCTGTGTGTGTGTGTGTGTTTATGAGAAGATTTTAGTCTTTTTTTTTTACCCTATATCGGATAATCTTGCAGGATGTAATAATCTTGGCTGAAATTGTTTTTCTCTTAACACTTTCAATACATCTTCCCATTCTTTCCTTGCTTGCATTGTTTCCATTAAGATGTCTGGTGTTAGCCTGTTTGGATGACCTTTGTAAGTCACTTCTTGTTCCTCTCTTGCCAGTTTTAGTATCATGTCTTTATCTGTGGTCTTGGACTGTCTGGCTAATATGTGCATTGGGGAAGATCTCCTGGGCTTGAGTATACTTAGAGTCCTTTGTATTTCTTGGATCTGGATGCTTGAGTGCCTCTCTAGACTTAGGAAATTTTCTTCCAAGATTTCATGGAATAGGTTTTCCATGCCATTATTAGTTTCTTCACCTTCTGGGATGCCAATTATTCTGATGTTTGAGCGTCTTATGGAATTTAGTCTTTCTCGTATATTATCCTCCTTTTTTTGTTGTTGTTTTCTCTATCCTCTCTGTTGTTTTCTTGAAGGTCAGAGGTTTTATCTTCTACATCGGATATTAGATCTTCTGCATGGCCTAATAATTGACTTTTAATACTTTCAAGAGGGTTTTTGATTTTCTATATTACAGATTTCATCTCTAATAGCTTCATATGGTTTTTTTCTTAGAGCATTTATTTCTTCTTTCATATTGTGGATGGACTTCCTAGCCTCCTGTAGTTCCTTGTTTCTGTTTCAACTCATAGAATTTGTTCACCATGAATGTTCTAAATTATTTCTCTGACGTTTTAGTAATATACATACTCAGATTTTATGAGAGATGGAGAGGATTTACTTTGTTCCTTTGATGGAGACATATTTCTTTCTTTATTCAGACCTGAGGCTCTTCTTCTACTTCTAGTCTTTGGAAGATGTAGTCACTTCTGAATACCTCTTAAGAGAACATTTCTTTGACTAGGAGCAACTGTATTTACCTTTTGCTGTAAATTGATGTGTGCAGAAGTCTCTCTTGTTTTTCGCAATGTGGTCTCAAGAGGTGTACTATATTCAGGTGTCTGAAGAGTACTATCTTCATATTCACAGGTGGTTCAGTACAGTGAAGGATCCTGGGGAACCTTAAAATACTAGGGAATTTAATAACTGTAATTCTAGATCTGTCTAATCCCTCTGGTAGGGTGCAGTATATGGAAGAAAGGATAATGTAAGAGGAAAGAAAAGAGTATAGAGGAGGATAAAGAAAAAGTCACGCACCACGCAATTTCACCAGGGGCCTAGAGATGGAATCAGAGGGCTCCTGCAGAGCAAGGGCCAGTCTGAGGAACAAGGGAGAGGAGGATATTAAAAAGGCAAAAAGGAAGAGCAAAGAAAAGAATAATAAAACCCTGCTTACCTTTCTAGTGCATGGGGTCCTGGTCTTAGGAGCCTGGAAGTGGGGCAGGAGCAGTGGTGCCCCTGACTCAGTTTCCTTCGCTGGCCAGTGGCCTAGTGGTGAAACTGGAGGGCTCCTATAGAGCAAAGACTAGTCTTTCTAGGGAGTGGGGTCCTGGTCTTGGGAGCCTGGAAGTGGGGCAGGAGCAGTGGTGCTCCGGCCTCAGTTTCCCTTACTGGCCAGGAGCCTAGAGATGGAACTGGAGAGCTCCTGCCTTATTTTTACTTATTCTAAGAAAGGTTATTTTTGAAAGTTGATATCCACCTCTAACATGTATTTAATATAATCATGTATTTTCTAAGCAGACTTTTATGTCAAAACATAATTATGAATATCACTGAAGAGACCTAAACTTATATGGCATTATTTTGTATTTTATGTTATATCTTTGGTATTTACATTTGCTTAGCCATGCTTAAATTCACATCTTAAATTATTCTCTAGTCCTATATAAAACTATTCAATTTAAAATAAAAGTAGGAGCTTTGGGAAACATTTTGTGTTCATTTATATTACTGGAGAGTTTAATGTGTTTATATTAGTCACCACATTCCATGTGGTTTAACACTATGGAAAAAGACGTTAAGAAATAATTTTCAGAATACACTTTCTGGGGAACCAGCAGTTAGCGTAATGGTTATGTCGTTGGACTCCCACATAGTCGACCGCGGTTCGTGTCCCGGACTCGGTGGCTTAGAACTCACGCCGGGCACATGTGCGTGCATGCCCAAGATCCCAAGAGGAGAATGGAAGAGAAGGAATTGCAGTGTGACCATCCCCCCCTGGGGGTGATTTCTCACTTTCTGTCTCTATGTCTCTCTCTGTCTGTCTGGTGAGCGCATACGCCCTATAGCAAAAACCTCTCCAAAAAAAAAACCCCCACACTTTCTGGTGGTATTTTCTTGCTTCATGTTTGATCAAATATGAGCCTTTATAGGGCCACAAGTTGTATAATACTAACAATAATTAAAATAACAGCAAATTTTAGTAAACAATTTTGAATTTTAAAATGAGCTTAACCTATGTTTTGAGTTATAATATAGTTCTTGGAAAATGTAATTGTTTAAAATTAGTAAGAGGACTAGCTTGAATAGTTACAAACCAATGGCAGAAATATTGAACCGCTGGGAATGTTCTTGTAACTCATAAAATTTATTTATATATTTCCTATTGTGTAAATCCTTACTGATATATTAAAGTATTAAATATGGAAGAAAAGACACTGCCTGAGATACACCTAACTTGACTACATCAGTTAGCTATTGGAGATCTTATAAGGGAGCTATACAAGTTCAAATCTTCCAGTATACTGAGTATATTTAAACACACATTTACATTAAACAGTAATTAAACCTTTAAACAGAAAGCCTTGCTTTTGTAATCCTAGTAGGTGTGACTATGGTTAGCCAAATTGTAGCTTGTCATGGGAAATAAATTTCGTAGACAATTTAAGCAAAGGAGAGAATTTTCTAAAATTCTTCCTACCAAATAAGATTAAAAAGAAGCTAGAACTTTGAAACTAGAATTTAAAAAAATTATGCAGTAGAAGACAGCTTTCTCTTTTTTTTTTTTTTGATTGTGCCATAAGGCATGTGTACTTGCCAGTGTGATAAATCATCCCCTAAGGGATATGACTACACTGCAATACCTTTTCTCCACTTTCATCCTAAAATTTTGGACATGCACACACATGAAACCAGTGTGAATCTCAATCCACCAGGTCCAGGACTTGAACCATATTTGGCCATGTGGGAGTCCAGTGTGTCAATCACCAAGCCATCTGCTGGTCCTGAACTGTCTTAAGTGTATATATGTACACAAATCTGTCCTGAGAAATACTAACAGAAATAAGCTAAGCTAGAGAAACATACCATCTAGTTGCTCTCTGTTTAAAAGTGCAAAGATTTTCATTTTTTCCCATCTATTTATTTATTATCATCATAATTTTGTTTGTATTACATTGAATCACATATAACTTTGCAGGGTATTACATTTCTTTTTTCCAGTAGAAATACCATGCATATCAGTCAATACAGAGACATTAAAATCCCGATTTCATCATCCAATAGCTTTTCATTTTTTCCCTGATTATTATTATTTCAATTATTTTTTAAATAGTCAATCACTATTTATCATTTTGCTTGTAAAAAGACTTTGCCCAACATGAAATACATCTCAGACCAATCCAGTTGAGATTACTATATATGTCATCATCAACACGTAATAAACTACATCTGTGTCCTACTAATGTCAGGGCTTTATATTTGTTCTCTTGCTATCTTTCTCTATCCTCTTCTCTTCTCCCTCCCCGTTCCACACTGTCTTACCATCATTAACTATTTTCACTGCTTTTATGTCCTCCAATATTTGCTCTCTACCATAGAGTGTGGATAGTCGGCATATATTAAGTGGATACATACAATATCTTTCTTTCATATCTTGGCTTACTTCAATGAGCAATAAATCTTCTGTATCTGACCACTTTCTATCAAATGCCAGGGTCTTTTTTTTTTTAATGTCTGAGTAGTATTTCATAGAGTATATGTGCCACACTTTTTCAATCCATTCATTTGCTTGTGGACATTTGGGTTGGTTCCATGTCCTCTGAGTAGATATCCAGATGTGAGATTGGTAGATCAAATGGTAGTTCTACTTGTAGATTGTTGGGGAAACTCCATATTGTTCTCCATGGTGACTGAACTAGATTATATTTACACCAAGAGTGTAGGAAAGTTCCCTTTTCTCCAAATTCCCACCAATACATCACTTTTTATATTTTTAATCTTGCCATTCTGACAGGGCTTAGGTGGTATCTCATTGTGGTTTTTATCTGCATCTCCCTTATGAGCAATGTTGAGCATTTCCTCATATGTTTTTTGGCTGTCTGTATGTCTTCCTTAGAGAGACTTTTGTTCAGCTCATTTTCCCATCTTTTAATTTGTTGAATCATTTGTTTTCCATGTAAGGTGCTTGAGTTCCCTGTGTATTCTGGTTATCAGTACCTTGTCTGAGGCATATTTTACAAAAATATTCTCCCATTCTGAGGGCTGTCAATTCACACTTGTTATTGTATTCTTTGCTGTGCTGAAACTCCTTAGGCTGATATAGTCCTACTTGTCTATTTTAGGGATTATTGCTTGTGCTTTGGGTGTCTTATTTAAGAAGTCTTTGCCTACTCCAGTGTCTCCAAGAGTTTTCCCAGCATTTTGCATAAGTAGTTTTATTGTTTGAGGTATTAGGTTTAGATCTTTGAATCATTCTGTGTTGATTTTTGTTAATGGTGAAAGATGGGGATTCAATTTCATCTTTCTGCAGGTGGATACCCAGTTTTTCAGTACCATTTACTAAAGAGGTTTTCCTTTTCCCAGTGGGTTGACTGATAGTCAAAAATCAGTTGGCTGTAAATTTTAGGGGTCATTTCTGGGGTCTCTATTCTATTCCATTGGTCCACATGTCTGTTTTTATGCCAATGCCATGCTGTTTTGATGATCACAGTCTTATAGTATATCTTGGGATCAGGGAGTGATATGCCTCCTACTCCACTCTTCTTGTGCAGGATTGCTTTGGCAATACCAGGCCTTTTATGATTCCAGACAAATTCTATTTTTGTCTTTTCTAGATCTTTGAAGAATATTTCTGGTATTCTGATTGGAATTGCATTAAACATTTAGATTAATTCAAGTAGAATTGCCATTTTGATTATGGTAATTCTTTCAGTCCAAGAACATGGGATGTCCTTCCACTTTTGATGTCACATTCAATATATTTGTTTAAGATTTTCATAGTTTTCTTTATAAAGGTCTTTGACTTCCTTAGCTAGGTTTATCCCTAGGTATCTTATACATCTTATGGCAACAGGGAAAGGGATTCTTTTCTTCAATTCTACGTCGTTCAACTTGTTGTACATATATAGAAATGCTATAAATTTTTGGATGTTGCTTTTATATCTTGCTACTTTACTGTATTTACTTATTACTTCAAGAAGCTTTTTCATGGAGACCTTTAGGTCTTTTAAGTATATCATTATGTCATCTGCGAATAAAGATATTTTCAACTCTTCTTTGCCTATGCAAATGCCTTTATAGTGTTCTCATTTCCGATTGCATTAGCTAAGACTTCCAGCACTATATTAAAGGGTAGTTGAGAAAGTAGACATCCTTTTCTAGTACCATTTTTTTAGCGAAAAAGATTTTAGCTTTTCCCCCATTCAGTAGAATGTTAGTTGTAGGTTTTTCATAGATGGCTTTTATTGTGTTGAGAAATGACACTTCTATACCAATCTTACTGAGGATCTTAACCATGAAAGGATGTTATATTTTATCAAATGCTTTCTCTGCATTGATTGTAATGCATTTTCTTTCTGTTAATATAGTGTATAATATTTATGATCTTGCATATGCTGAACCACCTTTGCTTCCCTGGGATAAAGCCTACATGATCATGATGAATAATCTTTGTTATATGTTGTTGGATATAATTTGCGAGTATCTTGTTGAAAATTTTCACATCTATATTCATCAATGATTGCCGGGGTCCAGCCTCGGCGTGGGTGGGTTATCTCGACGAAGGCGGCGAAGGTGAACAGAAGACAGAGGCCTCGATGCCGTTCATGCATGTCCTATGCCGGACACCCCTCAGAGGTCACCCTCTGAGGAGTGACAACTGCTAGGAATCATCGTGCCTTTTTATGGAGAATGTGTTACATACAGGTAAATGGGAGAGGGGCTAGTGTTTCAATTAACAGCTCATAAAGTTTTTAACAATAAAGAACAAAGATTCTATTCAGGGTTGGATTAAAGGTGGGTCTAGTGCAGTTCCTATTCAGGGGTGGATTAAGGGTGGGTCTAGTGCAGTTCCTCAATTGTAGGTGGGTCTCCATGGAATGCAGTTTCGGGAAAGCGGTTCCGGTAAGCAGATGCGGCGCAGGAGCCATCTTGTGATTACTGGGAATGGTGCTGAGAAAAGAAAATCTCAAGAATAGATATTAGTTCTTATGGATCTTAATAAAGAATGATACTTATACAGTTTTGTAGGGATCTAAAACTTAATTTGAGGAATCCTAATATATTTATCTATTTCACTTGGTGAGGGCGGGGGTGTGCTGGGCCAGTTTTGGCCTAATCCTATTTTAGGTAAAGAAAGGAAGAATTTAAGGGCCTTCCAAAGGTCAAGATTACTTCTGCCTAGAAAGAACTTCAGCCCACCCTCTATTGTGACCATGGAGATAAAGCATTGTAATTAATAGTAAGTGATCAGAGTAAAGGGGAGCTGTCGGTTGGGGGACTTCCTGGAAGATTTTATCATATACTCAGGATGTATAGGAGAGCTATGCAATTCTTTCATAGTAGTAAATTGGGGAGTCAGAGGGGGGTCGCTTCCCAGTGAGGCTGCCTCAATTCTCTGGAGCAAATAGCAAGCAGCCTTGCTGACATGCTAACTGACCCAAGCTTTGTTCCAAGGTCGGGGGGTGCACAACAGTAGCCTTGCCAACGTGTTGATCCGACTGGAAGCGGAGCTCAAAGGTCAAGGGGCTCAGACAGATCCTGGGGCCTCACCGGGTCGGACTCCTCCATCTGTTGATGATAATCTGTTTTTTATCTTCATTGGACTGGTGTGAAGTGTTTTTATGTTGGGTAAATTCAATTTATATGCCAAGTGATGTGTATTTATTAAATATATGGAAAAGAAGAAAAAATAGCAGAGAGGATAAGCTTGGATACTAAACTGTATGGGGAGGGGTGTGTAGTGGGGGAACGGAAGGGAAGGGCTCTGGAAATAAAGTATTCATGCTAGGAAAAACCATGTTGCAAGCTGTAAAGATGTACAATGAAAAATAAATAAAATAAAATATTTTTAAAATGAATAATGAAACTTCGGACCAGCAGTTGGCATAATGGCTATGTCACTGGACTCCCATATAGCTGACTGCAGTTGAGTTCTGGACCCAGTGGCTTAAACTCACTCTGGGTACATGTGCATGCATGCCCAAGATCCCAAGAGGAGAATGGAGGAGAAGGGATTGTGGTGTGGCCATCCTTCCTGGGAGGTGATTTCTTGCTTTCTGTCTCTTTTCTCTCTCTGTCTTTCTGGTGAACGCATGTGCCCTATAGCAAAAACCTCTACAAAAAAATTAAATAAATAAAAAGAAATAAGAAAGAAACTCATGCCAGGTGGGTGTGGTGTGCTTACAATACTGAAAGGACAATAGAGAAGGGATTGTGGTGTGGCCATCCCCCAAGGGGGTGATTTTTCACTTTCCCTCTTGCTGTCTCTGTCTGTCTTTCTTCAGTGACTGCATAGTCCTTAAAGCACAAACCTAAAAAAAAAAGTATTGTCTTGACTAAAAATCCCAGATGACTTTAAACACATAAAACTAATACAAATACATATGTATCTATAAGAAAGAGTCATGATACACGTATGCACAGGGTGATGTGGGTATTTAAAGGAAGTGACTAATTTTGTCTGGTGATCAATAAGTGATGAAAGAGACATTGTGATATAGTAAAGAGAGATTAGCCTCCAGAGTCCCAGAGATAAATATTTGAATCTTAATTATGTTTTTAGAGGTTTTTGCTATAGGGTGTATGTGCTCACCAGAAAGAGAGAGACCTCAGGTTACAACACAAAGTTATCATCTCAGAATTTCAATGTGTCAAGAATATCGACATGTCTTTTTTTAAATTTCTTTTATATGTTCAATCACTATACATCACTTAGCTTGTAGTCTTTGGTATCCACACTTGTCATTTCTGCTATTTCATCTTCCAATCTTTCAGTTTCTGCCATAAATTATAGATATTCATCATATATTGTGTAGATACATACAATGTACATCTTTCTCTGGCTTATTTCTTTAGCATTAAATCTATGTTCATCCACATTGAATCAAATGACAGGGTCTTATTATTTTTTATGGATGAGTAGTATTCCATAGTGTGTATATGCCATACTTTTAAAATCTAATCCCCATTCTTGAGCATTTGTGTTGATTCTATGTCTTTTAATTTATGAATAATGCTGAAATAAGCATGTAGGTGTGCGTCCCTTTCCAACCAATGATTGTCTTTCCTTTGGGTAAATACCCAGAAATGGCATTGTAGGTTTTGAGAAATCTTCATATTGTTTTCCACAATGACTGCATTAATTTACATTTTGACCAACAGTAACAGGGTTCCATTTTCACTACAACCTTGCCAAGTTATTATTTACTTATTTATTTAATCAATCTTTTCTGACTGAGGTTAAATGATATCTCATTGTGGTTTTGATTTGCATTATCTTTATGATAAGAGATGTTGAGCATTCTATCATATGCTTTTTGTCTTCCTTGGAGGGCTGTCTGTTCACTTCATTTTTCCGTTTTCTAATCAGATCATTTTTCTTTTCTATGGGTAAACTGCTTGAGTTCACAGAAGTTCTGGTTATCAGTCCCTTATCTGAAGCATAGGTGGCACATATTTTCTCCCACTGTAAAGGTTGTCTCTTCACTCTGATTATTCCTTTTGCTGTGCAGAAGTTTTTAGCTGGTGTAATCCCACTTGTCTATTTTGAGGACTATTGCCTATGCTTTAAGGATATTATTTAAGAAATCATTGCCTTCCCCAATATCTTCAAGAGTTTACCCTGTGCTTTCTACCAGGAGTTTCATAGTTTGAGACTTTACATTTTGAATTCATATTTGTTAGTTATGAGAAGCAGTGGTCCAGTTTTGTTTCACTGCAAGTGTATATCCAGTTGTTTTAGCACCATTTGCTGGAAAAAACTTTCTGTTCCCCAAAAGATTGTCTTGTGACCTTTGTCAAAGATCAGTTGGCTGTATGTTTTAGGATTTTTTTCTGGGTTCTCTATTCTATTCCATGGCCTACATGCCTGTTTTTATTCCAATGCCATACAATTTTGCTTATCAGATATTTAAAAATATATTTTAACATCTGGTATTGATATGCCTCCTCCAGTATTATTTTTATACAGGATTGCCTTGCTGATTTGGGATCTTTTATGTGATTCCAGACAAATTTTGTAACTTTTTTCTGTAAAGAATGTCTCTAGTAATTTGGAATTGCACTGAATTTTTTTTTTAAATTGGGTAGAATTCACATTTGATTATATTAATTCTTCCAATCCAGGACCATGGAATGTTTTTCCAGTTTCATGTCTCATACTCAATTTCTTTTCATTTTTAGAAAAATCCATGCTTTATTTTTATATTGAAAGAATAGGAAAATTTGACCAGTGACTAAGTTGTCATGTATGTAACTGGTTTTTAAAATTTTATTTGTTATTCATTTTAAATTCAATAACTGTGTATTATTATAGCATATCAAATGTTCTCACCCTGCATAAACTGTATATTGCTTCAGTTAAAGATATTGCCAAACTAATTATAATCAGCAGATTTCTTTCCATTTTTGGTCCCTTAAATGTTTTGTTTCATTCTTCTTTCCCTCGATTCACTCCCTCTCACCTTTCCCCATTTCTCACCTTCCTCCCACACTGTCTCTAGTATCACCATTACTCTCCATGCTTTTATACTTTCTAGTCTTTCAGTTTCTGCTATGGAGTACAGACATTTGGTATATACTGAGTGGGGACATGCAACATCTCTTTCATAATATGGCTTTCTTCCATATTTGTCCAGTGTCTTGTTGTTTATTTAAGGATAAGTAGTATTTCATATTGTATATGTGTCACACTCTTTCAACCCATTTATCTGAGAACATTTGGGCTGGTTCCATGCATTAGCAAGTAATGCTGCAATAAACATGGGTGTGCAAGCATCTTTCTGATTGAGCATTCTCCTACCCTTTGTATAGATACCCAGTTGGTTGTTCCTTTGGGGACTTATTTCTGGGATTTCCATACTGTTCCATTGGTCCACATGCCAGTTTTTTTTCCCCAATACCATGCAGTTTTGAATATCACACTTTTGTTATATTTTGAGGAGTCAGAAAGTGAGATGCTTTCCATTCTATTCTTCTTGCACAGAATTGTTTTGGCAATATGGGTAATTTATGATTCCAGACAAATTATATGATTGCTTTTTATAAATTTGTGAAGAATGTCTCTGGTAATGTGATTGAGATTGTGCTAAATTTGTAGATTAATTCAGGTAGAATGGGCAATTTGATCATATTAATTCTTCCAATCCAAGAATATGGGCTCTGCCTGTAACCTTGGTTGCTGTGTGGCCACTGGGGAAAACCTGCCTCTGTGCTGACCGTGCTCTGCCAGACAAGGTATCCATGAAGGTTGGTTGTGTGGGACATTAAGATGAACTTGCACCCCACCCCACCTGCAAACCAGATTGAGCCGGCCAGCAGTTCCAGACACCAGGCAGCCTGAGGCTGCAGGCCTGACCACACCAGACATTCACGCACCCCCATCCCTACAAATCTTTGGATGTCAGATTGGTTGCATGGGAACTTCAGATGAACTCGCACCCCACCCCACCCACAAACCGGATTGAGCCATCCAGCAGTTCCGGACACCAGGCTGCCTGAGGCTGCAGGCCCATCTGCCCAGGGCCTGTCACTCATCCTCTTGCTCTTCCCCACTTGCCTTTGGACTCTCTGAATTTTAGTGATTTGGATTGCGCCACATGATTTCTTTTTTGGTTTTGTTTTTCTTTGCTCCTGAGGTTTTCATTATTAGGTCAGTTGAAGGCTCACCACTCATTAGAAACAGCGAGGACTTTGGGCCTTCCAGGGCTAGTGGCAACAGTTAATGGTAATTGTGAGTAATAGGTAGGCCAACCATAAGAGAAATCATCAATCTTCTAAGCCTGTACAACTTTTAAGAATCAGAGATACCTTAATCAAGTTAGCAAGAAACATATAGATTACCTGATGACTAAAAACAATCGCAAAGGCTCAAGAAATATGAGCAACCAACAAAAGGCCTCTCCGTCAAGGGAAATCATCAATCCTACATCACCCACAGTCAATACAATGGACGTCGTGGACATGTCTGATAAGGAATTCAGAATATTTGTAGTGACCAAACTAACTGAGATGGAAGAGAAAAGAGACAAGGAGCTCCAGGAGATGAGGAAGTCCTTTAATGACTTGAAAGAAGAAATGGATACCCTAAACAAGAACCAGATGGAACTTCTAGGTTTGAAGAATGTGATACAGGAAATCAAAACCTCCCTTGAAAGCATTAAAAGTAGGTTAGACCAGGCAGAAGACCGAATCTCTAACGTAGAAGACAAAACATCTGACCTAGATAAAAGTATCAAGAAGATTGAGAAAACAACCATGAAAAATGAGGATAATATACGAGGAATACTGGACACCATCAAGCGCCCCAACATTCGGATAATTGGTATTCCGGAGGAGGAAGAAAATAATAAGGGCCTGGAAAATTTATTCCATGAGATCCTGGAAGAAAACTTTCCAAATCTAGAAAGGCATTCAAATATCCAGACCCAAGAAATACAGAGGACCCCAAGTAGAATCAACCCAAGAAGATCATCTCCAAGGCACATCATAGCCAGACTGGCAAAAACAACAGACAAAGACAAGATACTAAAGTTGGCAAGAGGGAAACGCCAGGTTACTTACAAAGGTCACCCCATCAGGCTAACATCGGATCTCTCAGCAGAAACAATGCAGGAAAGGAAAGAATGGGGAAGCATAGTCAAAGTGTTGAGTGAAAAACAATTTCAACCAAGAATACTATACCCGGCAAAATTATCTTTTATATGGGAAAAAAAGATAAAAACATTCTCAAATAAACAAAATTTGAAGGAATTTACCAACACCAGACCAGCTCTTCAAGAGGTTTTGAAGGGAGTACTATACCAGGAAAACTAAAAAATCAGAGACAGTTATACGAGAACAAAAAACAACTAAGAAAATGGCTCACTTAATGATAGGATCAGGTATGGAAATATCGATAATTACATTGAATGTCAATGGATTAAATTCCCCAGTTAAGAGACATAGACTAGCTGAACATCCCCCCTGGAGTGTGATTTCTCGCTTTCTGTCTCTATGTCTCTCTCTGTCTGGCGAGCGCACGCGCCCTACAGTGAAAATCTCTCCAAAAAAAGAAAAAAAAAAAGAGGTTCTGATGGGAATACTATACCAGGAAAACTAAAAAATCAGACAGACAGTTGTACGAGAACAAAAAGTAACCAAGAAAATGGCTCACTTAACGATAGGATCAGGTACAGAAATATCGATAATTACATAGAATGTCAATGGATTAAATTCTCCAATTAAGAGACATAGACTGGCTGAATGAAAAAAAAAAGAAAAAAAATAAACCAGAAACCCTCCATCTGTTGCCTCCAAGAAACTCACCTTATGAATAAAAAATGCATAGACTAAATATGAAGGGCTGGAAAAAGATATTCCATGCAAGTGTAAATCAAAAAAAAGGCTAGAGTAGCGATAGTGATCTCAGTAAAAACAGATTTCAAGACAAAGACTGTAACAAGAAAGAAAGAAGGGCATTATATAATAGTAAATGGGGTAATTCAGCAAGAAGACATAACCCTTATAAATATCTATGCACTCAACTCAGGTGGACCTAAATATGTGAAGGAAAGACTGCTGGAGCTAAAAGGAGAGTTAAGGAGAAATACTATAATTGTTGAAGATCTCAACACCCCATTATCTACTTTAGACAGATCTTCTAGACAGAAAATAAATAGAGAGATACAGGACCTAAATGATACTATAAATCAAATGGGCTTGACAGATATCTATACAACTTTCCACCCTACATCCACAACATATACATTTTTCTCACCATGGCATGGAACCTTTTCAAAGATTGATCATATGTTAGGACACAAATCAAGCCTTTACATATTCAAAGACATAGAAACTGTATCCAGCATCTTCTCTGACCATGATGGAATTAAACTCAAGATTAATTTCAAGAAACAACCCCCAAAATACACAAACACATTGAAACTGAAAAACCTACTTCTGAATGACTTCTTCACTACTGAAGAAATTAAGGCTGAAATCAAAAAAATTATGGAAACACATGATAATGAATACACATGGGTCCATAATCTATGGGACATAGCAAAACCAATCATAAGAGAGAAATTCATAGCAAGTAGTGCTCATAATAAAAGGATGGAACGATGGCAAATAGATAACCTACATTCACACCTCATGGAATTTGAAAAACAACAACAAATAAACCCCAAAAATGCCAGGTGAAAAGAAATAATAAAGGTTTGAGCAGAAATAAATGAAATAGAAAGTAAACGAACCATACAGAAAATAAATGACAGCAATAGCTCTTTCTTTGTAAAGATTAACAAGATCAACACACCATTGACCATACTGATCAAG
Organism: Tupaia belangeri chinensis; assembly: GCF_000334495.1. Classification (NCBI taxonomy): domain Eukaryota; kingdom Metazoa; phylum Chordata; class Mammalia; order Scandentia; family Tupaiidae; genus Tupaia; species Tupaia belangeri. The sequence goes on along the minus strand of NW_006206380.1, from coordinate 269,154 downwards.
AAGAAAGAAAGAAACCAGACTAATCAAATATGTGATGAAACAGGCAATATTACAACAGACAGTAGAAATACAAAATATCATTAAAGGATACTACAAGCGACTGTATGCCAATAAACGATAACTTGGAGAAGATGGACAAATTACTGCTTGCATATAATCTACCAAGATTGAATCAGGAGGACGTAGAGAACCTGAATAGACCCATAATAAGCCAGGAGATCAAATCAGTAATAAATAACCTCCTGACAAAGAAAAGCCCAGGTCCAGATTGCTTCACTTCTGAATTCCACAAAATTTTTAAGGAAGAGTTAAACCCTATCCTACTAAAATTATTTGTAAAGATTCAAAAGGAAAGAAACCTCCCAAATTCATTTTATAAAGCCACCATCATCCTCATCCCCCAAACAGATAAGGACATGACAAAAAAGAAAAACTACAAACCAATATCATTGATAAATATAGATGCAAAAATTCTCAATAAGATATTTGCAAATCGTATCCAACAACATGTAACAAGGGTTATTCATCACTACCAGGTAGGCTTTATACCAGGAATGCAAGAGTGGTTCAACCTAAGCAAGACCATAAATGTAATACACCACATTAACAGAAAGAAAGATAAAAAACATATGATCATTTCAATTGATACAGAGAAAGCATTTGATAAAATACAACATCCTTTTATGATTAAGAC
>NW_006206380.1:265715-268378 GCF_000334495.1 Tupaia belangeri chinensis | reverse complement strand
AACACAATAAAAGCCATCTATGAAAAACCTACAGCTAACATTATACAGAATGGGGAAAAGCTGAAAGCTTTTCCGCTAAAAACGGGTACTAATCAAGACTTCCCACTTTCTCCACTGCTCTTTAATATAGCACTGGAAGTCTTAGCTATTGCAATCAGAGAAGAGAACAGTATAAAAGGCATTTGAATAGGCAAAGAAGAGTTGAAAATATCTTTATTTGCAGACGACATAGATGGTATACTTAGAAGACCCAAAGGTCTCCATGAAAAAACTTCTTGAAGTAATAAGTGAATATAGTAATGTGACTGGATACAAAATCAATTTCCAAAAATCTATCGCATTTCTAGATATGAACAAGTTCAACAAAGTAGAGCTGAAGAAAGGAATCCCTTTCCCCATAGCCACAAGATGTATAAGATACATAGGGATAAACCTAGCTAAGGAAGTCAAAGACCTTTATAAAGAAAACTAAGAAAATCTTATAAAAAGATATTGAAAGTGACATAAAAAAGTGGAAGGTCATCCCATATTCCTTGATTGGAAGAATTAACATAATCAAAATGGCAATTTTACCCTAATTAACCTACATGTTTAATGCAATTCCAATCAGAATACCAGAAATATTCTTCACAGATCTAGAAAAGTCAATCATAGAATTTGTCTGGAATCATAAAAGACCTCATATTGCAAAAGCAATCCTGCACAAGAAGAATGGAGTAGGAGGCATATCACTCCCTGATCCCAAGATATACTATAAGACTGTGATCATCAAAACAGCATGGTATTGGCATAAAAACAGATATGTGGACCACTGGAATAGAATAGAGACCCCAGAAATAACTCCCAAAGCTTACAGCCAACTGATTTTTGACAAAGGTTATCAGTCAATCCATTGGGAAAAGGAAAACCTCTATAGTAAATGGTGCTGGAAAACCTGGATATCTACCTGTAGAAAGATGAAATTGAACCCGCATCTCTCACTATTAATAACAATCAACTCAAAATGGATCAAAGATCTAAACTTAAGACCTCAAACAATAAAACTACTGGTTCAAAATGCTGGGGAAACTCTTGGAGATAATTGAGTAGGCAAAGACTTCTTAAATAAGACTCCCAAAGTACAGGCAATAATCTCTGAAATAGACAAGTGGGACTATATCAGAACTAAGAAGTTTTTGCACAGCAAAGGACACAGTAATAAGTGTGAACCGACTACCCTCAGAATGGGAAAATATTTTTGTTAAATATTCCTCAGACAAGGGACTGATAATCAGAATACACAGGGAACTCATGTGCGTTATGTGAAAAAAGAAAGATTAACCCAATTAAAAGATGGGAAAATGAGCTGAACAAAAATCTCTCTAAGGAAGACATATGAACAGCCAAAAAGCATATGAGGAAATGTTCAACATCACTCATTATAAGGGAGATGCAGATAAAAACCACAATGAGATACCACCTAACCCCTGTCAGAATGGCAAAGATTAAGAATATAAAAAGTGATAAGTGTTGGCGGGATGTGGTGAAAAAGGAACCCTCCTACAGTGTTCTTGGGAGTGTAAACTGGTGCAGCCACTGTGGAAAACAATATGGAGGGTCCTCAAAAATTTACAAATAGAACTACCATAAAACTCAGTAATCCCACTCCTAGGTATTTAGACAAAGGACTGACAATCATTCTTTCAGAGAGACACTTAGACATTTACATTTATCACAGCATAATTTACAATAGCTAAGGCATGAACTTGATCTAAGTGTCCACAACTAATGAGTGAATTAAGAAAATGTGGCACATATACACAATGCAATACTACTCAGCCATAAGAGCAGTGAAATCTTGTCATTGAATACAAAGTGGACAAGTCTATAAGATGTAATGCTGGGACCAGCAGTTAGTATAATGGTTATGTCGCTGGACTCCCACGTAGTCAACCGTGGTTCGAGTCCCGGACCCGGTGGCTTAAAACTCACAACGGGTGCGTGTGCGTGCGTGCCCAAGATCCTGGGAGGAGAATGGAGGAGTAGGGATTGCAGCGTGGCCATCCCCCCTGGGGGGTGATTTCTCGCTTTGTATCTGTCTGTCTGGCGAGCACATGTGCCCTATAGCCAAAAAAAAAAGTAATGCTAAATGAAATACGCCAGACTATGAAAGACAAATACAGTATGTCCCCACTCAACATGTACCAAATATCTACACTCTTTGGCAGAAATGGAAAGATTTGAACACAAAGAAATAGGGCCACTGGGACCAGCAGTTGGTATAATGTCTATGTCATTGGACTCCCATGTAGTTGACTGCGGTTTGAGTCCCAGACCCTGTGACTTAAACTCACATTGGGTGTGTGTGTGCATGTGTGCACAAGATCCCAAGAGCAGAATGGAGGAGAAGGGATTGTGGCGTGGCCATCCTCCCTGGGGGGTGATTTCTTGCTTTCTGTCTGTCTGTCTGTCTCTCTCTCTCTGGTGAGCTCATGCGCCCTATAGCAAAAACCTCTCTTAAAAAAGAAAGAAAGAGGGACCAGCAGTTAGCGTAATGGCTATGTCACTGGACTCCCACATAGTCGACCGTGGTTCAAGTCCTGGACCCGGTGGCTTAAACTCACGCCGGGCGCGTGTGCGTGCGTGCCCAAGATCCCGAGAGGAGAATGGAGGAGAAGGGATTG
>NW_006206380.1:263313-265431 GCF_000334495.1 Tupaia belangeri chinensis | reverse complement strand
ATTTAAAACTATCCAGGTTAACCCCAGGGGCACATGATCTCAAGAGAACAAGAAAGGAATAAACACATAAAGTAGCTATATACACATTTCTCTGACTTGAAGACAAGGCCCTCTACAAAGAACATATCTGAGAAGTAGAGTTTTTCTTTCCCCCCACCACTATAGAATAACATCAGAAATGCAGAAAGAAATGTATAATCCATAAAATGACTAGAAACCAGCACAGAAAACCAAAAAGTATGGGAAAATAGAAAATATCTTATCTGAAAAGTAACAGAGCAACTCTTCTTCAAGCATAGTCATCACAAAAGAATTTTTAGTAATGTCAGAAATAGAGTTCAGAATATTCATGGTGACGGAGATGAATAAGTCTTTCCAGGATTTGAAGGAGGAGAGACACCATAAAAAAAATCAGAACTTCTAGAGATGAACAGAACAATACAGGAAATCATGACCTTCCTCGAATATTAAGAGTAGATTGGACTATGCAGAAGACAAACTCTCTGAACTGGAAGACAAAACCTTTTACTAAGATAAAACCTCCAAAATTAATGAAAAAAGAATTATTGAAAAAAGGAGACCAAGAAGAGTAGAAACTACACACTATAAAATGCTGAAATATTTGAATAATAGGTATTCCTGAAGGCAAAGAATTGGACAAGGGCATAGAAGATCTATTCAATGAAATACTTGCAGACAACTTCCAAAACCTAGAGAAGCATTCCTAAATTAAGACCTAAGAAACTCAAAGGACCCCAATACAATTAACATAAGAAGATCCTCCACATGGCACATTATAACCAGAATGGTAAAAATCACAGAAAAATATAAGATTCTAAAAATGGCAAGAGAAAAAGGTCAAGTCACTTACAAATGTTACCCAATTAGGCTAACATCAGACTTCACAACTGAAACAATGCCAGCAAGGAAAGAATGGGAAGACATATTCAAATTACTAAAAGAAAAACAATTTCTACCAATAATACTATATCAGCCAATACTAGCCTTCAAATGGGATGGATGAATAAAAGCATTCATTCACAGACAAACAAAAACTGAAAGAATTCACCACTACTAGAGCAGCTCTCAAGAAGTACTGAGGGAAGAACTATCTCAGAAAAACTAAAAAGAGACAGACAAAAAGAGACAGACAAAAAGAGAACAAAAACAATGAAGAAATTGACTTAATAAGTTGGGAGGAAGAAACTTGCAAATATCGATAGTAACAGTGAATGCTCACGAATTAAATTTTCCAATCAAATGACACAAAAAGGCTGAATGGATTAAAATAAAAGCAGAAGCCCCCTATTTGCTGCCTACAAGAATGTACATCATGGATAAAGTCATTCATAAACTAAACATGAAAGACTGGAAAAAGATATTGAATGCAAATAAAAATTTAAAAAGGCTAGAGTCATAATACTGATATCAGGCAAAATAAGTTTTAAGACAAAGACCGTAAGAGACAAAGAAGATCATATAGTACTAAAAGGGCTAATTTACCAAGAAGGTATAACACTTTAAATGTCTGCACTCAACCCAGGAGCACTTAAATACACAAAAGACAGACTGTTAGATCTAAAGGGAGAGAGGGACTGCAATGCATTAATTATTAAGGGATCTCAACACCCTGTTATCTCTTTTGAACAAATCATGTAGACAAAATATAAACAAAGAGATGCTGGATTTAAATAACACCATAAATGAAACAGTCTTGACAGATATCTATAGAATTTCTACCCAATGAGCACAAAACATATTTTTCTCACTCTTACATGGAACATTTTTGAAGACTGATTACATGATGCAGCATGAAGCAAACTACAAATCGAACAGCTTAGAAGATATATTCAGCATCTTCTGTGACCATGACAGGATTAAACTTGAAATTAATTTCAGAAAAATACCTCAAAAATACAAAAACATGGGAACCAGCAGTTAGCGTAATGGCTATGTCGCTGGACTCCCACGTAGTCGACCGCAGTTCGTGTCCCAGACCCGGTGACTTAAAACTCATGCCGGGCGCATGTGCGTGCGTGCCCAAGATCCCGAGAGGAGAATGGAGGAGAAGGGATTGCGGCGTGACCATCCCCCCTGGGGGGTGATTTCTCGCTTTCT
>NW_006206380.1:238265-261773 GCF_000334495.1 Tupaia belangeri chinensis | reverse complement strand
TGTGTGTGTGTGTGTGTGTATAATCTGCCTACACAGGAATATTTTGCAACTTCATAGTTTTCTGAACTATGTGGCACAGGCTCCCTTACTCTCTTTCATTTAAAACTATCCAGGTTAACCCCAGGGGCACCTGATCTCAAGAGAACAAGAAAGGAATAAACACATAAAGTAGCTATATACACATTTCTCTGACTTGAAGACAAGGCCCTCTACAAAGAACATATCTGAGAAGTAGAGTTTTTCTTTCCCCCCACCACTATAGAATAACATCAGAAATGCAGAAAGAAATGTATAATCCATAAAATGACTAGAAACCAGCACAGAAGACCAAAAAGTATGGGAAAATAGAAAATATCTTATCTGAAAAGTAACAGAGCAACTCTTCTTCAAGCATAGTCATCACAAAAGAATTTTTAGTAATGTCAGAAATAGAGTTCAGAATATTCATGGTGACGGAGATGAATAAGTCTTTCCAGGATTTGAAGGAGGAGAGACACCATAAAAAAAATCAGAACTTCTAGAGATGAACAGAACAATACAGGAAATCATGACCTTCCTCGAATATTAAGAGTAGATTGGACTATGCAGAAGACAAACTCTCTGAACTGGAAGACAAAACCTTTTACTAAGATAAAACCTCCAAAATTAATGAAAAAAGAATTATTGAAAAAAGGGGACCATGAAGAGTAGAAACTACACACTATAAAATGCTGAAATATTTGAATAATAGGTATTCCTGAAGGCAAAGAATTGGACAAGGGCATAGAAGATCTATTCAATGAAATACTTGCAGACAACTTCCAAAACCTAGAGAAGCATTCCTAAATTAAGACCTAAGAAACTCAAAGGACCCCAATACAATTAACATAAGAAGATCCTCCACATGGCACATTATAACCAGAATGGTAAAAATCACAGAAAAATATAAGATTCTAAAAATGGCAAGAGAAAAAGGTCAAGTCACTAACAAATGTTACCCAATTAGGCTAACATCAGACTTCACAACTGAAACAATGCCAGCAAGGAAAGAATGGGAAGACATATTCAAATTACTAAAAGAAAAACAATTTCTACCAATAATACTATATCAGCCAATACTAGCCTTCAAATGGGATGGATGAATAAAAGCATTCATTCACAGACAAACAAAAACTGAAAGAATTCACCACTACTAGAGCAGCTCTCAAGAAGTACTGAGGGAAGAATTTTCTCAGAAAAACTAAAAAGAGACAGACAAAAAGAGACAGACAAAAAGAGAACAAAAACAATGAAGAAATTGACTTAATAAGTTGGGAGGAAGAAACTTGCAAATATCGATAGTAACAGTGAATGCTCACGAATTAAATTTTCCAATCAAATGACACAAAAAGGCTGAATGGATTAAAATAAAAGCAGAAGCCCCCTATTTGCTGCCTACAAGAATGTACATCATGGATAAAGTCATTCATAAACTAAACATGAAAGACTGGAAAAAGATATTGAATGCAAATAAAAATTTAAAAAGGCTAGAGTCATAATACTGATATCAGGCAAAATAAGTTTTAAGACAAAGACCGTAAGAGACAAAGAAGATCATATAGTACTAAAAGGGCTAATTTACCAAGAAGGTATAACACTTTAAATGTCTGCACTCAACCCAGGAGCACTTAAATACACAAAAGACAGACTGTTAGATCTAAAGGGAGAGAGGGACTGCAATGCATTAATTATTAAGGGATCTCAACACCCTGTTATCTCTTTTGAACAAATCATGTAGACAAAATATAAACAAAGAGATGCTGGATTTAAATAACACCATAAATGAAACAGTCTTGACAGATATCTATAGAATTTCTACCCAATGAGCACAAAACATATTTTTCTCACTCTTACATGGAACATTTTTGAAGACTGATTACATGATGCAGCATGAAGCAAACTACAAATCGAACAGCTTAGAAGATATATTCAGCATCTTCTGTGACCATGACAGGATTAAAGTTGAAATTAATTTCAGAAAAATACCTCAAAAATGAAAAAACATGGGAACCAGCAGTTAGCGTAATGGCTATGTCGCTGGACTCCCACGTAGTCGACCGCAGTTCGTGTCCCAGACCCGGTGACTTAAAACTCATGCCGGGCGCATGTGCGTGCGTGCCCAAGATCCCGAGAGGAGAATGGAGGAGAAGGGATTGCGGCGTGACCATCCCCCCTGGGGGGTGATTTCTCGCTTTCTGTCTCTATGTCTCTCTCTGTCTGTCTGGCGAGTGCACGCGCCCTACAGTGAAAATCTCTCCAAAAAAAAAAAAATACAAAAACATATGAAAACTAAACAAGTTACTCCTAAATGATTTTTTTCCATTTTTTGAGAGGTTTTTGCTATAGGGCGCGTGCGTTCGTCAGACAGACAGAGAGAGACATAGAGACAGAAAGCGAGAAATCACCCCCCAGAAGGGATGGTCATGCTGCAATCCCTTCTCCTCCATTCTCCTCTGGGATCTTGGGCACGCACACACACGTGCCCAGCGTGAGTTTTAAGCCACTGGGTCCAGGACACAAACTGCGGTAGACCACGTGGGAGTCCAGTGACATAGCCATTACGCTAACTGCTGGTTCCCTCCTAAATGATTTTTTAACCACTAAAAAAATTAAAGTTGAAATGAAACAATTCATTGAAAACAATGATAATGAGTGCATGCATTTCAGTAATCTATGGTAGACAGCAAAAGCAGTCCTAACAAGAAAGTTCAAATCAATTAATGGATATAAGAAAAAGATAGGAACATGGCAAATAGACAATCTGACAAAACACCTCAGAGAACTGCAAAAAGAAAAAAAAAAAAGGCCAGTAGAAGAGAAATAATAAAATTCAAGCAGAAATAAATGAAATAGTGAATAGGTGAACTACAGAGAAAAATGAATGAACCCAAAAGCTGTTTCTTTGAAAAGATGAACAAAACCTATATGTATTTAGCTAGACTGATTTAGAAGAACAAAAGGAACCAAATATATCAAATTCACAATGAAACAGGCAATATTATGAAATATGTAACAGAAATACAAAGATCATTAGAATATTATGGGCAACAATATGACAAAAAGCAAGAAAACTTAGCTGAGATGGAAAAAAAGTTCTGGACATATATAAGCTACCAGGACTAAAACAGGAAGACACAGAAAGTCTAAACAAATAACAAGTGATGAAATTGAATTGGTGATAAGAAATCTCCCCCCCCCAAAAAAAGCCCAAGTTCTTATGGTCTCACTTACAAATTTTACAACTTTTGAAGAAGAGTTTAATTCCATTGTACTCAAACTATTTCAAAATGAATAAAAGATGAGACCCCCAAAAAATTATTTTATAAAGCCTCCATCACTCTCAACAAAAATCAGACAAGGACTTAACAAAAAAGACAGATCACAAAAACAAACAGATGGACCAGTGGAACAGAATAGAGATCTTAGAAATAAACTCCCAAACATACAGTCTACTGATTTTTGACAATTGGTACCAGTCAATCCACTGGGAAAAGAAAAACCTCTTCAGCAAATGGTGCTGGAAAAACTGGATATCCACCTGCAGAAAGATGAATCTGAACCCCTACATGTAACCATTGACAAAAATCAACCCAAGGTGGGTCAAAGATCTAAACCTAAGACCTCAAACTATAAAACTGCGGGAAACTCTCGGAGACATCAGGGTAGCGAAAGACTTCTTAAATAAGACCCCCAAAGTGCAGTTGATAAACCCCAAAAGAGACAAATGGCACTATATCAGACTAAGAAGTTTCTGCATGGCAAAAGACACAGTAATTAGTGAGAATCGACAGTCCTCAGAATGGGAAAATAGTTTTGTAAACTATGGGTCAGATAAGGAACTGATAACCAGAATACAGAAGGAACTCAAAAAGATAATCAATCCTATTAAAAGATGGGAGAATGAGTTTTTTTTTTTTAAATCATTCTCTAAGGATGACATATGAATAGCCAAAAGGCACATGAAAAAATGCTCAACATCCCTCATTGGAAGGGAAATGCAGATCAAAACAACATGAGATACCACCTAACACCAGTCAGAATCACTAAGGTAAAAAAAAAAAAAAAAAAGATAAGTGCTGCTGGGAGTGTGGTAAAAGGGAACTCTCTTACATTGCTGATGGGAAGGTAAATTAGTCCAGCCACTGTGGAGAACAATTTGGAGATTCCGCAAAAATCTACAAATAGAACTACCGTATGATCCAACAATCCCACTCCTTGGTATCTACCCAAAGGACAGAAGAATTCTTAATTGAAAAAGTACTTGCACATCGATGTTTATTGTGGCACAATTTGCAATTGCTAAGACATGGAACCAACCCAAATGCCCACGGACAGATGAATGGATTGAAAACTGTGTTACATATACTCCGTGGAATACTTCTCAACCATAAAAAAAAAAACCCTGGCTTTTGACATAAAGTGGAGGAATATGGAAAAATTACTGCTGAGTGAAGCAAGTCAGGCTATGAAGGAGAGACTTTGTATGTCCCTACTTAATATGTACTGAGTTTTCACACTCTATGACCGAAACTGAATGACTAAAGAATATAGAAACACAGTAAATGGTTGTGAATACTAGATATAGTGTGGAAAGAGCATGGGTGAAGGAATACAGTCTGAGGAAGGAAATTAAGGAGAAAAATGGAGAAGCAAAGTGTTAATGGGACAAAGAAATGGGGTATTATCTGTTGAAGATAACTTTATAGTATTATCAACTGGACTGGGGAGAAATGTAAACATGTTGGAATATTCACTTTGCTAACTAAATGATGTGATTGAATGCATAAAAGAACTTAAAATAAAATAAGATTAAAAAAGACAGATCAATATCTCTGTTGAATATAGATACAAAACTCTCACAAGATACTAGCAAATCTTATTCAATGAAACATTAAAAAGATTACACAATATGAGCAGGTAGGCTTTATTCCAGGAAAGCAAAGATGGTTCAACATACAAAGAACATTAAATGTAATACACAATACTAACAGGAAGAAAGATAAAAACCATATGTTCATAAAAATTGGCACAGAAAAAGCATTTGATAAAATACAACAGCCCCTTCATTATTAAAACTCTCAGCAAAATCTGAATAGAAGAGTCATTATAATACTGAAGTAGAATTAAAGAAATAATTCCATTTCCAAGACCAGCAAAGGAAATAAAATATCTAGGAATAAACCTAATCAAAAAAGTGAAAGACCTCTGAAAGGAAAATTATGAAATACTAAAAAGAGAAATTGAAAATGACACAAAAATGTGGAAAGACAACACATGTTCTTAGATTGGATATATTAATATAATCAGAATGTCAATTGTACCCAAATTAATCTAGAAATGTAATGCAAACACAATAAAAATACTAGAGATATTTTCATATTTAAGAAAAAGCAGAATTAGTGTGGAAGAGCTCTCCAGCAGAGCCCAGTTCCATCTGCAGCTCCCTGGCCTGTCAGGGACACAGAGGCAGGGCCTTTCACTGGCCGTGGTCCCAGCTCAAACTCCAGCTCCAGCCCAGTTCTTCCAAACACACAGCCCCCCTCTTGCCAGAAAAGTAGGTTGCCTTTTTTTTCTTCTTTCTCCTGTGAATTTCCTACTTCTCCTTATCCCATAAGGTAGCCCCCTGCTCTCTAGCAGATCCCAGTGTCTTGGTCTGTCAGGGACATGAGACAGGGCCTTTTTCTGGACCCAGCCCCAGCTCCAGCCCCAGCACCAGCCCAGCTTTCCCAACCTCAGAAACTCACCTCCACCACCAAAAAAGTCATGATGCATGACTTTTGTTCATACTCTTTTTTCTTCCACCTTACATTGTCATCTTCTCTTCATCCTCCACCCACCCAGAGGACTGGATAGGTCCAGAATCATAGTTTTCAAACACTCCTGTATACTCAGGCTCCCTGGAATCCTTCTTTTTAGTGAACCCCCTATGAAAAAAGAAAAACAGCTCTTCAGACACCTGAACAGAAAGCTCCTTCTGTGGGGACCATATTAGTAAACACAGCAGAAGAGAGACTTCAGCACACATCAATATACAGCAAAAGGAAAGCGATCTTGTTCCCAGTGGTCGAAACATTCTCCAAAAAGGTATCTAAAAGTGAATACATCACCCAATGTCTAGAAGTAGAATAAGAGCCTCAGGTTTGAAAGAAACCAGGAAATATGTCCCCATGAAAAAAAAAAAACAACTCCCCTCTACCTCTTGAAAAAACAGAAGTTACCAAAATGTCAGGCAAAGAATTCAAAACATTAATTGTGACAAAATTCTAAAAATTGGAACAAAAAAAGAGGCAACGAACTCCAGGAGATGAGGAAGTCTTTCCATGATTTGAAAGAAAAATGGGCATTATAAGAAAGAATCAGATGGAACTATTAGAGATGAAGTCTGTAATACAGAAAATCAAAAACTCTCTTGAAAGTACTAAAAGTAGATTAGATCAAAAACCATGAGGATAATATGTAAGAAATACTAGATTCCATTAAATGTCCAAACATCCAAATAATTCATACCCCAGAAGGTAAAAAAAAAAATAAGGGCATGGAGAATCTATTCCATGAAGTCCTGGAAGAAAACTTTCCAAACCTAGAGAAGCACTCAAGCATCTAGAACCCAAAATACAAAGGATCCCAAATAGAACCAACTAAAGATGATCCTCTCCAAGGTACATCCTAGCCGGAGTGGCTACAACCACAAATAAAGATAAGATACAAAAATTGGCAAAAGAGAAATGGCAAATGACTTACAAGGGTTATCCCATAAGGCTAAGAATAGACCTTTCAACAAAAACAATGCAAGCAAGGAACAAATGGGAAGACATATTAAAAATGTTAGGATAAAAACAATTTCAATCAAAATTATTATACTGGCAAGATTATCTTTCATATGGGAAGAAAAGATTACAATTTTCTCAGACAAACAAAATCTGAAAGAATTTCCGAACACCAGAGCAGCTGTTTAAGAAACTCTGAATAGAGCCCTATTCCAGGAAATCTAAAGATTGAACAACCAGAAAAAAAGGCAATAAAATACAACAAAGTCCATGGCGAACTTTAAGATAAGGACAACTCCAGAACTATCGATAATAACATTGAATGTTATTGGTTTACATTCTCCAGTCAAGAGACATGGAAAAACAAAAACAAAACAAATAAACAAAAAAACCCAGAAACCCTATATCTGTTGCCTACAAAAAAACGCATTTCATAGATAAAGACAAACATAGACTAAAAGTGAAGGGATGGAAAAATCTACTCCATGTAAATGGGAACAAAACGATCTGGAGTCATGATAGTAATTTCCGACAATATAGGCTTTAAAACAAAAACTGTTTGAAGAGACAAAGAAGGGCATTATATAGCAGTTAAAGGACTAATCCATCAAAAATATGTAATGGTTATAAATATCTATGCACCTAACTCTGAGCACCCAAATCTGCGAAGGAAAGACTGTTACATCTAAAAGGAGAGATAGACCACAACACACTAGTTGGAGAATGTGACAACTCACTATCTCCTCTGGATAGATCATCTAGACAAAAAAATAAGTAAAGGGATAAAGCACCTAAATGATACCTTAAATCAAATGGACGTAACAGACATCTGCAGAACTTTCCATTGAAAACTATGAAATACACTTTTTTCTCACCCCACATGAAACCTTTGCTAAGACTGATCACATGATAGGGCAAGAAGCAAGCGTCTACAGACTCAAAGGCATAGAAACTATATCCAGCATCTTCTACAATCATTATGAAATTAAACGTGATTTTAATTTCAAGAGAAGCCCTCAAAACCACACAAATACATGGAAACTAAATAACCTACTCCTGAACAACTTCACAACTACTGAAGAAATAAAGACAGAAATAAAAAGATTCATGGAAGTCAATGATGATGAGAACATGAGTTTCCATAATCTTTGGGACACTGGAAAAGCAGTCATAAGAAGGAATGCAAATGGACCACCTACTATCATGCCTCAGAGAACAGGAAAAGCAACAACAACAAAAATCCAAAAATACCAGAAGAAAGAAAATAATAAAGATTTGAGCAGAAATAAATGAAATAGAAAATAAGCTACACAGGGACCAGCAGTTAGCATAATGGCTATGTTGCTGGACTTCCAAATAGTCCACCGCAGTTCGAGTCCTGAACCTGGTGGCTAAACTCACGCTGGGCGCATGTGCATGCGTGCCCAAGATCTTGAGAGGAGAAAGGAGGAGAAGGGATTGTAGTGTGGCCATCACCCTGGGGGAGTGATTTCTTTCTTTATGTCTCTCTCGGTGTTTCTGGCGAGCACACACACCCTATAGCAAAAACCTCTCAAAAAAATAAAATAAAATAAACTACAAAGAAAATGAAGTTGGTTCTTTGAAAAGATAAACAAAATTGATACACCATTAGTGAGACTTATTAAGAAGAAGAGGGAAAGGAACAGGTAAATAAAATTTGCAATGAAACTGTCAATATAACAGACATACTAGAAATACAAAACATCATGAGAGGATACTATGAACAAGAAAATCTGTATGAGATAGAAAGACTTCTGAACACATATAATCTACCAAGATTGAGTCAGGAAGATGGAGAAATTCTGAATAGATCCATAACAAGCCAGGAAATTGAATCAATAATAAATAACCTTCCAACAAAGACAACCTCTTGTCCTGAAGGATTCACCTCTGAAATCTAAGAAACTTTAGGTTAAGATTTAATTGCAATTCAGCTCAACTTAATTCTAAATATCCAAAAGGGGGAAACTCTCCCAAATTCAATCTATGAAGCCTCCATCACCTTTATCCTTAAAACAGAAAAGGACAGAACAACAAAGAAAAAAAATGTAGACCAATATTTTTGAAAAATATAGACACAAAATTTTTTTTTTTTAGAGAGAGATTTTTGCCATAGGGCGCGTGCGCTCGCCAGACAGAGAGAGACAGAGACAGAAAGCGAGAAATCACCCCCCAGGGGTGATGGTCACGCCGCAATCCCTTCTCCTCCATTCTCCTCTTGGGATCTTGGGCACGCACGCACACGCGCCTGGCGTGAGTTTTAAGCCACCAGGTCTGAGACGCGAACCACGGTCGACTACGTGGGAGTCCAGCAACATAGCCATTACGCTAACTGCTGGTTCCGACACAAAAAAATTTTAAAAACATGCCAGCAAATAGTATCCACAACATATAAAAAAGATTATAAATCATGACCAGGTAGGCTTTACTTCAAGGATGCAAGGTTGATTTAACATACATAAAGCCATGAATTTAATACACCATATTAGCAAAAAGAAAGATAAAAATCACACATACATATCAATTGATGCAGAAAAAGCATTTGATAGGATACAACATCCCTTTATGATCAAGACTCTCAGCAAAATGGGCATAGAATGGTCATTTCTTAACACAATGAAATCTATCTATGAAAAACCCATGGCTAACATCATCCTGAATGGGGAAAAGCTGAAAGCTTTCCCACTAAACACGGGAAGAAGACAAGGATCCCTAAACACGGGAACAAGACAAGGATGCCACTTCTCCACTCCTTTTTAATATAGTACTGGAAGTCCGCGGCAATGCAATCAGAAAAGAGGAAAAAATAAAAGGCATTTGAACAGGAAAAGAGGAGGTGAAATTCTATTTGCAGATGACATGATTGTATACATAGAAGACCCAATGGTTTCCATGGAAAGATTTCTGGAAGTAATACATGAATACAGTAAAGTTGCAGAATACAAATCTATAGCATTTCTATATATGAACAATAGGCAGACTGAGACAAAACTGAAAAAAGTAATTCCATTTGCCATAGCAAGACCCCCACAAAAAAAATAAGGTGAGGCAAAAAAAAAAAAAAAAAAAAAAAAAAAAGAAAGTGACACAAAAAAGTGGAAGGGCATTCCATGTGCCTAATTGTAAGAATTAATATAATCAAAATCCAATTCTGCCCAAATAAATGTACATATTTAATGCAATCCCAATCACAGTGCCTGGCACATTCTTCACAGATCAAGAAAAAGACAATCAACAATCATAAGATTTGTCTGGAATAATGAAAGACTTCATTTGCAATGCAATCCTGCACAAGAAGAGTGGAGTGAGTGGCATCTCACACCATAGTCCAAAAATATACTACAAAGCTGTGATAATCAAAACAGCATGTTATTGACACAGAAATAGATATGTGGACAAATGGAACAGAATAGAGACCCAGAAATAAACTCCCAAACACAGTGTCAAGTGATTTTTGACAAAGGATACCAGTCAATCCAGTGGGAAAAGCAAAACCTCTTTAGCAAATGGTTCTGGAAAAACTCAGTAACCATCTGAAGAAAGATGAATCTGAACCCCTACCTCACACCATTGACAAAAATCAACTCAAAGTGGGTCAAATATCTAAATCTAAGTCCTCAAACTATAAAACTGCTGCTGGAAAAACACTGAGGAAACTTTGGGAGGAATTGCAGTAGACAAAGATTTCTTAAATAGGATCCCCAAAACACAGTCAATAATCCCCAAAATAGACAAGTAGGATTACATCAGAATAAGAAGTTTCTGCATGGCAAAAGACACAGTAATTAGTGTGAATCAACGGCCCTCAGAATGGTAAAGTATTTTTGTAAACTATACATCAGATTAGGGATTTATAACCAGAATACACAGAGAACTCAAGCATCTGTCCTGAAAAAAGATGATCAACCCTATTAAAAGATAGGAGAATTAGTTGAAATAAAATCACTCTCTAAGGATGACATATGAATAGCCAAAATGCATATGAAAAAAATACTCAATATCTCTCATTGTAAAGTAGATGCAGATCAAAAGTACAATGAGATATCATCTAACCACAGTGAGAATGACTAAGATTTAAAAAAAAAATAAAAGTGCTGGTGAGGGAGTGGTGAAAGGGAAACTCTCCGGCACTGCTGGAGGAAATATAAATTGTTCCAACGACTGTGGAAAATAATATGGAGACTCCTCAAAGATCTACAAATAGAACCATATGTGATCCAGCAATCCTACTCTTTGGTATCTTCCCAAAGGGCAGAACAATCCTTATTTGGAAAAATGCTTGCACACTGATGTTTTTGTGGCATTATTTACAATTTCTAAGGCATAGAACCAACCCAAATGCCCATGAACAGATGAATTGATTGCAAAAATGTGGCATATATACTCTATGGAATACTACTCAGCCATAAAAAAAAAACCCTGGCTTTTGACAGAAAGTGAAGAATATGGAAGATTTACTGCTGAATGAATCAAGTTAGGCAATGAAGGAGAGATATTGTATGTCCTCACCTAATATATACCAAGTGTCCACACTCTATGACTAAAATTGATTGACTAAAGGATATAAAACACAGTAAATGGATGTAAATACCAGATACATATATATAGTTTTGAGAAATGTTTTTTCTATTGTAATTTTACTGAGAGTTTTAATCATAAAGGGATGTCAAATTTTATCTTATGCTTTTTCTGCATCGATTGATACAATCCTATGATTTTATCTTTCCTTCTGTTAATGTGCTGTATCACATTTATTATTCTGAGCATGTTAAATGATCCTTGCATTTTTGGGATAAATTCTACCTGGTCCTAGTGAATGATCTCTTTAATGTGCTTTTTGATTTGATTTGCTAGCATCTTGTTACATTTTTTTGTGTCTGTACTTATCAGGGATATCGGTCTGTATTTTTCTTTTGTTTTGTTTTGTCATATCTTTGTCTCCTTTCAAGATCAAGATGATGAAGGATTAATACAATGATTTTAGGAGGACTTCTTCCTTTTGCATCCTTCAAAATGATTTGAGGAGAATTGGTGTTAGTTTTGCTTTAAATGTTTTGTAGAATTCAAAACTGAAGCTTTCTGAACCTGGGCTTTTCATTGTTGGGAGACTATTTTTATAGATTCATTTATATTAGTTGTTATTGGTCTATTCAGGCTTTCTATTCCTTTATGGTCAATTTAGGTAAATTATTTGTGCAGAAATTTGTTTTTATTTCAACTGTTTTTTTTTTTTTGGTATATTATTTCTTATATTATTCTCTCATGATATTTTATATTGCTGTTACTTCTGTTGTAACATTGCCTTTTAAATGCTGATTTTATGTGTCTTGTTTTCTTCTCTTTTCTTGATTCATATAGCTTTGTGTCAATTTTGATTATCATCTCAAAGAACCAGCTTTTGGTGTTGTTCATTTTTTGTATAGTTCTTTTATTATCTATCTTATTTATTTCTGCCCTGATAATTATTATTTATTTTATTTTAGATTTTTGTGTTATTTTGGTTGATGTATTTTAGGTTTTTTAGAAATGTGTCATTAGATTAGTTATCACCTTTTTTTTTTTTCTTGTGAGCACTAATTGCTATAAACTTTCCTCTTTTTACTACTCTAGCTGTGTCCCAAATATTCTCTCCAGAATATTTGGTTATCATCTGTTTTGGTTATCATTTGTTTTAAGAAATGTTTTAATATAAATCTTAATTTTTTCAGGAGTTTTGAGTTGAGAAGTGAATTGCTTACTTTTCATTTATTTGTGTATTTTTTAAAGGTTCATTTTGTTGTCAATTTTTTTTTGAGAGGGAGAGGTTTTTGCTATAGGGCACATGCACTTGCCCAGAAAACAGAGACATAAAGATAGAAAGCAAGAAATCACCCCCCAGGGGAGATGGCCATGCCATAATCCCTTCTCCATTCTCCTCTCAGGATCTTGGACATGCACGCACACACACCCAGTGTGAGTTTAAACCACCGGGTCCAGGACTTGAATCATGCTTGACTACATGGGAGTCCAGTGATATAGCCATTACACTAACTGCTGGTCCTATGTTGTCAATTTTTTTCTTTTTTGGAGAGGTTTTTGCTATAGGGTGCATGCACTCGCCAGACAGAGAGAGATATAGAGACAGAAAGCGAGAAATCACCCCCCAGGGGGGATGGCCACACCACAATCCCTTCTCCTGCATTCTCCTCTTGGGATGTGGGCACGCACAGACACGTGCTCAGCATGAGTTTAAGCCACCGGGGCCAGGACGTGAACTGCAGTCCAGCGACACAGACATTATGCTAACTGCTGGTCCCATGTTGTCAATTTTAAGTTTAATTCAATTTTGGTCAAAAAAGATGACAGATAAAGTTTCTATTTTTTTGAGAGTTTTTTTACTATAGGGTGCATGTGTTTGCCAGAAAGACAAAGAGAGACAAAGAGACAGAAAGCAAGAAATAACCCCCCTAGAGGGAATGGCCACACCACAATCCCTTCTCCTCTGTTCTCTCAGGATCTTGGGCATGCATGCACATGCGCCTGGTGTGAGTTTAAGCCACTGGTTCTGCACTCAAAACGAGGTGAACTACATGGGAGTCTAGTGACACAGTCATTATGCCAACTGCTGGACCCAAAGTTTGTATGCTTTTAAATCTGTAAAAGCTTGCTTTGTGCCCTCTTATATGGTCAGTCTTCCAAAGTGTTCCAAATGAGAAAAATGTGTTTTTTATAGTTGTATGAAATGTTCTATAAATATCTTTAGGGTCCCTTTGATTTATGGTATAATTTAGCTTCTCTGTATCTGTTTAATTTTTGTCTAGGTGACTTGTCCAGTGATGACAGTAGAGTCTTTAAATCTCCAACAATTAGTACATTGAAGTCTATATCTCCTTTTATATCTAGAAGTCTTTCTGTCATATATTTGAGTATTCCAGAGTTGGATATGTAAATATTTATAATTATGTTATCTTCTTGGTGAATTTGTTCTTCTAGTACTAGTTTCCTCTCTTTTCTCTTCTTACAGATTTTGTTATGAAGTCTATTTTGTTTGATATCAATATCATAACTCCAGTCACTTTTTTTTTCCACTTGGAATAGCTTTTCCCAGCCCTTCATCTTCAGCCTATGTATGTCTTTATCTATGAGGTGTGTTTCTTGTAAACAGCATATACAAAGTTTATGTTTTTCATTTGTTTATGCGTTTGTTTTTATTTTTCATTTCTACCAGTTTATTTCTTTTAATTGGAGAATTTAATCCATTAATATTCAATAATATAATCAATATTTTGAGATTAATTTTGATTCTTCTGTAGTAATTTTTTCTAAAAATTAATTTTTTTCTAGAGTGTGTGTGTGTGCTAGCCTGAAAGAGACAGAGAATATTATGGAAAGGAAAAATAATAAATCACCCCAAAGGAGGATGAGCACAATGCAATCCCTTCTCCATTCTCCTCTCAGGATTTTGGGCACAGGTGCACATGCGCTCAGCATGATTTTCAAGTTGCCAGGTCCAGGACTCAAACTGTGATCAGCCATGTGGAAATCCAGCCCCTAACCACCATGCCAACTGCTGGCAAAGAGTCATTTTCTTGTTTTTTTGTTCTCTTATTGCTAATTGTCACTCCTTCATTTTTCTAATATAGTCCTGTCTTCAGTATTTTTGAAGAACTGGTCTAGTTTTGTTAAATTCTTTCAATTTTTTGTTTACCTCAGAATGATTTTATTTGTTCTTCCCATTTAAAAAAAAATTGGGGGTAGAGTATTCTTGGTTAAAATAGTCTTCTTTTGGCATTTGAATATGTCTTTCCATTCTTCCTTTGCATGCATTGTTTCAGTTGAGAGGTCCGATGTTAACCTAAGGGAATAACTATTGTAAATAACTTGACACATTTTTTTGCCATTTTTAGAATATTGTCTTTGTCCTTGGTTTTACCAATCTGGCTATACTGTACCACGGAGAGGATCTCTATGTTGATTCTACTTGGTGTCCCTTATGTTTCCTGCATCTGGATATCTGTATGTTTTTTTAGATTTGGAAAATTTTCTGGCATCATTTCAAAAATGAGGTTTTCTTTGCCTCGACAAGCTTCTTTGCCTTTTGGAATGTCCATTATCTGAATATTTGAACATTTAATAGGGTCTAGTATTTCCTATATGCTAGTTGTCACATTTTGTATGTTGTTTTTTCTTTTCTTATTTATTTATTTATTTATTTTTGTGGTTTGGATTAAGTCAGAGGTTTTATATTCCAAGAGAAAAATTTCTACCAAGGTTACTACCTCTGACAAGGAAGTCAGAGGTTTTATATTCCAAGAGAAAAATTTCTACCAAGGTTACTATATCTGACAAGGTTATTCTTCAAATGGGAAGAAAAGATAAAAACATTCTCAGAGGGGGCCAACAGTGGTGTGATGGTTAAGGGTGCTGAATTCCCATATGGCCGATAGTGGTTTGAGTCTCAGACCTGGAGGCTTGCTTTCTCACTTCCTCTCTCTCTCTCTCCATGTCTCTTTCTGAAAATATTAAAAAATAAAAATAATAGATTTTAAAATTAAATAAAATATTTTAAAAAATTCTCAGATAAACAAAAACCTGAAAGAATTTACCCACACTAGCCCAACTTTTCTTCAAGAAGTTGTGAAGGGAGTGGTATACTAGGAAAACTAAAGACAAACCGAAAGAAATAAGAGAACTGAAAACAACCAAGAAAATAGTCAGTTTAATACTAGGGACAAGTCTGGAAATATTGCTAATTACATTGAATGTTAATAGATTAAATTCTTCAATCAATAAACATAGATTGGCAAAACAGATAAAAAACAGAAACCCTATATCTGCTGCTTGCAAGAAACATACCTCATGGATAAAGACATATGTAGACTGAAAGTGAAGGGCTGAAAAAAAGTATTTTATGCCATACAACTGGGAAGCAAAAAAGGGGTGGGTTATGATACTGATCTCAGAAAAGAACAGCCTTTAAGACAAAAAGTATAAGAAAACACAAAGATGGGCATTATACAGTAGTAAAAGGGCTAATTCATAAAAATATAATGCATATAAATATCTATGCACCCAACTCAGGGGGACTCAAATACATAATGGAAGAACTGTTAGATCTAAAAGGAGAGAGAGACCACAACACACCAATTGTAGGGGATCTCAACATGCCATTATTTTCTTTACAAATATCATTTAGACCAAAAAAGTAAAGAGATACAGGATATAAACGATACTGTAAATCAAATGGATTTGACAAATATCTATAAAACCTTCCACCCCAAAACCATAAAATATACATTTTTATCATCCAGAAATGGAACATTTTCAAAGATTGACTACGTGAAAAGTCACAAAACAATCCTTTACAGATTTACAGGCATAGAAACTATATCCAGCATCTTCTCCAACCCTGATAAAATTAAACTTGATATTAATATCAGGAAAAACTCTCAAAAACACACAAACACATGGAAAGTGAACAATCTACTCCTGAGTGAGTGATTTCACAACTACTGAAGAGATTAAGACTGAAATCAATAGATTCATGGAAACAAATGATAATGAATACACGAATCTCCATAATCTATGACTACAAAGAAAAATAGTCATAAGGGGGAAGTTCATAGCAATTAGTGTGCATAAGAAAAAGATGGAGAGGTGGCAAAAAGACAACCTAACATTATGTCTCATGGAACTGGAAAAACAACAACAAATAAAATCCCAAAAAATCCAGGTGATAAAAGAAATAATAAAGATTCTAGCAGAAATAAATAAAATAGAAGATAAATAAACCATACAGAAAATAAATGAAAGCAAAAGCTGATTCTTTGAAAAGATAAACAAGTTTGACATAACACTAGGTAAACTAATTAAGAAGAGAGAAAGGAAGCAGATAAATTAAATTTGTAGCAAAACAGGCAACATTACAACAGACACAGTAGAAATACAAAACACCAATAGAGGATACTATAAGTGAGTATATTCCAGTGAACAAGAAAACCCGAATGAGATGGAAAAATTCTTGGACACATATAATCTACCTAGATTAAATCAAGAAAACATAAAAAGCCTGAAAGACTCACAAAAGCAATAATACTGAATCAGAAATAATCTCTCCAGAAAGAAAAGCCCAAGTCCTGAAGAGTTTACTTCTGAATTCTACAAAACTTTAAGAGTTAACCCCCATTCTACTCAAATTATTTCTAAAGATTCAAAAATAAGGAACACCCCACATTTATTTTATGAAGCCTTCATCACCCTCAGAGACAGTCTTCACAGACTTAGAAAAGACAATAATAGAATTTGTCTGGAATCACAAAAGACTCCCTATTATCAAAGCAATCTGGTGTAAAAAAAAGTGTAGTAGGAGGCATTTCATTCCCTGATCCCAAAATATACTACAAAGCTGTGATAATCAAACAGCACAGTATTTGCAAAGAAAAAGACATATAGATCAATGAAAAGAATATAGACCTCAGAAATAAACTGTAAAACATACAGCCAACTAACTGATCTTTGACAAAGGGAACCAGTTGACTCAGTGTGAAAAAGTAAACCTCTTTAGCAATTGGTGCTGAAAAACCTGGGTATCCACTTGTAGAAAGATAAATCTGGACCCTTATATCTCATCTCATCTCACAAATAAGAAAAATTAACACATAGTGTCTCAAAGATCTTAATCTAAGACCTGAAACTATAAAACTATTGGTGGAAAACACTGGAGAAACTGTGGGCCACATAGGAGTAGGCAAAGACTTCTTACATAAGACCCCCCAAACACAGACAATAATCTAAAAAATAGACCAATGGGATTAAATCAGATTAAGAAGTTTCTGCACAGTAAAAGACATGATAATTAGTGTGACCTGGTAACTCTTGGAATGAGAGAATATTTTTGTAAGTTATCCCTTAGATAAGAGACTGGGAATCAGAATAAACAGGGAACTCGAGGGAAAAAAAAAAAAAGATCAACCAAATTGAAAGATGGGAAAATGAGCTGATCAAATAACTCTCTAAGGAAGACATATGAACAGTCAAAAAGCATATGAAAAAATGTTCAACATCCCTTATAATAAGGGAGATGCAGATCAAAATGACAAGTTGATATCACCTAACCCCAGTCAGAATTGTGAAGATAAATAAATAAATAAATACATAAATAAATAAATAGACATGATTGTGGGGCTGTGGTGAAAGAGGAACTCTCCTACACTGTTGCTGGGAATGAAAATTGATCCAGCCTGTGGAGGACAATATCATGTTTCTCAATTATCTACAAATAGAACTACCATATGATTCAGCAATTTCACTCCTGATTATCTACCCAAAAGATAGAAAAATTCTCAGTTGGAAAAATGCTTTCTCATTCATCTAAATGAATGGACTAAAAAATGTAGCACATATATTCTATGGAATATTACACAGTCATTAAAACCAACTAAATCCTGGCATTTGATAGAAAGTGGATGAATATGAAAGGTTTACTGCCGAGTGAAGCTAGCCAGCTATAAAAAGAGACATTGTATGTGTCCACTTAATATATACTGACTGTCTGCACTCAATCTGAAACTGAAAAACTAGAGGTTATAGAATCATGGGAAATGGTTAGGGATATTCAAGACAGTGTGGGTAAAGGGTGGGAGAAGTGGTGGCATGAGAGGAAAGAAATCAGGAGAAAAATAGAAAGGCAAAATATTTATGGTATACAAAATGGATTCAGATCTGTTATTATGTATAGTAGCCCTCTCCTTCCCTCATCAACCACTCTTGTAAGGCATGTGGTACCCTGGAGACAAATGGCACAGTGCATGAGTAGGGGCACACTACTCATTACCAAGGCACACTTTAGGATGGGAGTAGCCAGTGGGATAATCAGAAGCACAGTGTGGTGTGCAGCCCTCCTCCTCATTATCTGATTACTCCTGCAAGTCAAGTGTAACTTGAGTAGCAAATGGCCCTTCATGGCCTTTTAAGAAGCTCAGTCAAGGTATGATTAGTACTGGGATTTCCTCTGTAGTTCTTGGATTTCCTCTGTAGTTTCAAGTGGTGAAAGATCCCCTTCCAAACACACAAAAACCACTGCGTGTTTTTATCAAAGCCAACAAAAGGTACAGTATGCCAAGAAGACAAAAGTCAACATCTTATGTAACATTATCACAGAACAAACATATCATCAATGTTACTATATTCTATTGGTTAGAAGTAAGTTATTAGGGGGACCAGCAGTTGGAGTAATGATTGTATCCCTGGATTCCTATGGAAGTCAACCACACTTTGAGTCCCAGACCCAGTGGCTTAAACTCAAGCCAGGCATGTATATGTGCGTGCCCAAAATCCCAAGAGGAGAATGGAGGAGAAGGGATTGAGGCATGGCCATCGCCCCTGGGGGACAAGCTGGTGGTGATTTCTTGCTTTCTATCTCTCTGTCTCTCTCTGTCTTTCTGGCAAGTGCACGCACCTTATAGAGAGAACCTCTCAAAAAAAAAAAAAGAAGTAAATTACTAGGTACAGGCTTATAAAGAGAAGATTATATAAGGATGTGTGTCTCAATTCAGGAACTATAAGAGGTCATCTTAGAAGGTGCTTACTACAAATAGTGTTAAACAGTAAACTTTTTTGTGTGTATGCTCTATGCCAGGGCAAGGTATGAATTGAACTTATCTTCAAAGTGCACAGAACAATAATAAGGATAATATTTTTAATTGACCTTAATTAAATTGAATAAAGACTAAAATGATATATTCTCCATAAATAAAGTACTGAAACTTAAAGATGTTAAGCAACTTTCCCAAGATTACAGAAAAATGGGTAAAGAAATTAAGTCAGGATGTTTTCTCATTGAAACCTAGAGCTTTCCACTCCCCAAACAATACAGACATTCAAATACTTTTATATACATTCTAAAATGGTAGTATAGAATTAAAGAATACAATCTAAAAGGATGTGTTAATCAGGTAAAATAAATTCATCCTTCTTGGTACAAAACATATTAACTCAGCTAAAATATATAATAAGTGGACCTCTTAAATTATTTGTGCAAAGTAGTCTGAATTTTTGTTTGTTCATTTTGGCTGCATTAACTTCAGAGTTGCAATTTTCTTTTTAAGTGAAAAAAAATTTAGATTCACATTTCCATAAAATCCTGGAAGAAAACTTTCCAAACCTAGAGAGGCACTCAAATATCCATATCCAAGAAATACAAAGGACTCCACATAGAATCAACCAAAGAAAATCTTTCCCAAGGCACATCATAGCCAGATTGACCAAACCGCAGACAGAGACAAGATACTAAAATTGACAAAAGAGAAACGTCAAGTTACTTTCAAAAAATATCTCATCAGGCTAACATCAGACTTCTTATCAGAAACAATGCAAGTAAGAAAAGAATAGGAATATATATTTAAAATGTTAAGTGAAAAATAATTTTAACTAATACTATACCCAATAAGATTATCTTTCATATGGGAAAAAAAGACAAAAATATTCTCAGATAAACAAAACTCGAAAGAATTTACCAACACCAGACCAGCTTTCCAAGAAGTGCTGAAGGGAGTTCTATATGAGGAAAACAAAGTTGGACACACAGAAATAAAAGTACAAAAGGCAAGTCAGGCTATGAAAGAGAGACATTGCATGTCCTCACTTAACATATACTGACTGTCTGCACTCTATGGTAGAGACTGAAAGACTGGAGAATGTAAAAGCATTCAAAATTATAATGGGAGGCATCTGAACAGCAAGGGACAGAGGCAGGGGCAACACTGCCCCACCGCCTCACATCCAGACCCCCAGTCAAGGATCCAACCAGACCCATAGGTACTTAAAAGTTAGTATATCTTCCAATGGCTAGAAGTAGAAGAAGAGCCTCAGGTATGAATAAACAAGGAAATATATCTCCATCAAAGGTACAGAGTAACTCCCCTCCATCTTTCGTGCTAATGGACGATGTAACCAAAATGTCAAAGAATTTCAAACATTTACGGTGAACAAATTCTTTGAGTTGGAACAGAAAAGAGACAACAAACTACAGGAGATGAGGAAGTCATTCCAAGATATGAAAGAAGAAATGAACACTCTGAGAGAGAACCAGATGGAGCTATTAGAGATAAAGTCTGGAATAGAGGAAATCAAAAACTCCCTTGAACGTATTAAAAGTAGATTAGACCATGCTGAAGACTGAATCTCTGATGTAGAAGATAAAACCTCTGACCTAAAAAGAACCACCGAAAAGACAGAGAAAATAACAACAACAACAAAAACACGAGGATAATATATGAAAAATACTAGATTCTATAAGACGCCCAAATAACTGTCATCCCAGAAGGTGAAGAAACTAATAACAGCATGGAAAATCTATTCCATGAAATCCTGGAGGAAAATTTCTCGAGTCTAAGAGGCACTAAAGCATCAAGATGCAAGAAAAACAGGAAACCAGCAGTTAGCATAATGGCTATGTCGCTGGACTCCCACATAATCGACCACGGTTCGCATCCTGGACGCAGTGGCTTAAAACACAAGCCGGGCATGTGTGCTTACATGCCCAAGATCCCGAGAGGAGAATGGAGGAGAAGGGATTGCGGTGTGACCATCCCCTCTGGGGAGTGATTTCTTGCTTTCTGTCTCTATGTCTCTCTCTGTCTGTCTGGTGAGCGCACGTGCTCTATAGCGGAAACCACTCCAAAAATAAATAAATAAATAAATAAATAAGATGCAAGAAAAACAAAGGACCCCAGTTAGAATCAAACCAAGAAGATATTCCACAAGGCACATCTTACTCAGACTACCCAAGACAACAGATAAAGACATGATACTAAAACTGACAAGAGAGAAATGAGAATTGATGTACAAAGGTCATCCCATCAGGCTAACACCGGACCTCTCAACAGAAACAATGCAAGCAAGGAAAGAATGGGAAGATGTATTGAACGTGCTAAGAGAGAAATAATTTCAATCAAGATTATTGTATCCTGCAAGATTATCCTTTATATAAGAAAAAAAGATTAAAATCTTCTCAGGAAAACAAGACCTGAAAGAATTTGCCAACACCAGACCAGCTCTTCAAGAAATCCTGAAGAAAGTACTGTTCCAGGAAAACTAAAGAGGTGACAGACAGAAACAAAGGGAAAAAAAGGCTGCTGTGACAACGGCCAACTTAAATGTCAGGACAGATCCAGTTACATCAATAAAAACATTGAATGTGCATGGATTAAATTCTACAATCAAGAGACACAGACTGGTTGAATGGATAAAAAAACAGAAACCCTCTATCTGTAACCTACAGGAAAACCAACTCATTGATAAAGACATACAAAGACTGAAAATGAAGGGTTGGAAAAAGGTTTTCCATGCAAATGTGAATTAAAAATGAGCTAGAGTTGCGATACTACTTTCTGACAAAATAGGCTTTAAAACAAAAACTGTTCAAAGAGACAAAGAAAGGCACTATATTGAAGTAAAAGAATCAATAGATCAGTAAGATATAACTCTTATAAATATCTATGCGCCTAACACAGGAGCACCCAAATATGTGAAGGAAAGACTTTTAGATCTAAAAGGGGAGCTAGACTGCAATATACTAATTGTTGGAGACCTCAACACTGCACTATCCCCTTGGGACAGATTATGTAGACAAAAAATAAATAAAGAGATAAAGACTCTGAATGATACCATAAATGAAATGGACTTAACAGACACCTATATAACTTTCCATCCAAAAACCACGAGATATACCTTTTTCTCACCCCACATGGAACC
This sequence comes from Tupaia belangeri chinensis, assembly GCF_000334495.1. Classification (NCBI taxonomy): domain Eukaryota; kingdom Metazoa; phylum Chordata; class Mammalia; order Scandentia; family Tupaiidae; genus Tupaia; species Tupaia belangeri. The sequence goes on along the minus strand of NW_006206380.1, from coordinate 239,235 downwards.
TTTTCAAAGATTGACGACATCATAGGGCACAAAGCAAGCCTCTACAGATTCAGAGGCATAGAAACTATATCCAGCATCTTCTCTGACCATGATGGAATTAAACTGGAGTTTGATTTAAAGAGAAATCTTCAAGAATACTCAATACATGGAAACTAAATAACCTACTACTGAATCAGTCCACAACTACTGATGAAATAAAGTCCAAAATCAAAAGATTCATGGAAGCTAATGACAATGGGGACACAAATTTCCATAATCTTTGGGACACCGTAAAAGCAGTCATAAGATGGAAGTTTATAGCAATTAGTGCTCATAAGAGGAAGATGGAAGAAGGCAAATGCATCACCTAACATCATGCCTCAGAGAATTGGAGAAGCAACAGCAAAATAATCCAAAAAACTCCAGGAGAAAGGAAATAATAAAGAGCTGAGCAGAAATAAATGAAATAGAAAATAAGCTAACTATACAGAAAATAAATGAAAATAAAAGCTGGTTCTTTGAAAAGATAAACAAATTCGATACACCACTAGTGAGATTTATTAAGAAAAAGAGAGAAAGGCACCAGGTGAATCAAATCTGCAATGAAGCAGGAAATATAACAACAGAGAAAGTAGAAATACAGAACATCATTAGAGGGTACTATGAACAACTATATGCCAGGAAACAAGACAATCTAGATGAGATGGACAAATTCCTGGACACGTATAGTCTACCAAGATTGAGCAAGGAGGATATAGAAAGTCTAAATAGGCCCATAACAAGCTGGGAAATTGAATCAGTAATAAATAAACTCATAAAAGAGAAAAGCCCTGGACCTGATGGCTTCAGCTCTGAGTTCTATAAAACTTTCAGAGAAGAGTTAATCCCCATTCTTCTCAAGTTATTTCTAAATATCCAAAAGGATGAATCTCTCCCTAATTCATTCTATGAAGCCTCTATCACCCTTATCCTCAAAACAGATAAGGACAGG
>NW_006206380.1:231895-237518 GCF_000334495.1 Tupaia belangeri chinensis | reverse complement strand
TGGCACAAGAACAGACATGTGGACCAATGGAACAGAATTAAGTCCACAGGAATAAATTCCCAATCATTCAGTCAACTGATTTTTCACAGGGGGGTACCTGTGAATCCAGTGGGAAAAGGAATACCTTTTCAGCAAATGGTGCTGGAAAAATTGGATTTCCATCTGTAGAAAGATGAATCTGAACCTCTACCTCTCACCTTTGACAAAAATCAAGTCAAAGTAGATCAAGGATCTAAATCTAAGATCCCAAATTACTAAACTGCTTCTAGAAAACACTGGGGAAACTCTGGGGGACATTGAGGTAGGGAAAAACTTCTTACATAAGACCCCCAAAGCACAGTTGATAATCCTCAAATTAGACAAGTGGGATTACATCAGACTAAGAAGTTTCTGCATGGCAAAAGACAGTAATTAGTGTGAATGTACAGCTCTCAGAATGGGAAAATATTTTTTGTAAATTATGCTTCAGATAAGGGACTGATAAGAAGAATACACAAGGTACTAAGCAAGCTGTTTGGAAAAAAGATGATAAACCTTATTAACAGATGGGAGAAGGAGTTGAAAAAAAAACACTCACTAAAGATGACATAGGAATAGACAAAAGGCATATGAAAAAATGCTCAACATCCTTCATCATAAGGGAAATGCAGATCAAAACAACAATGAGGTACCACCTAACCCCAGTCAGAATGTCTAAGATTAAAAAAACAAAAAAAATGTTAAGTGTTGGTGGGGGTGTGGTGAAAGGGGAACTCTCTTACACTGCTGGTGGGAATGTAAATTAGTCCAACCTCTGTTGAGAACAATTTGGAGATTCCTCAAAAGTCTACAAATAGAACTACCATATAATCCAGCAATCCCATTCCTAGGCATCTACCCAAAGGACAGAAGAATTCTTCATTGGAAAAGTGCTTGTATATCTATGTTTATTGCAGCGCTATTTTCAATTGCTAAGACATGGAACTACTCCAAATGCCCCCGTACAGATGAATGGATTGAAAAACTGTGGCACATATACTCTATGGAATACTATTCATGCATAAAAAACTACAAAACCCTGGCTTTTGACAGAAAGTGGAAGGATATGGAAGATTTACTGCTGAGTGAAGCAAGCCAAGCTATAGAGGAGAGACTCTGTATGTCCCCACTTAATATATACCGAATATCCGTACTCTATAACTGAAACTGATGGGCTAAAGGATGTACAAACACAAGTCATGGGTGTGAATGACAGATGAGGTGTGTGTGGAGGAGTGGAGCCTGGGGAAAAACATTTGGAGGAGGGATACGGAGACAGCATTGTTGAGACAGAGAGGTAGTGTTGTTATATTTTGATCAACTGGACTGGGGAGTAATGTTTACATATTGAAATGATTACCTTGTAAGCTAAATAATGTGACTGAATGTATTAAAAAATGTAAATAAAAAAAAGCAACTCATGCTCAAGAAAAAAAAATTGTAATGGACACTAGAGACAAAGTGGAAAGAGGGTGTGAGAGTGGAAAAGTGTAGAAAATTTGGGGGGTAAGAGAAGTAAGACACTTGTGAGACACAGATAAGGTTTATTATCTGTTGAGGAGGATATGTATGGTGGTCTCCACTGGGCTGGACTGAGGTGTATATCATGCTGGATAAAGTTTCTTCACAGTCTAAATGATGTATAGCTATTTAATGTATGAATAATAATAAAATATATAAATAAATTAAATTAAATTAAATAATTTATAAAAAGAGTACAAGAAACAACCATATTTGACTTCCATATTTAAGGATTTTTTTCTTCTCCTGAACTGTTGGTAGGTTCATCTACCTACTATTTGAATTGAATCCTTACCTTTTTCCTGGTTTTAGGTTTTAAGCAAATTTCTCTTAGTATGTTTTTATTTTGATTAAAACTAAAACTTTTCTGAAAACAAAAAATGGCATTAAAAAATACCTATTAATACCTATTGACTGCAGTAAGCTATATAGCCCCAGTGGGGTGCTACTTTATAGTATATTCACTTTACTCACTGGGGTTTATGCCTAAAGTCAAACATGCATTCATAAACATGTATATATCAGCTGTGCTTGCTATTGAAAGTCTTTAAATTAAGATCTTTAGTGAATCAATAAAATGTGAAAAAAATGCATGGAAAATAACTGTATATAACAATGACAGTGTGGGAGGATGGGGGAAGTTGGCAGAGGATGAGAGGTAGGGAATCAAGGGGGGGGGAAATGAAAATATATAAGAAATAAGAAAGAAAATTATTTGCTGAAGATAACATGTAGGGTTATATCTTTGATAGAGCCAACATACAATGTTTACTGAATGGAAAATCTCATTTTGTGTACTGTATCGATGCACAATGAATGACTGTAAATAAATAAATAAATAAATAGGATTTATATATTATGTTGAAATCATTTGAAGTATATGGTGAAAAGTTTGTGAATATTTTCCAAGAAGGAATTTAAGTCAGTCTGGAGTCTACACTTAGGAATTGGAAAAATAACAAATTAATTAATATATGCTTTTTTGTTATTGACTATCCACATGATATATCTCTTCTCCTTCTTTACTTTTTCCCATCTAAGATTCTACCTGAAAAAAGAGACTATGTTACTAGTGGACATTACTATAATTACTAGATGACCCAAGATTGTTGTTGAATGCCTGAAGGAGTCTCCTATGGATCTTGGGGAATATCACCAACTCTGCCACCCTATTATTATACTTCCTTAAATAAAATTCATGGGGGAGTTTATTTGAAATGTTAAAAACATTCTGGAAACATGAAATCAAGTTATTATTCTTTTTTTTTTTTTTGAGAGATTTTCACTGTAGGGCGCGTGCGCTCCCCAGACAGATAGAGAGACACATTAAAGACAGAAAGCGAGAAATCACCCCCCAGGGGGGATGGTCACGCCGCAATCCCTTCTCCTCCATTCTCCTCTCGGGATCTTGGGCACGCACGCACACGCGCCCGGCGTGAGTTTTAAGCCACCGGGTCCAGGACGCAAACCGCGGTCGACTACTTGGGAGTCCAGCGACATAGCCATTACGCTAACTGCTGGTTCCCAAGTTATTATTCTTTTTGATTATCATTTTTGTCACCATTGTTTGCAGTTGAATTAGAATAGGTCTATTGACTAATGTTTAAATAGTCTCATGGAATTTGTCAATATATCTTATTGTTCACTGCAAATAGATGCTATATTTCTTAAATGTTTTTCTATTCAAAACTTGAAATGGATAGTTTGGCTACAAATTAACATGATAAAAACAGCTGCAATAGATAACCTACATCTCAAGAAATTCTTTTTAAAGTCATATCTTTTTAAGTTATCATTATCATTCTAGTTGTTTAAATAGAGTACTCAGCTTTGCTTAGTGTACTTGTTGGCACAAAAAGACTAATGTTTGCTGCTTTGGTTCTGATAAAGTTAAAAAAAAAGAAGTTATAACGATTTTGAAGATCATTTTATGAAGAAAATTTCAAGTGCATGTTGCAGGGTATATTAATTTCCTATTGTTGTTGTAACAAGTTATTACAAATTTAGTGGGTAAAAATAACACAGATTTAGTATCTTACAGTTCTGGAGGTCAGAAATCCTAAAATCAAGGTATTGGCTGGGCTGTATTCTTCCTAGAGTTTCTAGAGGAGAAAAAAAATTTGCTTGTAAGTTCCAGCTTCTAGAGGCTACCTACATTCCTTGGCTGATGAATTCTCTTTTGTGTTATTCTGACACTCTTTTTCTATGCCAATATTTCCTACTATTACTTCTGACTCTGCTCTCACATCCTTATTAGGACCCTTGACACTGCATTGAGCCTAACCAGGTCATTCAAGATAATCTCATCTCGGTATTTTTAATTTAATTATAACTGAAATTTCCATTATTGCCATGTAATTTAACACATTCACAGATTTGAGGGATTAGTATTTAGAAATCTTTACTTGATCCTAAAACAGGGTTTGTAAATTCTAAGAGGGTTGTAAAAACAGCATATATTGAAAAATGTATGGAAATGTCCAAGTTCTCTCTAATTGATTTACAACAGTCATTAATTCAGTGTATAAAACAGATGGAACTTGAGGGAAGTCATGCTGTAAACCCACCTCCTAGACTCCCAAAATACTCAAACATGTAGCCATTTTAAAGCTGAGGTGTGTCCTGGTGCGTTTAGGGAAGCCATGATCTAAACCCATCTCCTAGACTTCCAAAATATTCAGACAAGATAGGCCTTGGTGCACAGTAACCAAACATTTTAATCCTCTGAGAGTCATTGAAATCCTCAACCCTTATTGAGCCTCCTGCTTTAACGAAGAAATTTCTTTCTATAAATCTGAACTCCTAATCTTACTGTTGATACTACGCTGCTAGGCACTGTGGAGGAGAGATTTTGTCACAAAATGACCAGAAACAACCATATAGGCACAAGAAACATGAGAAACCAAAAAAAATTATCTCCCTCCTAAGGGAAAAGAACAATACCTCATCATCTACAGACAGTACAGTAGAATTCATGAATGGAAGTGTCACATAAATAAGTCAGAATATTCATAGTGACAAAACTAAATGGGATGCAAGAGCTGAGAGATAATGAACTCCAGAAGATGTTGGAGAAAAGAGACAATGAGTTCCAGGAGATATTGAAGTCTGTTCATGATCTGAAAAAGCAAATACACACCATAAAAAAGAATCAAATGGAGATATTAGAGATAAAGGCAGCCCTTCAGGAAATCAAAACATACCTTGAAAGCATTAAAAGCAGATTATTAGTCCAGGCAGAAGATCGAATCTCGTATGTTGAAAGCAAAACCTTTGATCTAGTAAAAACAACCAAAAAGACTGAGAAAGTAACCCCCAAAATGAGACTACTATATGAGGAATACTAGACAGCATTAAGCACCGAAACATTTGGATAATTTGTATACCAGAAGGTGAGGGAACTAATAAGGGCATTGATAATCTATTCCATGAAATCTTGGAAGAAAACTTTCCAAATGTAAGGAGGCATTCAAATATTCAGACCAAAGAAATGCAAATAACCTCTAATAGAATAAACCTTAGAAGATCTTCTCCAAGGCACATCATAGCCAGACTGGTCAAATCTACAGACAAAAACAAGATACTAAAATTGGCAAAAGAGAAATGTCAGGTTACTTATAAAGGTTATCCTATCAGGCTAACCTCAGACCTCTCATCAGAAACAATGTGAACAAGGAAAGAATGAGGAGATATATTCAAAGTGTTAAGTGAAAAACAGTTACAACCAAGAATATACCCAGCAAGATTATCTTTCATATGGAAAGAAAGAATAAAAACCTTCTCTGATAAACAAGACCTGAAAGAATTTACCAGTAGCAAACCCACTCTTCAAGAAGTTCTGAAAGGAGTGCTCAACCAGTAAAACTAAAGATACATACAGAAATAAGAGAACAAAAGGCAATCAAGAAAATGACCAATTTAATGCTAGGGACAAGAAATATCAATACCAAAGTAGAATGCTAACATCCAGGATTTAAATTGAAAGATTGGACCACAGCAACACTGCATATTAAACAGAAGAGAATTTGAACATAAGACTGAACTGGTGAAATAGAATTTTATGACTTTTGAGTAAAACATTACT
>NW_006206380.1:223876-231324 GCF_000334495.1 Tupaia belangeri chinensis | reverse complement strand
ACATGTAAATATTTTCTCAAAAATATTTAATCACATACTATTCCTGTCATTACAGAATCACAAACAAAATTATACAGAGCTATAGGAAATATTTTAAACATTATCTTTAAAATTCAGTATTTTTAAATTTTGAAAGTTGTGTATTAACTGTCAAGAACTATGGAATATGAGTTAAAATTTTTTGATATGTAAAGTAAATGATTGTAGAAAAATGTAAAAATAAATAAAATAAATAAATAAAATTTAAAAAAGAAACAAAAAACCCACATGGAACTTTAAGTTGTTTCAATTGTTGTGTATATTTGAAATTCCATGTGTAATAGCTACAGTTGTGGAAATTTTTTCCTTTACTAATCTCTTTTGGAAAACAAATGGATAGATCATTGGGGGAAAATTCTCAGAAAACAAACATAGGCACAGGTTTTTTACTTTATAATTATAAAATATTATGAAAATTAGAATTATTTTCTGTAGTTCCAGTGGGCAAACATTGTACTAATTAGTGGACTTACAGAGAAACAACCCTTACTCCAAGGATATACTTCCAAATAATAAGATTCTGTTCTTTAGGCGACTGTGAGTTCTCCATTATTAGAAGAGTTCAAGAAAACTCTTACTTACAGAGAAACAGACCTTACTCCAAGGATATACTTCCAAATAATAAGATTCTGTTCTTTAGGCGACTGTGAGTTCTCCATTATTAGAAGAGTTCAAGAAATCTCTGGATAATCAATTAGTGATACCCAATTAATTCATAGACTAGTGATTATCTGTGAGAAAATATTATTTAGAATACAGTTTTAGTCTATAGTGTTGCTATAACAGAAATATCTGAGATTAGATGACTTATTTAAAAAGTGGTTTATATGACTCATGATTTAGGTGACTGAAAAGACCAGAGGCAAGGAGTCAGCATGTGGCCAGACTCCAGGGTTACCTCAACACATGGTTAAGAGAAATGAAAACAAAAACTGGTATGTGCAAAGACAGCGATCTGCAGGCAATCAACTGCTTGTATAACAACATGCTCTCTCAGGAACTAATTAGTAAGAATTGACTTCCTCCCCAGAGACTACATTAATTATTCATGGGAAATCTGTCTCCATGTCCCAAGTGCTTCCCAATAGGCTCTACCTTCCAACACTGTCTCACTGGGTGTCAAGTTATAGCATAAGTTTGTGGGCCCATTAAAGCCACATCAAGTTAAGTAACATAAGATTCTTAAGGAAAGTTTCATGGTTTTGTCATACAAATTAATTTAAAACTGTCCTTTATTTAGATTGTATGTTTTTTCTACATTTTCGAAAGTGAAATTACCTTTATTTTATAAAATGATGATAATATCATATTATAGTAGTAATCACAGTTTTTGTGATTTTACTTGACAATTAAAAAATTAAAAACCAGACTTCCATCTCTGGACCCCTGGCTTAAGGGACACTGAGGCAGGGCCCCCTGCCCCAGCTCCAGCCCTGGCACCCCCAAGCCCAGAGACTTCTATCTCTGTCAGCCAGGTAGGGATTTTTTTTCCATCTCCTCTTCGTTCATTTGTAAATTTCACACTTCTCGTTACCACACAGGACATGGCGCTCAAATTCATTTTTATTCTCCTTCTTACTACCTTCCCTCTTATTTGATCATCTCTTCGTCTTCCTCCACCTCCAGGACTGTCTAGATAGGACTAGAATCACAGTTCTGAAATATTCTGGTTTTCTAAGACTCTCTGTGATCCTCCCTTTTACTGAAGCACCTCAAAAAAGGAGATACTTTTCTTCAGACAGCTGAATAGAATACTCCTTCTCAGAGCACATTGCTAAACACAAGAGAAGAAAGACTTCAGCAGACTTCAGTCCACAGCAAAAGGGAAACACACTTGCTCCTAGTCAAAGAAGGATTCTCCTAAAAGGTATTCCAAAGTGAATATATCTCCCAATGGCTAGAAGTAGAAGAGCCTCAGATCTGAATAAACCAGAAAATGTCTCCATCAAAAGAACAACGTGACTCCCTTCCATTTCTTGAAAAACAGAGGATGTTACCAAAATGTAAGAAATAATTTAGAACATTAATGGTGATGAAATTCTGATTTCAAACAGAAAAGAGACAATGAGCTACAGGAAATTAGGAAGTCCTTTCATGATATGAAAGAAGAAATAAACATGCTAAGAAAGAATCAGATGGAACTATTAGAGATAAAGTCCATAATGCAGGAAATCAAAAACTCTCTCAAAAGTATTAAAAGTTGATTAGACCATGCTGAAGATCGAAACTCTGACATAGAAAATAAAACCTCTGACCTAGAGAAAACCACCAAAAAGATAGAGGAAATAACAGCAACAACAACAACAACAAAAATGAGGATAAAATAGGAGGAATACTAGATTCCATTAGATGCCCTAACATCTGAATAATTGGTATCCCAGAGGGTGAAGAAACTAATAAGGGTGTGGAAAATCTATTCCATGGAATCCTGGAAGAAAATTTCCTAAGTCTAGAGAGGCACTTGAACATGCAGACCCAAGAAATATAAAGTACCCCAAAAAGAATCAACTCAAGATCTTTCCTAAGGCATATCTTAGCCAGACTGGCAAAGACCACTGATAAAGAAAAGATACTAAAACTGGCAAGAGAAAAATGACAAGAGACTTACAAAGATCACCCCATCAGGCTAACACCAGACTTCTCAACAGAAACAATGCAAGCAGAGAAAAAATGGGAAGATGTATTGAAAGTGTTAAGAGAGAAACAATTTCAACCAAGATTATTATATCCTGCATGATTATCCTTCATATGGGAAATAAAGATTAAAATCTTCTCAGACAAACAAAACCTGAAAGAATTTGCCAACACAAACCCAGCTCTTCAAGAAATCCTGAAGAAAATACTGTTCCAGGAAAACTAAAAGGCAGCTAAGACAGTACCCAATTTAAACTTTGGGACAGGTCCAGAAACATGGATAATAACATTGAATGTTAATGGATTAAATTCTATCAAGAGACACAGACTGGCTGAATGGATAGAAAAACAAAACCCTCTATATGTTGATTACAGGAAACCCACCTAATAGATAAAGAAATACATAGAATAAAAGTTAAGGGTTGGAAAAAGGTTTTCCATGCAAAGGGGAACCAAAAAAGAGCTGGAATCTCAATTCTAATTTCTGACAAAGTAGCCTTTAAAACAAAACCTGGTCGAAGAGACAAAAATAGACACTATATTGTACTAAAAAGTTCATTCAGTCAAGAAGATATACTGCTTATAAATATCTATGCAACGAAGAAGGAACATCCAAATATATGAAGGAAAGATTGTTAGATCTAAAAGGAGACATAGACTACAACACACTACTTGGTGGCACCCTCAATACACTCCACTATTCCCTCTGGACAGATCATCTAGACAAAAAAATAGGTAAAGAGATAAAGGATCTAAATGATATCATAAATCAAATGGACTTAACAGAAATTTATAGACCTTTCCATCCAAAAACTGCAAGATATAAGTTTTTCTTACCACCACATGAAACTTTTTCGAAGATTGAGCACATGATAGGAAACAAGGCAAGCCTCTACAGATTCAAAGGCATAGAAACTATATCCAGTATCTTCTCCAACCATGATGGAATTAGACTTGATTTAATTTCAAGAGAAACACTCAAAAATACACAAATATATGGAAAATAAATAACATACTTCTGAATAACTTCATAACTACTGAAGAAATAAAGACTGAGATCAAAAGATTCATGGAAGTCAATGACAATGAGGACACAAGTTTCCAAATCTTTGGGATACTGCCGAAGCGTCATAAGAGTGAAGTCCATAGCAATTAGTGCACATAAGAGGAAGATGGAGAGAAGGCAAATGGATCATCTAACATCGTGTCTCAGAGAATTGAAAAGGCAACAGCAAAAAGATTCAAAAATCTAGAGGAGAAAGGGAATAATCAAGATCCGAGCAGAAATAAACAAAATAGAAAATAAATGAACTACACAGAAAATAAATAAAAGTAAAAGCTGGTTCTTTGAAAATATGAACAAAATCAATACACATCTAGTGAGACTTATTAAGGAGAAGAAAAAAAGGAACCAGGTAAGTCAAATCTGCAATGAAGTAGGCAATATAACCACAGACATAGGAGAAATACAAAACATCAGAGGATACTATGACAAACTATTTGCCAAGAACCAAGAAAATCTGCATAAGATAGACAAATACCTGGATAAATATAATCTACCAAGATTGACCCAGGACGATGGAGAAAGTATGAATAGGCCTATAACAAGTTAGGAGATTGAATAAGTAATAAAGAATTTCCAAACGAAGAAAAGCGATGATTCTGATGCCTTCACCGCTGAATTCTACAAAACGTTCAAAGAAGAGTTAACCCCCATATTGCTCAAGTTATTTAAAAAGAACAAAAGGGGTGAAACTCTCCCTAATTCATTTATGAGGCCTCCATCACTCTTATCCTTTAAAAAGATAATGACAAGAAAAGTAAGGAAAACTACAGACCAGTATCTCTGATGAATATAGACCAAGATTCTCAACAAGATACTAGCAAATAGTATCCAACCACTTATAAAAAAGATTATACATCACGATCAGGTATGCTTTATTCAAGGAAAGCAAGGTTGGTTCAACATACACAAGACCATATATGAAATAAGCCATATTAACAGAAAAAAGATAAAAATCATATGATCATATCAACTGATGCAGAAAAAGCACTTGATAAGATACAACATCCCTTCATGATCAAGACTCCCAGCAATATCAGCATAGAAGGGTCATTTCTGAACACGATAAATGCTATCTATGAAAAACCCACAGCGAACATCATTCTGAATAAAGCTTTCAGCTTTTGTCCTAAAAATGGGTACAAGACAAAGATGTCCACTTTCTCCACTTCTTTTTAGTATAGTACTAGAAGTCCTCTCCAACGCAATCAGAAAAGAGAATAAAAGATATTGAAATAGGAAAGAAGAGGTGAAACTCTCTTTATTTGCTGATGACATGATTGTATACATAGAAGACACAATAGTATCCATGAGAAAACACCTGAAAGTATTACATGAATACAGTAAAGTTGCAAGATAAAAAAATTAACATCCAGAAATATATATCATTTCTATATATGAACAACTGGCAGACTGAGATAGAACTGAAAAAAGTAGTTCCATTTACCATAGCCATGAAAAGTATAACATACTTAGGAATAAATCTAACCAAAGAAGTTAAGACTTCCACGAGGAAAACTATGAGAAGTTAAAAAAAAGAAATTGAAATGACAAAAAAAAAAGTGGAAGGACATCCCATGTTCTTGGATTGGAAGAATTAATATAATCAAAATGGCAATTCTATGCCAATTAATCTACGTATTTAATGCAATGCCAATCAAAGTACCAGACACATTCTTCACAGATCTAGAAAAGACAATCATAAAATTTGTCTGGAATCATAAAAGACCCTGAATTATCAAAGAAATTCTGCACAAGAATAGTGTAATGGGTGGCAACTCACTGCCAGAACTAAAAATATACTAGAAGGCTGTGGTAATCAAAACAGCATGGTACTGGCACAGAAACAGACAGGTGGACTAATGAAACAGAATAGAATCCCCAGAAACCCTTACACGTACACTCAGTTGATTTTTGACAAGGGATACCAGTCAATCCAGTGGGAAAAGGGAAACCTTTTCAGCAAATGGTGCTGGAAAATCTGTATTTCCACCTGCAGAGAGATGAATCTGAACCCCCACCTGTCACCATTGACAAAAATCAACTCAAGGTGGATCAAAGATCTAAACCTAAGACCATAAACTATAAAAATGCTCCTGGAAAACACTGGGGAAACTCTGGGAGATATTGGGGTAGGCAAAGACTTTTTAAATAAAATCTCCAAAGCACAGTTGATAATCCCCAAAATAGACAAGTGGGATTACATCAGACAAAGAAGTTTCTGTGTAGCAAAAGACACAGTAATTAGTGTGAATAAAAATCCCCCAGAATGGGTAAAGGTTTTTATAAACTATGCATCAGATAAGGAGAGAATAACCAGAATACAAAAGGAACTCAATCAGCTCTTCTGAAAATAGATGATAAATCCTATTAAAAGATGGGAGAATGAGTTGGAAAAAAACACTCTCTAAGGATGACATATGAATAGGCGAAAGGCATATGAAAAAATGCTCATCATTCCTCATTTAAGGGAAATGCAGATCAAAACAACAATGAGATACCACCTAACCCCAGTCAGAATGAATAAGATTTAAAAAAAGAAACAGAAAATGATAACTGCCAGTGGGGGTGTGGTGAAAGGGGAACTCTCTTACACTGCTGGTGGGAATGTAAATTGGTCCAGCTACTGTGGAGAAAAATTTGGAGATTCCTCAAAAATCTACAAATAGAACTACCATATGATCCAACAATCCCACTCCTTGGTATCTACCCAAAGGACAGATGAATTCTTAATCGGAAAAATGCCTGCACATCAATGTTTATTGTGTCACTATTAACAATTGATAAGATGTGGAATGAACCTAAATGCCAACGAAGAGAAGAATGAATTAAAACTGTACCACATGTACTCTATGTAAAACTACACAGCCATAAAAAACAAGGCCTGGGATTTTGACAGAATGTGGAAGAGTATAGAAGATTTACTTCTGAGTGAAGCAAACCAGACAATGAAGGAGAAACATTGTATGTCCCCACTTAATATATATTCACTTCTTAAGCTAAATAATGTGATTGAATGTATGGGAGAAAACGAAATTTTAAAATGTAAGTTAAAAAAGAAAAAATTAAAAATCAAATCTTTGTTCTCAAATTTTTATTACTTTTACTCCTTTAAGAAGTTGAAAAATTTTGACCCATTGCATCAGATGATAGCTAAGGTCTGAAAATCCTAAACTTCTTCAATTTCATGAGTCAATGTAGTCCATTGTTATCTCAAACACCATAAAAGTATTATTTATTTAATATTATATCATAAATATTATGTTAAGCATTTTCTATATATCATCTCAAATTCTAATAATAAAATTAATATTTAGTACTTTCACTGTTTTATAATTGAATATTAACAGACAGTGGAATTGTGTAACTTGTATTCACACATTAGTAAAATTGAAGCAATGTTTCAAGTATAGATTTGTCTGACACTAGTCTACTCTTTTCCTTCAACATGTGGTCTCTCTCTTTTCTTTAGAGAGAGACATTTTTGCTATAGAGGGTGTGTCATCATCAGATACAAAGAGAGAGACAGAGAGACAGAAAGTGAGAAATCACCCCCAGGGAGATGGCCACACTGCTATCCCTTTTCTTCCATTCTCCTCTTTGAATCTTGGGCATGCATGCACATGCACCTGTTATGAGTTTTAAGCTGCCAAGTCCAGGACTTGAACCATGGTCAACTATGTGGGAGTCCAGCAACATAACCATTATGCCA
>NW_006206380.1:223556-223865 GCF_000334495.1 Tupaia belangeri chinensis | reverse complement strand
TCTGTTTTTAGTTTTTATTTACATTGGAATTTTTTTCTATATGAAAGTACCATCTTTAGCATTGACAAAATCCTACTTATAATTAAATAAACTTTCACCTTTAAAATTAAAACTATAAATTATTAAGAAGTAAAATTCTGGAGAATTTTTTTAAAAATATTAAAAGGGCTACCATTACTAGGGCTTTAGGTAATTTATTTTTCTCTGATAATTTCTCTCATTCTTTGTAATGAATCTGTTTTTTTTCCATTTATTTACTAGAAACTGAACATTCTTGGGGGGGGGGGGGTACAAATTTTTAAAATTCTC
>NW_006206380.1:214685-223531 GCF_000334495.1 Tupaia belangeri chinensis | reverse complement strand
TAAACTTCAAAGACTCCACAAAAACACTATTAAACTGAAAACTTAATCCAGTAAAATTTGAGAATACAAAATCAACATACAAAATCAGTAGAATTTTTATACACAATTAATAACTTAATGGAAAAATAAATCAAGAAAATGATCACATTTATGATAATGTCAAAACCCAGCAGGTGGCGTAGTGGGTTAAGGTGTTGGACACTCCCACATGGCTGACCAGGGTTCAAGTCCTGAATCTGGGGACTTGCTTTCTCACTTCCTCTCTCTCACTCTCACCCTCTGTCTCTCTCTGGTCAAATTAAAAAATAAGTGAATGAATAAATAAAATAAATAATAAATATTTATTAAAACAAAACAAAACAAAACAAAAACCAAAATACATAGGAATAACTGAAACTGGGTAGGTAAAAGATCTGTACATTGGCACCAGCTGATGGCATAATGGTTATGTTGCTGGGCTCCCACATGGCTGATCATGGTTGGAGTCCCAGAACTGGTGACTTGAAGCTCACACCAGGTGCATGTGCATTTGCCCCCAAGATCCTGGCAGGAGAATGGATTAGAAGGGACTCTGGAGAGGCCATACCCCTGGAGGGGATGATTTCTCAATTTCCCTCTCACTGTCTGGAAAGTGCACATGCCTGAGGCAAAAACCTCTAAAACAAATCTGTACATTGAAAAATACAAAACACTGATGAGGGCAAGCTGGTGGTGTGAGGGTGAAGACAACTGTATCCCAAATGGATAACTGTTCATTTTGAGTCCTGGACCCAGGGGATTGAAAAAATGCTGGTCAAAATGGATGCCCAAAATCCAAAGAAGAGGGAAAAATGGAGAAGGAAAGATTGCAATATGGCCATTCCTCATGTGCCATGTATTTTTAATCTCTCCCATTTCTCTTTCCAGTGAGTGCATATACCTTCTGGCAAATTGAAAAAAAAAAACTGATGAAAGAAATTTAAGAAAATAAAATAAATAAAAAGATATCCATTAATCAGAGTAATAAGTAATGTTAACATGTTCATATGTCTAACTATGCTCTGAGACCAAAAAATAAAGCAGATAAATAACAGAGGACTTGGTAAAAAGTTTCTTTGTGTGAAATTTTTGCTATAGTGTGCATGAGCTTGCAGGCATGGCAGAGAGAAATAGATAGTCAAAATGTGAGAAATTAACCCCGAGGGATTGCCATGCTGCAAACCCTTCTCTTCTGTTTTCCTTTCAGGATTTTGGGCACACATGCACAAGTGTCCAGCTTGAAGTTTAAGCTGCTGGGCCCAGGACTTGAATTGTGGTCAACTTATGTGGGAGTCCAGTGATGTAAACATTATCATCTGCTGGTCCCTTAGTAAAAATTTTAATGTCAGAAGGTAACCTAGAAACGGGAGTTGGGCATCAGTGGACATTGATTCTCACACATACACAAATGCAGACTCCACTTTCTCCTATTTTCTCAGTAAGCCATAACTGTTCAAATGTGCTGGACCATAGAGACAAACATGGAGGAAATCATGAATACTCAGGGCTTAAAAATCAAAAGTTGTTAGTCTTTTTATAGTGAGACCCAGTGACTGGAGTTATTACCTCAGTGAATCTGAATGACTATCCCACGTAAGAATTTAACTATGCAGTAACTCCTGTTCAGGGCTATTACTAATGACTTCAGGATGTGACATACGACTGGAGGGTATAAAGATGGCACGGCATCAATTTGACCCACTCACTCATTATACTATCCAAAACAGTGTGCAGATTCAACACAATTTCTATCAAAATCACAGTAACTTTTTTGCCAGACATAATTTAAAAATCATAAAAATGTGTATGGAACCACAAAGGACTCTGAATAGCAGAATTCTGAAAAAGAAAAGCAAAGCTGCAGGCATCACACTTCATAATTTAAAATTATATTATAAAGGTATAATAATGAAAATAGTATGGTGCTGGCATAAAAATAGACACATAGACCTTAAAATAAAACTCCAGAAATAAATCTAGACTAAAATGACTAATTTGATATGGGCATGTGGTCAACTTATGTGGGAGTCCAGTGATGTAAACATTATCATCTGCTGGTCCCTTAGTAAAAATTTTAATGTCAGAAGGTAACCTAGAAACGGGAGTTGGGCATCAGTGGACATTGATTCTCACACATACACAAATGCAGACTCCACTTTCTCCTATTTTCTCAGTAAGCCATAACTGTTCAAATGTGCTGGACCATAGAGACAAACATGGAGGAAATCATGAATACTCAGGGCTTAAAAATCAAAAGTTGTTAGTCTTTTTATAGTGAGACCCAGTGACTGGAGTTATTACCTCAGTGAATCTGAATGACTATCCCACGTAAGAATTTAACTATGCAGTAACTCCTGTTCAGGGCTATTACTAATGACTTCAGGATGTGACATATGACTGGAGGGTATAAAGATGGCACGGCATCAATTTGACCCACTCACTCATTATACTATCCAAAACAGTGTGCAGATTCAACACAATTTCTATCAAAATCACAGTAACTTTTTTGCCAGACATAATTTAAAAATCATAAAAATGTGTATGGAACCACAAAGGACTCTGAATAGCAGAATTCTGAAAAAGAAAAGCAAAGCTGGAGGCATCACACTTCATAATTTAAAATTATATTATAAAGGTATAATAATGAAAATAGTATGGTGCTGGCATAAAAATAGACACATAGACCTTAGAATAAAACTCCAGAAATAAATCTAGACTAAAATGACTAATTTGATATGGGCACCAAGAAGATATGGGGAAAGAATTGTCTCTTCAATAAATTGTCTCTTCAAAATCAAATTCCCAGATGTGAAAAAGATAAAATTGAACTCATGTTAAACTATACACAAAACTCAATTCGAAATGGATGAAAGATCGAAATGTCAGACCAGAAACTACAAAATATTTAGAATAAAATATAGAGGAAAAGATCCTGGATGTTGGCCTTGGCAATAACTTTGGATATCACACCAAAAGTTCAGGCTACAAAAATAAAAATAAATATAGTTAAATGTGAATTAAAATATTTTGCATAGCAAAGAAAACAATTACAAAATAAAATGGCAATCTAGAGATTGGGAAAAGTATTTGAAAACTATATATCTGATAACAGGTTAATATTTGAAATTTATAATGAGCACATACATATCAATAGTATAAAAACAACTAGCCAGATTTTTTTTAATGGACAAAAGATTTGAACAAACATTTTTAGAATACAAACTATCAAAAAGTCAAAAGGTAAATAAGGTTACAAAGTGTATGGAGAAAAGAAAACTTTTGTATATCATTTATGAAAATGTAGGTTGGTGCAGCCATGGCAGAAAATGTTATAGAGATTTTTTTACAAAATAAAAACTAGGACTACCATATGCTCCAACAATTCATCTTGTAACAATATCTTGTAACACACACTCTCATGTTCATCACAACATTATTTGTAATAGCCAAGATAATATAATAAACATCAACAGAAGAATGGATGGAAAAATGTGAGATATATATATATATATATATGTATATTATTTGTTCCTAAAAAAGAAGTGATCCTGCCATTTACTACAACGTGGTTAAACCTAAAGTATGTTATGCTAAGCAAAATAATCCAGATTCACAAAAAATTTATATTGCATAATACAATATGGACTCTACCCAGCACCTTTTGATTAAGAGATATTCTTTTCCTCACTTGATTGTCTTATGCCTGTTGTTGAACATCAGTTAGCTATGTATTTGGGGGTTTATTTTGGGGTTTGAAATTTGGTTTTATTGATCTATCTGCCTGTTTTTGTGCCAATACCATTATGTTTTGATTATCACAGCTTTGCAATATATTTTGACATAAGGAAGTGAGATGCCTCCTACCTTATTCTTTTTGCATAGTATTGCTTTGGCTATGTGGAGCCTTCTTATAATTCCAGAGAAATTTGATTATTTTTCTCTACTTCCGTGAGGAATATTACTGGTAGTTTGATCAGAATTGCATTGAATTTAAAAATTAATTTGCATTTGATTGACATTTTTATTAAATTAATTATTCTGATCCAGGAACATTGGACATTTTTTCCACAACTTTGTATGTTTTGGAATTCCTCTTTACATTTTTAAAATAGTTTTCCTCATAGAGGTCTTTCATGTTTTTAAAATTAGGTTGTTCCTAAGTATCTTTTGTTTTTGTGGCTATTATAAATGGGATTGCCTTCTTAATTTTGTCTCAGTTAAATCATAATTTGTGTTTAAAATTGATAACAATTTTTGTATGTTAATTTTGCAATCTGCCACTTTACTTTGTTCATTTATCACTTCCAAGAGGTTTTTCTGTGGATTCTTTTTGATTTTTCTATGTATATAATTATATCATATACCAATAGAAATAATTTTGCCTCTTATTTTCCTATTTGAATGACTTTTATTTGATTCTCTTCTATGATTGCATTGGCTAAGACTTATAGTACTATTTTAAAAAGGAGTGGATGGGACTAGCAGTTGGCTTAATGGCTATGTTGCTGGACTCCCATGTAGTTGACTGTGGTTTGAGTCCCGGATCTAGTAGTTTAAACTCATGCTGGGCGTGTGTGTGTGCATTCCCAAGATCCCAGAGGAAAATGGAGGAGAAGGGATTTTGGCGTGGCCATCCCTCTGGAAGGTGATTTTTTGCTTTCTGTGTATCTGTCTCTGTCTGTCTTCCTGGCAAGCACACACGCCCTATAGCAAAAACCTCTCCAAGAAAAAAAATAAGGAGTGGAGAAAGTAGGAAAACTTATCTTGTTCCAGTTTTTACTGGAAACACATTTAGCTTTCCCCATTCAATATGTTGTTAGCTATGAGTGGCCATACAACTCAACTTTTTTGTGTTGAGGAATGTCCCTTCTATACTATTTTTGCTGAGAATCTTAATTATAGAGGGATGCTGTATTTTACTGAATATTTTTTTTCTGCATCAATTGATATAATCATATAGATTTTTTCTTTTTATTTCTGTTAATGTGATGTATTACATTTATTTATTTGCATATGTTGAACCATCCTTGCATCTCTGGAATAAAGCCTATCTGGAAAAAATCCGACCTGGCCATGATGTATAATCATTTTAATGTGTTGTTGGATACAATTTGCTAGTATCTTGATGACAATTTTTGCATCTAGAAACTGTTTCTAGTTCCTGTCTTTGTTTTTAATAAATATAGTTAATAGTTTGTCAATTTTGTTTATTTTCTCAAAGAACCAGCTTTTATTTTTAATTATTTATTCAGTTATTTGATTTCTTCTTCTTCTTCCTCCTCCTCCTGTCAATTTTCCTCCTCTTCCTCCTCCTCCTCCTCCTCCTCTTCTTCTTCTCCCAGTTTACTTCAGGGCACACTCTCTTCTTCTTCACACACACACACACACACACACACACACACACACACACACACAGGGAGAGAGAGAGAGAGAGAGAGCAGGAAAATAAGAAAGCGATCACCTGGTCTGGCCATGTGGGAATTTAGTGCTTTAGCCATCATGCCACCTACTGGCCCCAAGAACCAACTCTTAGATTAATTTTGTCAATGTAATTATTTTATCCTCTATTTCATTGATTTCTGTTTGAATCTTTATTATTTTTTTCCATTTATTAGAGAGACTTTTGCTATAGGGTACATGAACTCACTGAAGAGACAAAGAGAGACAGAAAGCAAAAAATCACCTCCCAGGAGAGAGGAGCATCCTGCAGTTTCTTCTCCTCCATTCTCCTCTTGGGATTTTGGACACTTTCATACATGAACCCTGTGAAACCACCCATGAGTCCAAGACTTATTATGGGGTCAACTACGTAGGAGTCCAGTGACGTAACCATTATACAATCTGCTGGTCCCTTCTCCTGGTATTTTGTTGTTGTTGCTTTTATAGTTCCCTATGATGTGTCATTAGGTTTTTTTTTTTCCCACCTTTGTGTTATTTTTTTCCTTGTGGGCACTAATTGCTATAAACGTTCCTCCTGTGAGTGATTTTACTATGTCCCATACATTTTTAAATCATCTTTGTTCATTATTATTGGTTTCAATGAATCTTTTAATTTCATTATTTTTTTAACATTTTTTCTTTATTGTTATTATTTATACACTCAACAGCTATACATCATTTAGATTTTAAAGAGACTTAACCCACTATGATATACACCTCAGTTCAGTCCAGTTGATAATACTATACACATTCTTATTAACAGATAATAACCTATGTCTGTATCCCACAAATGTCTAATCTTTCTATTTTCACCCAATTTTCCTTTCTTTCACTCTTCCCAGCCTTTCCTTCCACTTTATCTCTAGTGTCCATGACAACTTTTAAAGCTTTTGTGTCCTCCATACTCTTAGTCTCTACCATAGAATGCAGACTGTCGATATATGTTAAGTAGAGACATACAATGTCTCTCTTTCATAGCTTGACTTGCTTCACTCAGAAACATAACTTCCATATTCATCCACTTTCTATCAAATTCCAGGGCCTTTTTTTTATGGCTGAGTTTCAATCCATTCATCTGTTTGTGGACATTTGAGTTGGTTCCATGTCTTAGCAATCATAAATAATGCTGCATTATAAATAAAGTTGTGCAAGCACTTTTCCAACTGAGCATTCTTCTGTTCTATGGATAGATACCCAGGAGTGGAATTGCTGGATCATATGGTAGTTCTATTTGAAGGTCTTTGAGGAACCTCCATATTCTTCTCCACAGTGGCTGAACCAATTTACATTCCCGCCAACAATGTGAGAGTGTTACCCTTTTGCCACATCCCCTCCACCACTTATTTATTTATTTATTTATTCATTTATTAAATCTTTGCCATTCTGACTGGAATTAGGGAGCATCTCATTGTAGTTTTGATCTGCATCTTCCTTAAGATGAGGGATGTTGAGCATTTTCCCACATACTTTTTGGCTGTTTGTATATCTTCCTTAAAGAGTTATTTATCCATCAAATTTTCCCATCTTTTAAGTGGGTTAATAATTTTCTTACGTGTAAACTGCTTGAGTTCCCTGTGCATTCTGGTTATCAGTCCCTTATTTGAGGCACAATTAATAAAAAATTCTCTCCAATTCTGAGGGTTGTCGATTTACACAAATTACAGTGTCCTTTGCTGTACAGAAACTTCTTGATTTGATATAATCCCACCTGCATATTTTGGGGATTATTGTCTGTGCTTTGGGGGTCATGCTTAAGAAGTCTTTACCTACCCCAGTGTCTCCCAGGGTTTCCACAGCAGCAGTTTTATAGCTTGAGGTCTTAGATTCAGATCTTTGACCCACTTTAAATTGATTTTTGTTAATGGTGATAGATAGAGGTTTGGATTCATCTTTCTTCAAGTGGATAGCCAGCTTTTTTTTTTAAATAGGATTTTGCTATAGGGCATGTGCACTCGCCAGACAGACAGAGAGAGACAGAGAGACAGAAAGTGAGAAATCATCCCCCCAGGGGGGATGGCCATGCCATAATCCCTTCTCCTCCATTCTCCTCTCAGGATCTTGGGCACGCACGCACACGTGCCCAGCGTGAGTTTTAAGTCACCAGGTCCAGGACGTGAACCATGGTCGACTACATGGGAGTCCAGCGACATAGCAATTATGCTAACTGCTGGTCCCAGATAGCTGGTTTTCACAGTACGATTTGCTAAAGAGGTTTCCCTTTTCCCACTGGATTGGCTGGTACCCTTTGTCAAAGACAATTTGACTGTATGTTTTGAGGTTTATTTCTGGGGTCTCTACTCTATACCATTGGTCCTCCTGTCTGTTTTTGTGCCAGTACCATGCTGTTTTGACTATCACAGCTTTGTAATATATTTTGGAGTCAGGAAGTGAGATGCCACCCACTCCACTCTTTTATGTAGGATGGCTATGGCAATATGGGGTCTTTTATGATTTCAAACAAATTCTGATTGTCTTTTCTAGATCTAGCAAAGAATGTCTCTTCTAATTTTTTAGAGAGTGTGTTAAATATGTAGAGTAATTTGGGTAGGATTGCCATTTTAATTCTATTAATTTTGCCCATCCAGGAAAGTGTGATGTCCTTCTACTTTTTTGTGTCCTTTTTCAATTTCCTTTTTAAGGTTTGCATAGTTTTCCTTATAGAAGTCTTTGACTTACTTTGATAGTTTTATTACTAGGTATCTTATACTACTTTTGCTTATGGTAAATGAGATTACTTTCTTCAGTTCTGTCTCTGTCTGCTTGCTGTTTGTATATTTAAATGCAATAGATTTTTGTAGATTAATTTTGTATCCTGCCACTTTACTGTATGCATTTATAACTTTGAGAAGTTTTTTCATGTATATTATTGGGTCTTCTATGTATACAATCATGTCATCTGCAAACAGAGACAATTTTACCTCTTCCTTCTTTATTGGAATGCCTTTTATTTCTTTCTCTTGTCTGATTGCATTGGCTAGGACTTCCATCACTGTATTGAATAGGAGTGAAGAAAGTGGGCAATCTTGTTGGTTACCAGTTTTGAGAGGAAAGGCCTTCAGCTTTTCCTCATTCAGTATAATGTTAGTTATAGGATTTTTTTTATTTAATTTAGATTTAATGTGGAAATACACTTCTTTTTAGGAAACTTAGTTCAATAGATCAGAGTTTATGACTGTTGGACTCTTTCAATAATGCTTTCAAGGCAGTCCAGAAGTGCAGTAAATTTTATTTTGACCATACCTTGAAACTTAGGAAAAGATTTCAAAATAAACCAGGCAGTGAAATTACAATAATATATACTTATTCTCTTAAAATATTAATATTTTAATTTATTAGACAGTTACAGATAGGGTTTTTTTTTTTTTTTTTTACAGGTTTTTCCCATAAGA
>NW_006206380.1:205930-214614 GCF_000334495.1 Tupaia belangeri chinensis | reverse complement strand
CTTCTCCTCCATTTTCCTCTCGGGATCTTGGGCACGCATGCACACGTGCCCGGCGTGAGTTTTAAATCACCAGGTCTGGGACATGAACCAAGGTCGACTATGTGGGAGTCCAGCGACATAGCCATTACACTAACTGCTGGTCCCACAGCTAGGTTTTTAATAGATGGCTTTTATTATGCTGAGAAACAATCATTGTATGCCAATTTTCCTGAGCATCTTAATCATAAAAAAAATATATTTTGTCAAATGCTTTTCTCACATCAATTGAAATGATCGTATAGTTTTTATCTTTCTTTTTGTTAATATGGTGTATTACATTTATGGTTTTGTGTACGTTGAACCACCATTGCATCCCTGGAATAAAGCCTACCTGTTCATGATGAATAACCTTTTTTATATGCTGTTGAATATGGTTAACAAGTATCTTGTTGAGAAATTTTGCATCTATATTAATCAGATGTATAGGTTTGTAGTTTTCCTTTCTTATCGTTTGTATCCATTTTTGGAATGAGGGTAGTGGAGGCTTCATAGAATGAATTTAAAAGTGTTCCTTTCTGTTTGATCTTTAGAAACAGTTTGAGTAGAATGGATGAAACCTCTTCTTTGAAAGTTTTGTAAAATTCAATAGTGATGCCATCAGAACTTGGACTTTTCTTTATTGAGAGGTCATTGATTACTGATTCAATTTCATTGCTTGTTAAAAGTCTATTCAGGCTTTCTAAGTCTTCTTGAGTTTATCTTGGTAGATTATATGTGTCCAGGAATTTCTCCATCGCATCCAGGTTTTCTTCTTTGTTGGTATATAGTTGATCGTGGTATCCTATGATGTTTTGTATTTCTATTGTCTATTGTAATGATGCCTGATTCATAGTGAATTTGATGTATCTGGTTGCCTTCTCTATTCTTCCTACTTAGTCTAGCTAGTGGAGTGTAGATCTTATCTTTTCAAAGAACCAGTTTTTGCTCTCATTAATTTTCTGTATAGATTGGTTAATTACTATATCATTTATTTCTGCTCGAATCTTGATTATATCATTTTTCTGGAATTTTACTTTATTTATTATATATTAAGTTTTTCTTTACACTCAATCACATTATTTAGCTTTCAAAGTGAATATTCTAACGTGTTCATTTCTACTCAGTTGATAACACTATCAAGTTATTTTCAATAGATAACACCCCATTTCTTTGTCCAATTAATGCTTTACCTCTCTATTTTTCTTCTAAATGTCCATCCTCAGCTGCTACTCTTTTACTCACCCTTTTACCACACTATATCTGGTATTCACAACCATTTAGTGTGTTTCTATATCCTTTAGTCATTCAGTTTCAGTCATAGATTGCAGACACTTGGTATGTATTAACTGGGAACACACAATGTCTCTCCCTCATAGTCTGGCTTGTTTCACTCAGCAAAAAATCTTCCATATCCATCCACATTCTTTCAAAAGCCAGAGTCTTATTTTTTATGGCTGAATAGTATTCCATAGAGTATATGTGCAACAGTTTTTCAATCCATTCATCTCTTCATGGGCATTTGGGTTGGTTCCATGTCTTAGCTATTGTGAATAGTGCCGCAATAAATATCAATGTGCAAGCACTTTTTCTATTAAGAATTCTTTTGCTTTTGGGTAGATACCAAGGAGTGGGATTGCTGAATCATATGGTAGTTCTATTTGTATATTTCTGAATAATCTCCAAATTGTTTTCCACAATTGGTCCAGTGGCTGGACCAATTTACATTCCCACAAGCAGTGTAAAACAGTTCCCATTTCACCACATCCCTGCCAGCACTTACCATTTTTTTTTTATTCTTAGTCATTCTGACTGCGGTTAGATGATACCTCATTTTTGTTTTGATCTGCATTTCCCTTATAATGAGGGATGTTGAGCATTTTTTCATGTGCCTTTTGGCTATTTGAATGTCATCCTTAGAGAGTGGTCTTTTCAATTCATTCTCCCATCTTTTCATAGTGCTGTTCATCTTTTATTGGAACAACTGCTTGAGTTTTTGTGTATTCTGGTTATCAGCCCCTTATCTGATGCATAGTTTACAAAAATATTTTCCCATTCAGAGGGCTGTCAATTCACACTAAATACTGTGTCTGTTGCTGTGCAAAAACTTCTTAGTCTGATTTAATCCCACTTGTCTATTTTGGGAATTATCGAATGTGTTTTTGGGGTCATATTTAAAAAGTCTTTGCCTATGCCAATGTCTCCCAGTGTTTCATCAGTATTTTCCTGGAGCAGTTTTATAGGTTGAGGTCTTAGGTTTAGATCTTTGATCCACCTTGAGTGGATTTTTGTCAATGGTGACTGGTAGGAATTCAGATTCATCTTTCTGCAGGTGGAAATCTGGTTTTTCTAACACCAGTTTTTGAAGAGGTTTCCCTTTTCCCACTGGATTGACTGGTAATCCTTGTCAAAAATCAGTTGACTGTAAGTTTGTAAATTTATTTCCAGGACTCTATTCTGTTCCATTGGTCCACGTGCCTGTTTTTGAGCTAGTATCATGCTGTTTTGATTACCATAGCTTTGCAGTATATTTTTGGGTCTGGTAGTGAGATGTTGCCCATTTCTCTCTTCTTGTACTGTATTCATGTATTACTTCCAGGATTTTTTTTTTTCATCGATACCATTGGGTCCTTTATGTATACAATCATGCCATTTGCAAACAGAGAGTTTCACCTCTTCTTTACCTCTTTGCATGTCTTTTATTTTTTCCCCTTTTCTGAGTGCATTTGCAAGGTCTTCAAGTACTATATTGAAAAGGAGTGGAGTAAGTGGACATTCTTGTATTGTGCTAGTTTTTAGTGGAAAATCTTTCAACTTTTCTTCATTCAAGGTGATATTTGCTATAGATTTTTCATAAATAGCTTTTATTGTGTTAAGAAATGACCCAACTATGCAGATATGGCTGAAATATTTTGCTCATGAAGGGATGTTGTATCTAATGAAATGCTTTTTCTGCAACAAAAGATATGATCCTATGTTTTTTTGGGAGTGGGGTGGGGGAGATGTTCTTTTGCTACAGGGTGTGTTTGCTTGCTAGAAAGCCAGAGGAATCTCCAAATTGTTCTCTACAGTGGCTGGACCAATTTACACTCCCACCATCAGTGTAAGAGAGTTCCCCTTTCACTACCAGTGTATTACTTCCAGAGATTTTTTCATGGAAATAATTGGGTCTTCTATGTATGCAATCATGTCATCTGCGAATAGAGAGAGTTTCACCACTTCTTTTTCTATTTGAATGCCTTTTGTTTATTCCTCTTTTCTGCTTGTGCAGTGGCTGGACCAATTTACACTCCCACCATCAGTGTAAGAGAGTTCCCCTTTCACTACCAGTGTATTACTTCCAGAGATTTTTTCATGGAAATAATTGGGTCTTCTATGTATGCAATCATGTCATCTGCGAATAGAGAGAGTTTCACCACTTCTTTTTCTATTTGAATGCCTTTTGTTTATTCCTCTTTTCTGCTTGTGTTGTTGAGGACTTCCAGTACTATACTGAAAAGGAGTGGAGAAAGTGGACATCCTTGTCTTATACCGGTTTTTAGTGGAAAAGCTTTCAGCTTTTCTCCATTCAGGATGGTGTTCACTATGTGTTTTACATAGATAGCTTTTATTGTGTTGAGAAATGACTCTTGATGCCGATTTTACTGAGAGTCTTGATCATGAAAGAATGTTGTATCTTATCAAATGCTTTTTCTACATCAATTGATATGACTGTATAGTTTTTATCTTTATTCCTGTTAATATGGTGTGTTACATTCATGATTTTGTATATGTTGAACCAATCTTGCAGTCCTGGAATAAAGTCTACCTGATCATGATGTATAATCTTTTGTATAAGTTGTTGGATATGATTTGCTAGTATCTTGTTGGGAATCTTTGCGTCTATATTCATCAGAGATACTGGTCTATAATTTTCCTTCCTTGTCCTGTCCTTATTTGTTTTAAGGATAAGTGCGATAGAGGCTTCATAGAATGAATTAGGGAGAGATTTACCCTTTTGGATCTTTAGAAATAACTTGAGCATAATGGGGGTTAATTCTATAAATTTGAAAAATTTATAGTATTCAGAGGTAAAGCCATCAGGACCAGAGCTTTTCTTTGTCGGGAAGTTATTTATTACTGATTCAATATCTTGACTTGTTGGGGCCTAGCAGACTTTCTATATCCTCCTGCCTCAATCTTAGTAGATTTTATGTGTCCAGGAATTTGTCCATCTCATCCAGATTGTCTTGTTTCTTAGCATCTAGTTGTTCATAGTGTCCTTTAATAATGTTCTTTATTTCTACTATGTCTGTTGTTATATTGGTGGCTTCATTGCAGATTTGATTCACCTGGTTACTTTCTTTCTTTTTCTTAATAAGTCTTGCTAGTGGTGTATTGATTTTGTTTATCTTTTCAAAGTACCAGCTTTTCCTTACATTTACTTTTTTTGTATGATTTGTTTGTTTTTTATTTTATTTATTTCTGCTCTTATCTTTATTATTTCCTTTGTCCTGGAGTATTTTTGATTATTTTGCTGTTGCTTTTCCAATTCTCTAAGGCATGATGTTAGGTGATCCATTTGCCTTCTTTCTGTCTTCCTCTTATGTGCACTAATTGCTATGAACTTCTCTCTTATGATTGCTTTAGCAGTGTCCCAAAGTTTATGGAAACTCGTGTTCTCATTTTCATTGGCTTCCATGGATCAGTAATTGTTGAGTCATTCAGGTGTAGATTATTTAGTTTCCGTATATTTGAGGATTTTTGAGGATTTCTTTTGAAATTTAACTCAAGTTTAATTTTGTCATGGTCAGAGAAGATTCTTTTCTTTTTTTTTGGAGAGGTTTTCGCTACAGGGCATGTGTGCTTGCCAGACAGACAGAGAGAGACATAGAGGAAAGTGAGAAATCACCCCCCCCCAGAGGGGATGGTCTGTCCTCATTGTCATTAGCTTCCATGAATCTTTTGATTTCGGACTTTATTTCATCAGTAGTTGTGGAGTCATTCAGTAGTAGGTTATTTTGTTTCCATGTATATGAGTATTTTTGAGGATTTCTCTTGAAATTAAACTCAAGTTTAATTCCATCATGGTCAGAGAAGATGCTGGGAATAGTTTCTATGCCTTTGAATCTGTAGAGGCTTGCTTTGTGCCCTCTGATGTGGTCAATTTTCGGAAAGGTTCCATGTGGGGGTGAGAAAAAAGTGTATCTCGTGATTTTTGGGTGGAAAGTTGTATAGATGTCTGTTAAGTCCATTTGATTATGGTATCTTTAGATTCTTTATCTCTTTATCTATTTTTTGTCTAGGTGTTCTGTCCAGAGGGGATAGTGCAGTGTTAGGTCTTAGTCAATTACTGTATTGCAGTATATCTTCTCTTTTAGATCTAACAGTCTTTCCTTCACATATTTGGGTGCTCCTGTTTTAGGCCCATAGATATTTATAAGTGTTAAATGTTTTTGATTTATTAATCCTTTTGCTACAATATAGTGTCCTTCTTTGTCTCTTCAAACAGTCTGTTTTATACCTATTTTGTCTGAAATTAGTACTGAAATTCCAGCCCTTTTTTTATTCCCATTTGCATGCAAAATCTTTTTCCAACCCTTCACTTTCAGTCTATTTATGTCTTTATCCACGAGGTGGGTTTCCTGTAGGCAACAGATAGAGGGATGGGGGTGTTTTTTTTTTTTTAATCCACTCAGCCAGTCTGTGTCTCTTGATTGGAGAATTTAAACCATTAACATTTAGTTTTATTATCAATGTTACCAAACTTGTCCGAGCGTTTAAGTTGGACATTGTTTTGGTTTCCTTTGTTTCTGTCTGTTAATTCTTTAGTTTTCCTGGAACAGTACTTTCTTTAGGGTTTCTTGAAGAGCTGGTCTGGTGTTGTCAAATCCTTTCAGCTTTTGTTTGTCTGAAAATATTTTAAATTTTTTTTCCCATATGAAGGATAATCTTGCAGGATATAGTAATCTTGGTTGAAATTGTTTCTCTATTAACACTTTCAATGCATCTTCTCATTCGTTCCTTGCTTTTATTGTTTCCATTGACAGGTTTGGTGTTAGCCTGATGGGATGACCTTTGTTAGTCACTTCTTGTTTATCTCTTGCCAGTTTTAGTATCATGTCTTTATTTTTGGTCTTGGACAGTCTGGCTAAGATGTGCATTGAGGAAGATCATCTGGGGTTGATTCTATTTGGGGTACATTGTGTTTCATGAATCTGGATGCTTGAGTGCCTCTCTAGACTTGGGAAATTTTCTTCCTGGATTTCATGGAATAGATTTTCCATTCTGTTATTAGTTTCTTCACCTTGTGGGATGACAATTATTCTGATGTTTGTGCATCTTATATAATCTAATATTTCTCATAAATTATCCTCTTTTTTGTTATTTTCTCTATCTTTTTGGTGTTTTATTCTAAGTCAGAAGTTTTATCTTCTACATCGCAGATATGATCTTCAACATGGTCTAATAGACTTTTAATACTTTCAAAAGAATTTTTGGTTCCTTGCAGTACAGACTTTATCTCTCATAGTTTCATTTTATTCTTTCTCATAGTGTCCATTTCTTCTTTCATATTGTAGAAGGACTACCTAATCTCTTGTAGTTTGTTGTCTCTTTTCTATTCTAACTCATAGAATTTGGTCTCCATGAATGTTCAAAATTCTTTCTCTGACAGTTTGGTAATGTCCTCTATTTTCACAAAAAATGGAGGCAGTTACTCTGTTCCTTTGATTGAGACCTGTTTCCTTGTTTATTCAGACCTGAGGCTCTTTTTCTACTTCTAGCCATTTGAAGATATATTCTATTTTGAATACCTCTTAGGAAAATGTTTCTCTTACTAAGGGTGTGTTTTCCTTTTGCTTCAAATTGACGTGTGCTGAAGTCTCTCTTCTGTTGTTTTTAAGAATGTGGTCTTAAGAAAGATACTCTATTCAGTTGTCTGAAAAGCAGTATCTCCTTTTTCACAGGTGGTTCAGTAAAAGGAAGAATCCCAGAGAACCTTATATTAATATGGAATGCAAGATCTCTGATTTTAGTTCTGTCTAGTTCCTCTGGAAAGTTGGAAGACGAGGAGGAGAAGATAACAGGAAGGAAAAGAATACAGAGGGGAATAAAGAAAAAGTCTAATGTGTGGTGCATGATTTCGCCATGTAGATATAGAACTGTTTATACAACTGGAGGCAACTGCAGAGAAAAGGACAGTCTGTTGGGAAAAGAAGAGGAGGGTATTAACAAAAGAATGGACACTTCCATCTTTTGACCCCTGGGCCAGGAACTCCGATGGAGGACTGCCCTCCGAAGCTCCAGTCCCAGGACCCCCAAGCCAGAGACCCCTCTTGTCAGCCAGGAACACCCATAGCCCTCCAGACACCACACTCCCATTTTTTGACCCCTGGGCCAGGAACTCCGATGGAGGACTGCCCTCCGAAGCTCCAGTCCCAGGACCCCCAAGCCAGAGACCCTCTTGTCAGCCAGAAGGAGATAATTTTCTTTGCACAGCTGAAGAAAATACTTTTCTTTCTTTCTTTCTTCCTTTTTTTTTGGAGAGGTTTTCTTGCTATAGGGCGCGTGTGCTCGCCAGACAGACAGAGAGAGACATAGAGACAGAAAGCAAGAAATCACCCCCAGGGGGGATGGTCACGCAGCAATACCTTCTGCTCCATTCTCCTCTCGGGATCTTGGGCATGCATGCACACGCGCCCGGCATGAGTTTTAAGCCACCAGATCCGGGACACGAACTGCTGTTGGCTACGTGGGAGTCCAGTGACATAACCATTATGCTAACTGCTGGTTCCTGAGAATACTTTTCTTTTGATATTGCTAAACACAATAGAAGAGAGAATTTGGCAGTCTTTATTCCACAGCAAAAAGGAAACACTCTTGCTCCTATTCGAGGAAATTTTCTCTTAAAAGGTATTTCAAAGGGAACACATCTCCCAAAGGTTAGAAGTAGAAGAAGAACCTCAAGTCCAAATAAAGCAGGAAATATGTCTCCATCAAAAGAACACAGTAACTCCCTTCCTTTTCTTGAAAAAATAGAGAATGTTACCAAAATGTCTGAGATAGAATTTAGAACATTAATGTTGAACAAATACTATGAGCTGGAACAGAAAAGAAACAATGAACTACAGGAGATGAGAAAGTCCTTTCACGGTATGAAAGAAGAAATGGACACGCTAAGAAAGAATAAGATGGAACTGTTAGAGATGAAGTCTGTAATACAAGAAATCAAAAACTCTCTTGAAAGTATTAAAAGTCAACTAGACCATGCTGAAGATCGAATCTCTGATGTAGAAGATAAAACTTCTGTCCTAGAGAAAACCACCAAAAAGATAAAGAAAATAACAAAAAACATGAGGATAGCATACGAGAAATACTAGACTCCATAAGATGTCCTAACATCTGAATAATTGGTATCCCAGAAGATGAAGAAACTAATAAGGGCATGGAAAACCTACTCCATGAAATCCTGGAAGAAAATTTCCCAAGTCTAGGGAGACACTCAAGCATGCAGACCCAAGAAATACAAAGGACCCCAAATAGAATCAACCCACGAAGATCTTCCCCAAGGCATACCGTAGCCAGACTGGCTAAGACCACAGATAAAGATAAGATACTAAAACTAGCAAGAGAGAAGTGACAAGTGACAGACAAAGGTTACCCCATCAGGCTAACACCGGACTTCTCAA
>NW_006206380.1:202108-202871 GCF_000334495.1 Tupaia belangeri chinensis | reverse complement strand
GTTGTACTCCCACGTGGCCGACCACGGTTCAAGTCCTGGACCTGGTGGCTTGCTTTCTCACTCTCCCTTTCTCTCTGCCTGTTTCTCTCTGGTCAAAATTGAAGACGAGTGATAATAAACATAATTAAAAAAATAAATCTTTAAAAAAATATATGGGCAAATGAGTTGAAAGAACCACTCTCTAAAGATGACATATGAATAGCTAAAAGGCATATGAAAAAATGCTCAACATCCTTCATTGTAAGAGAAATGCAGATCAAAAAAACAATGATATATCACCTAACCCCAGTCAGAATGTCTAAGATGAAAAAAACAAAAAATGATAAGTTCTGGCGGGGGTGTGATGAAAAGGAAACTCTCTTACACTGCTGGTGGGAATGTAAATTGGTCCAACCACTGTGGAGTACAATTTGTAGATTCCTCAAAAATCTACAAATAAAACTGCCATATGACCTAGCAATCCCACTCCTTGGTATCTACCCAAAGGACAGAAGAATACTTAATCGGAAAAGTACTTGCACATCGATGTTTATTGTGGCACTTTTCATGATTGCTAAGTCATGGAAACAAGACATATGCCTACGATCTGATGAATGGTTAGAAAAATTGTGGCACATATACTCAATGGAATACTATTCATCCATAAAAAGCAACAAAACCCTGTCTTTTGACAGGAAGTGGATGAAAATGGGAGACTTACTGCTGAGTGAAACAAGCCCTGCTATGAAGGAGAGGCATTGTATGTCCCCACTTAATATATACC
>NW_006206380.1:181558-201907 GCF_000334495.1 Tupaia belangeri chinensis | reverse complement strand
TAGGGAGAAATGTTCACCAGTTGAAATATCCATTTTGTAAGACAAATAATAATGTGATTGAATGTGTGGGAAAAAATGCAATAAAAATGATATAAATAAAAAAATAATAATAAAATAATGGAGAAGAGCAAAGAAAAAGAAAAAGAAAATAACTGCCTACCTGTCTGGTGGACTGTGTGGGTCTTGGGCTGGGGAGCCTGGAAGTGAGGAGATGGGGGCAGTGGTGCCCCTGCCTTAATGTCCCTTACTGCCCAGAGGCCTGAAGATGGAACTGGAGGCTGCTGAAAAGAAAAAGACAGTTTGTGGGGAAAGGAAGAAATTTTATCTTCTACATCGGAGATTCTATCTTCAGCATGGTCTTAGTCGACGTTTAGTACTTTCTAAAGAGTTGTTAATTTCCTGTATTACAGGCATCATCTCTAATAGTTCCATCTGATTTTTTCTTAGAGTGTCCATTCTTTCTCTTATATTTTTGAAGGTCTTCCTAATCTCCTGTAGTTTGTTGTCCCTCTTCTGTTCCAACTCAGAATTTTGTCACCATGAATGCTCTAAATTCTTTCTGACATTTTAGTAACTTCCTCTGTTTTTTTGAGAGATGGAAGGGAGGTTCTGTGTTCTTCAGATGGAGGCATATTTTCTGATTTATTCAGACCTGAGGCTCTTCTACTTCTAGCCATTGGGAGATATATTCACCTTTGAATATCTTTTAGAAGAATGTTTCTTCGACTAGGAGCAATTTTTTTTTTCTTTTGTTGTGGACTGATGTGTGCCAAAGTCTCTCTTCTGTTTTGTTTAACAATGTGGTCTCAGGAGGAGTATTGTATTCAGGTGTCTGAAGAGCAGTATGTCCTTTTCAACAGGTGGCTCAGTAAAAGGGAGGATCCCAGGAAGTCTTACAATACTAGAGTATTTCAGAACTGTGATTCTAGATCTGTCTAGTCCCTCCAGAAGGATGGAGAATGAGGAGGAGAGGACAACATAAGAGGGAAGAAAGTATGAAGGAGAATAAAGAAAAAAGTGCCATGGTGCTAGCGATGAAACTGGGGCTATGCTGAGGAGTGGAGGCCAGTCTTTATGAAGGAAAGAGCTGTGGGGTTTGGAGAGCTAACTGGGGCTGGGGCTGGGGCCAGTGGTCAATCTGCCTCAGAGTCCCTTACTGGTCACAAGGTTGGTACTTTGGGGGATTTTTCTGTTATTCCTTTTTATATTCCATGAGGCATGATATTAGTCTGTTCTTTTGCCAACTTTTCATGTCTCGTGTGTGTGTGTGTGTGTGTGTGTGTGTCTGTGTGCACGAATTGCTATGAATTTCCCTCCTATGACAGCTTTTGCAGTGTCCAATAAATTACACAAATTGTGTGCTCATTATCATTTGTTTCCACGAATCTTTTTATTTCCGTCTTAATCTCTTCAGTAGTCATGAAATCATTCAGAAGTAGATTATTTAGTTTACATGTATCTGTTTATTTTTGATATTTTTTCTGAGATTACTATCATATTTAATTCCATCATGGTAAGAGAAGATCCTGGATAAAGTTTTTATACCTTTGAATCTGTAAAGGCTGGTCTTGTGTCATATCATGTGATCAGTCTTCGACATAGTACCATGTGGGGCTAAGAAAAATGAATATTTTGTGTTTGGGGAGTGGAAAGTTCTATAGATGCCTATCAAGTCCATCTGATTTGTGGTATCATTTATGTCTCAAATCTCTCTGCTTATTTTTTGTCTCACTGATCTGTCTAAAGAAGACAATGAGGTGTTGAGGTCTCCAACAATTATTGTGTTACAGTCTATGTCTCCTTTTAGATATAGTAGTTTTTCCTTTACATATTTGGGTGCTCTTGAGTTGGGTACATAGATATTTATAAGCTTTATAGCTTCTTGGTTAATTAGTCCTTTTACTACTATATAATGCCCTTTTTTATCTCCATGTACAGACTTTGTCTTAAAGCCTATTTTGTCCAAAATTAGTATAGCGACTTCTGCTTTTTTTGGTTTCATTTTCATGGAATACATTTTTCTAATCCATAAATTTCAATCTATATATGTCTTTATTCATGAGATATTTTTCTTGTAGGCAGCACTTGGAGAGTTTCTGATGTTATTCCATTCATCCAGTCTGTGTCTTTTGATTGGAGAATTTAATCCATTAACATTTAATGTTATAATCGATATTTCTAGACTTTTCCCTACCTTTAAGTTGGTCATATACTCAGTTGTTTTTTGTTCATTTATTGCTGTCTGTATGTGCTTAGTTTTCTTGATATAGTGCTCCTTTCAGAATTTCTTGGAGAGCTGGTCTGGAGTTGGTAAATTCTTTCAGGCTTTATTTATCTGAGAACATTTTCCTCTTCTTTACACATATGAAAGAAAGTCTTGCCAGATATAGTATTATTGGTTGAAATTATTTTTCATTTAACGCTTTGAATGTATTTCTCCATTATTTCCTTGATTGCATTGTATATGATGACAGGTTCAGTGTTAGCCTGATGGAATAACCTTTGTAAGTGATTTGACATTTCTCTCTTGCCAATCATAGTATTTTGTCTTTGTCTGTGGTTTTGGCCAACGTAGCTATGATTGCCATGGAGAGCATCTTCTTGGATTGATTCTAGTTGGGGTTCTTTGTATTTCTTATGTCTGGATGTTTGAGTGGCTCTCTACACTTGGAAAGTTTTCTTCCAGAATTTTGTGGAATAGATTATCAATGCCCTTATTGGTTTCTTCACCTTCTGGGATACCAATTGTTCAGATGTTTGGGTGTTTTATGGTATCTAGTATTTCTCATATAGTATCCTTTGTTTTCTCAGTGTTTTTGATTTTTTTCTTTTTTCTTTTTTTGTAGATCAGAAGTTTTGTGTTCTGCTTTTGAGATTCAGTCTTCTGCATGGTCTAACCTGCTTTTAATACTTTTGAGGGAAGTTTTGATTTCCTGTATTACAGCCTTCATATTTAACAGTTCCATTTGTTTCTATTTTATTGTGTCCTATTCTTTTTTCATATTGTGGAAGGACTTCCTTATCTCTTGGAGCTCTACATCTCTTTTCTCTTGCATCATTAAATTTTGTTACCACAAATATTTTAAATTCTTTTTCTGACATTTTGGTAATATCCTCTAAATTTTTTCTACATGGAGACAAGTTACAGTGTTCCCTTGCTGGAGATGTATTACTTGATTCTCTCATCCTTGAGGGTTTTCTCTAATACTTAGTCATTTGGTAATGTGTTCACTTTTGGCTAATTTGTTGGACAGGGATTCTGTGACTGTGAGCTCATGTATTTTCCTTACTGTGAAAGAGTTTATTAATTTTGTCTCCCTTCTACTGTATCTCCAGTGTGAGAATCACTGTATAAGTTTTGCAAACGCCTTTATGAAGGGGAATTTTACTCCTCTTGCAACAACTACAGTGAGGTGCAAAGAGCTGCCTAAAATTCACAATGCTCAGATGTTTAGCTACTATGCATGTATTTGTGTGTTTTCAAAAGTACTTTCAGTAGTTTATTTCAAGTTTGATTCCATCACGGTCACAAAAAAATGCTGGATATAGTTTCTATACATTTGAATTTGTTAAAACTTGTTTTGTACCTTATCATTTGGTTGATATTTGAAAACATTATCAAAAATAGACAAGTGGGACTACATGAGGTTAAAAAGCTTCTGTTCATCAAAATGTACAATAATTAAAGTGAATTGATAATCTTCAAAATAGAGAAATACATTTTCAAATATATGTTTCAGATAAGTGACTGATAACCAGAATATACAGGGAAGTCAAGCAGCTCACTTGAAAAAAAAATCAAACCAATTAAAAGACAGACAAATGAGCTGACCAGACCATTTTTAAAAGACATATGAACAGCCGAAGAGAATATGAAAAAGTGCTCAACATTACTCATCATCTGAGAGATGATACAAATCAAAACTACAATGAGATACTACCCAATCCCAGTCAGAAAGGCTAAAATTTAAAAATAAATAAACAGTGATAAGTGCTGGTGCAACTGTGGAGAAAAGGGACCTCTCCTACACTGCTGGTGGGAATGTAATTAGTACAGCCATTGTGGAGAACAATATAGAGAGTCCTCAAAGACCTACAAGTAGAATTACCATGATCCAGCAATTCCACTCCTGGGAATCTATCCAGGGGCGAGCAATGCACTCTGTCAGAAAAACACCTGAAAATCCTTGTTTACTTTGGCATTATTCACAATTGCTAAGACATGGAACCAAACCAAATGTCTAAGAATAAATTAATGGATTGAAAATTGTGGAGCATATACACTACAGGAATACTACTCAGCCATAAGAAACAATGAAACCTTTTGCATTTGATACAAAATAGATGAATATGAAAGATACACTGCTAGGTGAAGCAAGCCAGACTATGAAAGAGAACCAATGTCCTCACTCAATATATACCAAATGATTGCATTCTATGGCAGAAACTGAAAGAGTGAAAGGTATAACGGCATGGGGAGCAACTGTAGAAACTAGAGCTATTGTGAGAGGAGGATGGAAAATGTGGGAGGGTGAGAGGGAAGAAATCAAGGCATAGAAGAAAGAATTAAAATCTTTAAGGACACAAAAATGGAATACAATCCATTGATGATATGTATAGTAATATCTTTGACTGAACCAATATATGGTGTATTCAAACAAAAAAAAATAGTTACATGTGGGGATAAGAAAAATGTGTATTTCATGGTAAAATATTCTATACATCTCTGCCAATTTCATTTGTTGCCAGAAAGACAGAGAAAGAGAAGGAGAGAGAGAGAGACAGAAAGAGAGAAGTCATCCCCCAGGGGGATGGCCATGCCACAAACCCTTCTCCTCCATTCTCCTCTCGAGATCTTGGGCACACACGTTCATGTGCATGTGCCTGACATGAATTTAAGCCACCAGGTCTGGGACTTGAATCACAGCTCACTACATGAGAGTCCAGCAACATAGCTATTATACTAACTTATGGTCCCATTATTGTATAGATCTTGTATATATTTGTTTAATTTTTGTCTAGCAATCTGTTTTGAGGAGACAGTTGGGATTTGAGATCCCCAGTGATTATTTAGTTGTAGTTTCTCGCTACCTTTAGATCTATTAGTCTCTCCGGTATTGGGTGAATAGATATTTGTAAGTGTAATATCTTTATGGTGAATTAGACTTTTTAAGTACTGTATAGTGTCCTTCTTTGTCTCTTAAATATTTCATCTTGAAGTCAATTTTATTTAATATCAGTAACATGACTCCAGCCTTTTTAAATTTTTATTTGCATGGAATATTCTTTCAGCATTTTAACTCCTGTTTTTGTATGCCTTTATCAATGAGATGTGTTTATTGTAAACAGTATATAGAGGGCTCCTGTTTTTTTTTTTTTTATCCACTTAGCCAATCTGTGTCTTTTAATTAGAGAATTAAATTCTTTAATATTAAATAATATATTGATATTTGTTGACTCTTACAGGTATTTTGTTAACCATTTTCTTGATTGTTTCTTGTTCTCTTATTTCTATCTGCCTCTATTTACCTTTCCTGACATAGTACTCCATTCAGTACTTTTTTTTTTTTGAGAGGTTTTTCACTATAGGGCACGTGCGCTCGCCAGACTGACAGAGAGTGACAGAGAGACAGAAAGCGAGAAATCAACCCCAGAGGGGATGGCCATGCCGCAATCCCTTCTCCTTCATTCTCCTTTCGGGATCTTGGGCACACACGCACATGCGCCTGGTGTGAGTTTTAAGCCACCGGGTCTGGGATGCGAACCGCAGTCGACTACGTGGGAGTCCAGCGACATAGCCATTATGCTAACTGCTGATTCCCCCCTTCAGTACTTTTTGGAAAGCTGGTCAAACATGAATTATTTTAGTTTTTGTTTATCTGAGAATAATTTTATTTGTCCTTTTTATTTGAAAGATAATCTTTTCAGGTATAGTATTCTTGGTTAAAATCTTTTTTCTTTTAAGTGTTTTGTATATGCTTTCCCATTCTTTCCCTTCTTGCATTGCTTTAGTTTAGATGTCTGATGTTAATCTACTAGGATAACCTTTGTAAGTGACTTGATATTTCTCTCTTGCCATTTTTCAAATATTTATCTTTGATTTTTACCAATCTGGCTATGATGTACCAGGTAGAGAACCTTTTAATGTTGATCCTACTTGGAGTCCTTTTTATTTTGTTTAGTTTGAATTTCTATTTGTTTCTCTAGATTTGGAAAGTTTTTCGATAGTATTTCATGAAAGAGGTTTAATTTAATTTTCCTGGTATAGCACTCCCTCGAGAACTTATTGGAGATCTGGTCTGGTGCTGGTAAATTCTTTCAGGCTTTGTTTATCTGAGAATGTTCTTGTCTTTTCTTCCCATATGAAGGATAATCTTGTTGGGTGTAGTATCCTTGGTTGCAATTGCTTTTCCCTTAATACTTTGAATATATTTTACCATTCTTTCCTCACTTGCATTGTTTCTAATGAGAGGTCTGCTGTTAGCCTGATGGGATATCCTTTGTAGGTAACCTGACCTTTCTCTCTTGTCAATATTAGTATCTTGTTTTTCTGTGGTTTTGCTCAATCTGACTATAATTTGTCTTGGAGAAGATCTTCTTGGGTTGATTCTTTTGGGGGTCCTTTGTATATCTTGGGATTGGATCTTTGAATGCCTCTAGGTTTGGAAAGTTTTCTTGCAGGATTTCATGGAATAGATTCTCAGTGCCCTTATGGATCTCTTCCCCTTCTGTGATACCAATTATCTGGATGTTTGGACGTTTGATGGTATCTAGTATTTCTCGTATAGTATTCTCATGTTTTTGGACAATTTTCTCAGTCTTCATAGTGGATTTTTCTAGGCCAGCAATTCTATCTTCTACATCTGAGATTTGATTTTTAGTATGATGTAGTCAGCTTTTAATAATTTGAAAGGAGGTTTTAACTTCCTGTATTATAGTCTTCATCTCTAACAGATCCATTTGATTCTTTTTTATACTGTGAATTTCCTCTTTTAGATCTTGCAAGAAATTCCTCACCTCCTGAAGCTTGTCAGCTCCTTTCTCTTGCCTCTGTGGCAGTCATTTTCTCTCTTCTCTTTGATCTCTGTGAGCTTTGTCACCATGAAAATTCTAAATTCTTTATCTGAAATTTCCATGAACTTCATCATACCGTCTGAAAAAGAAGAGGAGTTGTTATTTTTTTTCCTTAGTGGAGAAGTATTTTCTTGTTTTTCTATATTTCTTGAGAGCCTGTGCTGATTTCTAGTCATCTGGATGGTGTATTTCTTCTAATTCTTGAAATTCAATCTGAGTGTTCCAATGTGTGCAGGAGGAGGTGATCTGAAATCTTTTTTCCATTCTATTCTCACTCTTTATGCATCAGAATCAGTGGGAATAGTGGAATATTCTGACTCTAATTGTATTCAGATGTTTAGATCCTGTTCACTTGGACCTGTCTAGACATTTACTGTGTAGGAGCTGAGAAACCAATGAGTAAAGATTAAAAAAAAGAATTAGAGGAAAAGAAAGAAGAAAATATAAAAGAAAAATGGCTCTGTTGCTGGACTCCCATGTAGCCAAGCACGGTTTGAGTACTGGACCCAGTGTCTTAAACACACCGGGCATGTGTGTGTGCATGCCCAAGATCCTGAGAGGAGAATGGAGGAGAAGGGATTGTGGCATGACCATC
Organism: Tupaia belangeri chinensis; assembly: GCF_000334495.1. Classification (NCBI taxonomy): domain Eukaryota; kingdom Metazoa; phylum Chordata; class Mammalia; order Scandentia; family Tupaiidae; genus Tupaia; species Tupaia belangeri. Next base: position 194,238 of record NW_006206380.1, on the reverse strand, counting down.
CCTCCTGGGGAGTGATTTCTTGCTTTTTATCTCTGTCTGTCTCTGTCTTTCTGGCAAGCACACGCATCCTATAGCAAAGAAAGAAAACCTCTCCAAAAAAGAAAAGAAAAGAAAAAAAGACTCTAACTTATATTAAAATGTTCTGTGCTCCTTTAAACCTTTCTTTCTTGAAGGAGCCTGAGGTCCCTATACTGGGACTGCTTTCTGTTCCTTTAAGGTATAATATCTACCAGTCTACTCATTGGTGTCCTTTGTCTTCTTTTCTCCAACTTATCTCTGAAATGTAATTTAAGCTTGAGCCAAAGGAATTTAAGAATATAGAGGTTATGGCACCAGCCTGAAACAGCTGAGTTTTACCTTATGTTAGAGTTGACTGCAGTCCAGGTAGCAAGATTATAGAAGGAGGGCATCTGTTAGTCTTTTTGGCAAGAAAACTTGTGCTTTAAATGTAGAGATATTGAAAGTGGGAAATGGAGTGTAGAGATGACTCATTATTTGTTAAATTGTACTACTTCAACCCACTTCTTCCTACTGTGCTCATTTTTCGGTTTGTTTGTTTAGAGGTTTTTTGCATTAGGGCATGTGCACTCACTAGAGAGAGAGAGAGAGAGAGAGAGAGAGAGAGAGAGAGTAAGGGAAAGTAAGAAATCACTCCCCAGGATGCATGACCATGCTGCAATCCCTTCTCTGTTCTCCTTCCAGGATCCTGGGTATGCATACAGATGCACCCAGCGTGAATCTCAAGCCACTGAATCTGAGTCTCGAACCACAGTCGGCTATGTGGGAGTCTAGCGATGTAATCACCATGCCATCCACTGGGCTCTCTAATGTGTTCATTTAACAGAGCATTAATCTTTCAAATCTTTCACATTTTTTGCTGTGGACCACACTGAGAAAACCTATGAGATGAAAAAATTACACTTGTGATGAAGAGTATTTTTTTTAATTGCTATATAACAAGTCACCAGAAATTTAGTATCTTAACATGCCCATTCGTTACATCACAATTATGTATGCAAGAAGACTGGATAGTGTTGATTAAATCCTCTACATAGGCTAAAATCAAGATGTTTGCCAGGCTGAGTTCTCATATGCAGGACTGAGGGAGAAAATCTACTTCCCAGCTCATTTTTAGTTTTTGCAGAATTCATTTCCTTACACTTACAGGAGTAAGGTACCTATTTCCTTGTTGGCTGTCAGCCAGGGACTACTTTTAGTTCCTGGAAACCACTCACATTTTTCCCAGGTAGCACTCTCAACCTTCAACCCAGAAATGATGCAGCAATTATTTCTTATGCTTCAAACCTCTGACTTTCTCTTTCTGTGATGTCTAGACCAAGAATTAAAGGGCTGATGTGACTAGGTAAGGTCCACCCAGATTGTTTCCCTATCTTAAATTCAAGTGTACTAGGTAACACAATCTCATTATAGAAGCAAGATCCATCATAGTCCCAGAGATTATACATGGCATGTATGTTAAGGGGCAAGGTTATTGGAGAACATCTTAAAATTCTGCCTATCATTAAGTTATCAAATTCTTGTATATCCTCCTTACTACTTCTGTTGCTACTACTACTCCTTTTTCTCCATCACTTTCTCCTGACACTAATAACAACTAACACTATTTTGATCTTTTTTTTAAAAAAATATTTTTGCTGTAGGGCACATGTGCTTGTGAGACAGAGAGAGAGAGAGAGAGAGAGAGAGAGAGAGAGAAAGTAAGAAATCACCCCACAGAGACAGCCATGCCACAGTTCCTTCTTCTCCAGTCTCCTCTTGGAATTTTAGGCATGAATGCATGCATGACCCGTGTGATTCTTTAAGTGTTGTGTCCAAGACTTGAACAGCACTGTTGGCTATGTGGGGTCTGGAGCTTTGACCTTCCTGCCACCTGCTGGCCTACAACTAACATTTCAAAAGTGTATTTATTTATTTCTAACATAAGAGAGAGGAAGACAGAGAGACAAGTATTTGCAACAAGAGCTTCATGGCACAAGCCAACCTGAAGTCTCAGCCACCCTGGATCAAAGGTGCACATGTGTACCTAGCATGTTCAGGCAGGTTTCAGAATATGAACTTAAGACCTTTCCCATGTGAGTCCAGTTGTATCATGCTGTGCCATTGCTTAGCCCCACTCTGAATGCTTACTATGGATTCAGACACTGGTATAAGCATGTTGTAGACATTGATTTATTTAGTCCTCACAATAACTTTATGAGTGCAGTGGCTTATTGGTGGGTGACTCTTTTAACAATGCAAGAATTTCTGATATGTGGTGTTTTCTGATTTCTGTAGTGTAAATTCTCTATCATGGTTACCATTGTCAATTCCAAGCTAGAAATGTGATATCACTGCACGCAGTGTTGGAAAGAGACATACATTATGACTCAACTTTAGCAGTGGTTCTCTCTAGCTACCCACATTATTTAACTCCCTTTTGGCTATGGCTTGAATTTTAACCTTGTATAAGATAGGGAGAAGGTTGGACTCTCCAATTGTTGCAAAACAAACTTTAATATGTATTAGTCATACTCACCTCCCCAGCAGTTTTAGTACCCTGAAGAGGAATAAAGCAGATTTTAAGTTAAACACTTGCTTAGTCTATAGAGCTCTGGCCCAAGGAGGAAATAATGAAATCCTAGCTTTTGAGTGCTGACTGCTTTCCCCAAGTGAAATTGCTTATATATTTTTGTTTTTACACTATAGAATGACTCTGGACTACTGATTAAATATTGTTTTATTTTGCTAGATGTTTGAGCAAGGCACTTTTTAAAGACATTATTGTCTTATTTCTTTTTTTTTAAGAAAATTTTTTTTCTATAGGGCATGTGCACTTGCCAGAGACACAGAGAGAGACATAGAAAAAAATAAGAAATCACCCACTAGGAGGATGGCCATGACACAATCTGTTCTCTTCCATTCTTCTCTTAGGAGTTTGGGTATATGCACACACACGGCCAGCATGAGTTTTAAGCTGCCAGATCAGGAACTAGAACTGCTGTGTGCCATGTGGGAGTCCAGTGCCTCAACCATTACACCACTTGCTGGCCCAAGACATTATTGATTTTTAAATTTAATATCAAAGCACCCACAACTCAACTACTATCATCCTAGTCTGATGGAATCCGGGACAAGAGCTGTCATCACTGCTTTCTCTTAAAAGGTTGGTTGATTAAAGATTCAAGTAATGACATGTTGCTGCTTGGAGACTTAACTAATAACATATTTTAAACTTTCTTCTGAAAACTTAGCAATGTTAATTATTTTATTCATTACTGAGCATTATGATGTGCTGGGGCATGAGGTTAGTATAATCCAAAAAATGGCGATTTGTGATTTGTCACCATTGCATTTTAATAAGGAAGTAATATAAAAGAGAGTTTTGGGTTCCTCCATCTCCACATTTTGTTTCTTACAAATGTTTCCTTTAGCATTTATCTTTTACAATTCCAAGACCTATTAATGAAGACTTCCATTTCTAGTTTTAGGCGTTGGTCACTTTAACACTCTTTTCTTTGTAAGTCAGTAGCCAGATACTAATCACTGTTAGCTAACAAGATAGCATAATTAATTAGAGGTTCAAGTGAGCAGTGAAAGATTTAAACCTGCAGTCCTTATTAGTAGAAGCAGAGTTTGCTTCTTAATAATCACCTTGCTTGCCATTTTCCTAAATGGACAATAATTACTATGTATCTACTTTGTCAAGGATATTTTGAGTTCCTTTGAATTAAAAAGTTCACTGAAGAATGTTCTAAGTGTGAAATATTTTAAAATGGTCTGATGGAGGAAAGCCAAGTCACAGATGGATTCTATTTGAAACCCAAATATTTTATCTTGAGCAGTCTCATAACTCATGTGTGGTTGAAGCTTTGGTTGAGGTAATGTGTCAGGAGACCAAGACCATGAGGCCTCCAATTCTCCTAGCTTCATGCTGATCGGCACTTCCTGGAGCCAAATTGTTAGAATCTGGAAGCCCTGGTGAGTATTCTCAGCTTTGTACTGAAACAAGTGTGTTATTGATCTTCAGAAATGAAACAAAGTCACTCTTGTAAATTAGGCCTCTAAATTTACTAAAATCTAAGCTAATGGTTGAAACACTCATAAATTTGCAACCCAAATGCGAATGTGAATATTGATAATTACCTAAAGAAAGGTAAACTATGAGTCAAGTAGGAAAGTAGGGAGAGTCAGAACGGAATATTCTCAACTGGCAATTTTAGAAGCAGGGTGTCATCTACAACAGGATTTCACAACCTCAGCACTACAAACACCTTGGGTTGCATAATTCTTACTTATAAGGAGCTGTCTTGTGCATTGTATAATAAAATATATAGTAGTATACCCCCAGCCTCTACTGCTGAGGGCCTAGAGCACCTCATCTGAAACAAAAATGTTTCCAGACATGCCAAATGTTACCTGGAGGTCAAAATTACAACAGATTGAGAAGTACTTATGTATATGATGTGAATAAGATGTACTACCTCCTCTTCCTCCCTGCCCCACTGTTGAAATTAAATTATTTAGAGTTCCTTTCTTCAGAATAAAGCATTGTATTTTTAGTCTTTGAAAATGCGGACACTCTTAGAAAGATAAAGTGCCTAAAAGCACCTCGTAATGATTTATTTGTAATAGCTATAGTAGTTAACATCTTGCCATTATGTTATCAAATATAGCTGAGACTAAGCTGTAGGATCAGACAAACCGAAGTCCAGTTTGAAGCTACAATTTAACTAACTGACTTGGAACAAATTGTACTAAATCTCTCTGCTTTTCAGTTTCTTAATTTGTAAAATGAGACACTAATAATATCCATCAAGTTGGTTTTTCATATTGATAAATATAATGAACATAAAGTGTTTTGCAGTGTGTGGTTCAAGAAATATTAGTTCTGATATTATTTTTATCATTTTTTATTTAATAAGAACCTTGTGAGGAAGGCATTAGTATTATTCCCATTTGACGGATGATATTCATGATAGAATATCTAAAATAAATTTGCAAATAGTAAACTACCATTTAGAAAAGTAAAGTAACTTATTCAAAATTACAGTTGACTACTAACCTAAGTTCAAATATAGTTCATCTCACTTAAAATATTTTTCTTCTGCTTAAAAGAATGCAGAATTCTGAAGATGGTAAAATTCGGCTTGGAAGGGTGAAGGAAGATGGGAGCCTAACCTGAGGGCCTAAAAAATGCTTAGATAAATCAGCCTCAGTAAGAATTCCTGGGCAGTGGGCAACCAAGGGAGGGCACAGAGGAATCAAGTTAGATACTCTGAGGAAACACTAAGGTAAAAAATAGTTTGAAGTTAAGTTTTATTTATTTATTTCCGGTCTGCTGATTGACTAGCCAAACTACACCAGCTACTGCAGGCTGACCTTTAATATTTCCTAGACTTCAAGAAAGACTATATAATATAAAGGGAGTCAGCTTGGGGTGCACAGCTCACCTTTTTTTTTCTTCCTACCTCTAGCTCTGTCCTGTACCACAAGGACCTTTTGTATACCTGTGTGTACACCCTTGTTCATCCATTACCTCCAACTCACAAACAGCTGCCTCTTGGCCACTGTGGCGAAGTCCATACCTGGAAAAATATATCCAAAGAAGAGGTCCTGGAAAGCAGATTGTGGACCATTTGCAATGGATATTATACAATTTTCTGTACCTGGAACAGTGTTTAGAAAAGGAAGATAAGTCTTCATGTGGAGTTTGTCCCTTTGAGGGTAGACTTTCTCTAGTAAGATATTGGAGAATGGATAATCCAGGTAGCAGAATCACTCTGGGAAAAATTACAAAAATGGAAAATAAAAGTGTAGGCTAGAATAATAAATAAACTTTCAGAGGCTCTTGAATCAAATTATACCTGAGTTAAGATACTGACTTTTCCACTTACCAGCTATGTGATCAGTAGATACTTATTTAAATTCTTTACACTTTGCTCTCCTCATGATTCAAATTAGTATATTAGTAGCTAGATCATCAGGTCATTACAATAATAATTACATAATGCCTACAAGACACTGAAGATGGTGTCTGGCAGCTGATAATTGCTAAACAGACAAAAAAATTAAAAACCCAACTATTTCATTATTAAACAAAAGGTATATTTACAGAAGAAAAAAGTACTTTGGTTTAGGTGAAGAAAGGGATTAAAAGGATAAGGGTGAAAAATAATATGTCTATTTAATTTGGTCTTTTAAGTTATTTTTAGTTTATCATCTATCCTAATATTCCTTGCATTCTTAGTACACCTTGAACTTGAACACCTGAGCTAAGAGATAAACTGTTTTCTCCAAGGTAGTTAGAAGAGAGAGGTATTAGAAAAAAAAAAAACTATGAGATCTATCTTAAGCATTGAAGAACAAATGCAATTTCTTCATGCTTTGAAATCAAAGGATCATATGTGTTAGAAACAGTTTCAGTTTCAGACAGGAAGGTTCATACAATCATCTGGCCTTCAAAACTTTCCACACAGCATATATTTGTTTTACCAGTTCTTCCAAAATGTCAGAGAGAAAAGGTAAATAAATAGCATGATGGTGATGAACAAGTTTTTGTGTTTTTATAGAACTGATCAGGACTTAACCAGTCTATCTTTCTGGTTATTGGCCAGCACTTAGGGACAACTAACTCCTGCTCTTGGAAGCAATGGGTTAAAGGCAAACTTCACCTGTTTAATTCTTTCATGTCTGGTTTCAGGACATGATTTCCTTTTCTGGAGGGCATTACTACCATTTTTCCTTGATGTGGAAGATTATAATCTAACTTTTACTTTTTTAAGCAGCATTATATTGTGGTGCTACCATTTATGTGTGTATGTGTGTGTGTGTGTGTGTGTGTGTTTAAAGAAAAGAAGAAAAGATTTTAAAAAACTGTTTGAAGATGAAAAAAATTTTAATAAAATTTCAGGTGCCTTTTCAGAGTCTCCTTGGTCACACCACTTCGGTAGGTTTCTCTTCAACTTGCTGGATTATTTAAGATAAAGGCATTACTTATAGAGACAAATCCTTTCATGAAATGGTGAATGCTTTGTATATTCTCTACTTATTTCTCATTTCCCAATATCAACTCTCCACCCACCTCTACCCTGCTCTGTGCCAGAGACTGATCTCTATGGACTATATTACCAAAAATTTCTTGCTGTCTGATTTCCAGTTGGATTCAGCAACAGGAGACAAGAAATTAGGTTACATAAGAAGAGAGAGGCCATGGTATATCTTTCCTTCTCTCTACAAAACTTGAGTGACCAGAATTCTTGCTGGGCAGTTCGCACTCTTGTATGTGGATGGTTATTTTCTTCAAAAACATATCACTCTTTGGTTTCTATGATTTACTGTGTCTGTTTAGAAATCAGCTGTCAGTCTTACTCATTTCTCATAATTTATTCCTCACCACCACTTTGTCTGGTTTTAAATTTAGTCTATTTACATTCCCTACAGTATGAAAATGGGCACTTTTACTAATGTTTATTCTATTAAGGTTTTTTCATGTTTAGAATTCTTTATTTGAGAAAAATATGAACAGTAAAACCACATATTCTACAAACTAAAATGTTTTCTACTTGTGGCATCTGATAAGTCTTTTCTATCACTTTCTTTTAAAAGTATTTTATTTATATTTAATCACTGTGCATCTTTACAGTTCACAACATGATTTTTTCCAGCATGAATATAGTACATATTAGTCAAGTCAAAAACATTACCATATATATTATCATCAGCAGATAATTTTTTTTGTTTTTGCTTATTAAATGTTTTGTTCATTTGTTTTTTTCCCTGATCCACCCCTCCTACCCCCTTTTAGTCTCCCCTTAACTACCTTTCTACACTGTCTCTAGTATCTACAGTTGCCTTTCCTGATATTATGCCTTCCAATCTTTCTGTTTTTACTACAGAATACAGACATTTGGTATATATCGAGTGGGGGCTTACAATTCATTTTTACAGTCAGGGTTGCTTTGCTTAGCATTAGATCTTCCATATTCATCCACTTTGTATCAAATGTCAGTCTCATTGATTTTTTATGGTTAAGCAGTATTCCACAGAGTACATATACCACATTTTTCTCAGTTCACGCATCCATTTTGGATAGTTGAGTTGTTTCCTTGTCCTAGCAATTGTAAAGTTTATTTATTTATTTATTATTTTAACCATTCTGACTGGGCTTAAGAGGCATATAATTGTAGTTTTAATTTGAAATCCCCTTATCATAAGAGATGTTTAGCATGTTTCCATTTGCTTTTTGATTGTTTGTATGTCTTCTTTGGAGAGTTGTTCAGCTTGTTTTCCCATCTTTTAATTGAATTCATTATTTTTTTTGTGGGTAAGCCACTTGGGTTCCCTGTATATTCTGGTTATTAGTCCCTTCTCTGACATATAGTTTTCAAATATATTCTTCCACTCTGAGGGTGGACTTTTCTCTGTAATTATTGTTTATTTTGTTGTTCAGAAGCTTCTCAACCTAATACAGTTCCATTTGTATATTTTTGCAACTGTTGCCTGTGCTTTGGGGGTCTTCTTTGAAGTCTTTGCCTACTCCAAAGTCTCCAAGAGTTTTCCCTGTGTTTTCAACCAGTATTTTTTATAGTTTGAAATTTAATGTTTAAATCTTGGTAAGAGATAGTGGTAAGAGATAAGGATCCATTTTCATTCTTCTGCAGGTTGATACCTGGTTCTTCCAGCACCATTTGCTGAAGAGATGTTCTTTTTCCCACTGCATTGTGTTTTGTCCTTTGTCAAGGATCAGTTGGCTCTATGTTTTGAAGTATATTTGAGGGTTCTCTATTCTATCCCATTGGTCTACCTGCCAATTTCTGTGCAAATACCATGCTTTTTTAGTTAACAATGCTTTTAAATATGTTTTGAGGTCAGGAAGTGAGATGCCTCCTACCTTATTCTCCTTGCACAATATTGCTTTGTTGATACAGGGCCTAAAGATTCCAGACAAATTTTATGATTGCTTTTTCTGTTTCTGTGAGGAATATCTTTGATAGTTTGATTAGGATTATATTGTATTTGTAGATTAATTTTGGTATATTGACATCTTGATTATACTAATTTCCAATCAGGAATATGGGATTTTTTCCATTTTTTTGCATCGGTTTTAATTTATCAAGTATTTAATAGTTCTTCTTGTTGAGATCTTTAACATCTTTGGTAAGGTTTATTTCTACATGTCTTACTAGTTTTGTGACTATTTTAAATGGAATTGCTTTCTTCAATTCTGTCTCAGTTTGTCTATTGTTGGTATATAAAAATGCCATAGATTTTTATATGTTGACTTTGGATCCTGTCACTTTACTATATTTATTCATCACTTCCAGGGTTGTGTGTGTGTGTGTGTGTGTGTGTGTGTGTGTGCATGTGCATGTTTGTGTGTGTGAGTGTTTGTGGATTCTTTTGGATTTAATTTTTATAGCACTACATCATTTACAAATAGAGATAATTTTATTTCTTTTTCCTTTCAGATGCCTGATTGCACTGGCTAGAACTTCCACTACTACTATATTAAAAAGGAGTGTAGAAAGTGGACAGTATTGTCTTGTTTCAGTTTTTAGTGAAAAAGCTTTCAGCTTTTCCCCATTCGGTATGATGAAATCAATGGGTTTTTCAGAGGGTTTTTATTGTGGTGAAGAATATCTCTTCTATGCCTATTTTGCTAAGAGTTTCAACCATGAAAGAATGTTGCATTTTATTGAATGCTTTTTCTGCATTGATTTATATGATCATATGTTTTATCTTTCCTTTTGTTAATGTGATGTATCCCATTTATTGTTTTGCATATGTTGAAGCATCCTTGCATCCCTGGAATAAAGTCTAGTTGGTCATGGTGTATAACTTTTTTTAATATGCCGTTGACTACATTTTACTGGTATCTTGTTGAGGATTTTTCATCTCTATTCATTAAGAATATTGGTCTGCTATTTTCTTTTTTATTTCATGTCCTTGTCTGGTTTTGGGATTAAAATGATGGAGGCTTTATAGAATTAATTAGGGAGGGTTCCTTCTTTTTGAATCTTTATAAGTAGTTTGAGAAGAATTGGGGTTAGTTCTTTAAAAGTTTTGTAGAGTTCAAAGGTAAAACTATCAGGACTTGGGCTCTTTGTTGAGAGTCTATTTATTACTTATTTAGTTTCATTGCTTGTTATTGGTCTATTCAGGCTATTGTTTCCTGGTTCAATCTTGGTAAGTTATATATGTCCAGAAATTTATCTCTCACCTCTGATTTTATGTTTGAGGTATATAATAGCTCATAGTATTCTCTGGTGATATTTTGTATTTCTGTTACATTTGTTGTAATAATTCTTGTCTCCTTAATGATTTAATTTATCTGGTTCCTTTCTCTGTTCTTCTTGATTAATGTAGTAGCGGTGTGTCAATTCTGTTAATCTCAGAAAAACAGCTTTTGGTTTCATTCATTTTATATTTAGTTCTTATATTCTCCACTTTATTCATTTCTGCTAAAATCTTTACTATTTCTTTTCTCCTGGAACTTTTGTTGTTGTTGTTGTTCCAGTTCCCTGAGTTGTGTCTTTAGGTTATTTGCCACTTTCTGTTTTTTTCTTCTGGGCACTAATCTCTCTGAACTTCCCTCTTATTACTGTTTTGTTTTAATCCATAGATTGTAAGCACTTGTCTGTTCATTTTCATTGGTTTCTATTAACCATTTGATTTTAGTCTTAATTTCTTCTGTAGCTATAAAGTCACTCAGGAGTAGTTTGTTTAGTTTCCATGTGTCTGTGTATTTTTGACAGCTTTCTGTAGTTCATTTTGAGTCAGATTCCATAATGGTCAGAAAAGATGCTGTATATAGTTTCTATACATTTCAATTTGAAAAGTGCTCTTTTGTGTCCTATTGTGTGGTCAGTATTCAAAAATGTTCCATGTGGGGTGAGAAAAATGCACATTTTTTGGTAGTTGGGTGAAATACTCTGTAGATGTCTGTCAAGTCCATTTCATATATGGTATCATTTAGATCCTATTTCTCTTTGTTTATTTTTTTGTCTAGATGATCTGTCCAGAGGAGACAGTGGGGGTTGAAATTCCCTATGATTATTTTGTTGGAGTCTATCTCTCCCTTGAGATCTATAGTCTCTCTTTGATGTATTTAGGTGTTCCAGTGTTGGGTACATAAATATTTAAGTGTTATGTCTTCTTGGTGAACAAGTCATTTTAGTGCTATGCAATGTCCTTCTACATCTCTTCTTAAATCTTTCATCTTAAAGTCTATTTTGTCTGATATCAGTATCACAACTCCAGCCTTTTATTTGTTTCCATTTGCATGGAATATCTTTTTCCAGCTCTTCACTTTCAGACTATGTATATCCTTGTCAGCGATGTGTGTTTCTTATAAGGAGCATATTGATGGCTTCTGGTTTTGTATCCATTCAACCATTCTGTGTCTTTAATGGGAGAATTTAATATATTAACACTCAGCATTGTTACTGATGTTTGTGGACTTATTCCTGTCATTTTATTACCCATTTTCTCAGTTGTTTTTTATTCTCTTATTTTTACTTGTCTCTCTTTAGTCATCCTGATATAATACTCCCCTTGGTACTTCCTGTAGACCTGGGCTAGTATTTGTGAATTTGAGATAGATTGCAACATAATAATTGCTAGGGATCACACCTCTGTCTCCTCTGGACAAGTCATCTAGACAAAATAAATAAATAAATACAGGATCTAAAAGAATTCATAAATCAAATGGACTTGACAAATACCTAAAGAACATTTCATCCAACAGCCACAAAATATATGTCCTTCTAACCCTGACATAAAACATTTCAGGGACTGAAACATTATAAGGCACAAAACAAGCTTTGACAAATTCAAATGTATAGAAACTATATCCAGCATCTTTTCTAACTAAAATGGGGTTAAATTGGAATAAACTGAAGAAAAGATATTAAAAAAACACAAGCACATAGAAACTAAAAATCCTACTCCTGGATGATTTCACAATCAGTGAAGACATTAGGGCTGAAATTATAAGACTCATTGAAATGAATGATAGCAAACAGCAAATCCAGTAATAAGAGAAAAGTTCATATCAATTAGTGCTCATAAGAAAAAAATGAAATGGTGTCAAATAGAGAACCTAATGACATGTCTCAAAGAACTGGAAAAACAACAGAAATCCCCAAAAAATACCAGGAGAAAAGAAATAGTGAATATTAGAGCAGAAATAAATAAAATAGAGAATTACAAATCTTTACAGTAAATAAATGAAGCCAAAATCTGGGTCTTTGAGAAGATAATTTTATTTCCTTCTTCTTAAAGTTATTTTAATTTTATTATTATCATAATCTTGTTTAAATTACATTGAATTATATATATCTTTACAGTGTATTCCATTTATTTTTGTGAAGTCTGCAGTGCAGTAGCTGAAGAGATGCAGTTGAATAGACGAAACAAGATTAAAGAACTAGAGTCAGATATAGTAGGAATGTTGGAATTACAAGAACAGGAAATCTTTTTTATTATCATCATAATCTCCTTTATATTACATTGGATTACATATAACTTTACAGTGTATTACAATGCTTTTTCAAAAGGGAATACCATGCATGTCAGTCAATACAGAGACATTAATCTCCCCGCTTCAACATTCAATATCTTTTCTATGCTTTCCCCAATCATTATTATTATTATTCTAATTATTTTTTAAAAACAGTCAA
>NW_006206380.1:166670-175993 GCF_000334495.1 Tupaia belangeri chinensis | reverse complement strand
GAGTTCGCCTTAAAGTCCCAGACAACCAACCTGGGGTCCAAGGAGGAGGAACGGTGGGGATGCGTGGAGATTTGGAAGGGTCAGGCCTGCAGGCTCAGTCTGCCTGGTGTCTGGAACTGCTGGTTTTCAAATAGCTTTTCATTCTTTTTTTTCAGATTATTATTATTATTCTCATTATTTTATTTAAATTTTATAATTTTATTTATTATAATCTTAATCTTGTTTACATTACATTGAATTGCATGTATTTTTACAGTGTATTACATTTCTTTTTCCAGAAGGAATACTATGCCTATCAGTCAAGACAAAGGCATTACTATCCACATCATCATCATCAAATAGCTTTTCATCATTTTTCTCCCGATTATTATTATTATTTTTATTCTCATTATTTTTTAAGCAATCACTATATATCATTTTGCTTATAAAAGAATTTACTCAACATGAAATTCTTCTCAGACCAGTCGAGTTGAGAATACTATACATGCTATCATCAACAGGTAATAAAACATTTCTGTGTCCCACTAATGTCATGCCTCTCTATTTGATCTCTTGCTATACTTCCTTGCTATACTTCCCTTCTCTAATCCTGTTCCACACTGTCTTCAGCATCCCTAACTATTTTCACTGCTTTTATGTCCTCCAACATTTTGATCTCTACCATAAAATGTGGATAGTCTAGAGAAGATAAACAAAATTGACATGCCATTAGCTAGATGAATTAAGAATAGAGAAAGAAAGATAAATAAAATCAGAAATTAATTAGGCAACATTACAGCAGGCATAACAGAAGAACAAAGTTCATGAGAGAATATTATGGGTGATTATACATCAATAAACAAGAAAACCTGGATGACACAGACAAATTTCTACACACATATAATGTACCCAGATTGAATCAGAAAGACATAAAAAGTCTGAAAAGACTAATAACAATGAGATTGAATCAGCAAATAATAAACTCTCAAAAAAGAAGAGCCCAGGCATCAATGACTTCACTTCTGAACTTTGTAAAACTTTTTAAGAAGAACTAATTCCAATTCTTCTCAAACTATTTCTAAAGATCCAAAAAGAAGGAACTCTCCCAAATATACTCTATGAAGCCTTCATTATCCTCACTCTAAAACCAAACATGAACAGATAAATGGCACTAAAGTAGGATCTAAAGCCTAAATTTAAGGATGGTGTGAGAGTGCTGTGCTTTCATGGACCTCCTCTTTATGAAGCAAAGTTTGTGAAAGTTGCCATAAAAGATAAGCAAGTGAAATATTTTATACATTACAGTGGCTGGAATAAAAATTGGGATGAATGGGTTCCAGAAAGCAGAGTACTCAACTAAGGGGACAGCAATCTGCAGAAACAGTGAGAACTTCAAAAAGCCCATCAGGAGCAGCATGCAGAGGGCAAGATGAGAGGGACTGCGCCAGAAAAGAAGACATCTGGTCTGCAACAGAAAAATATTGAAGTGAAAACAAAAAAAAAGCAAACAAAAAACACCTGAGAATGGAGATGGTGGCAACATCAGTGAGACACCTCAGTCTCCTCAGAAGAAAAGGGCTTGGGTAGATCCCACTGCTGAAAATGAAGAAATATTTATAAACAGAGTTGAAGTTAAAGATTCCCGAGGAGCTAAAACAATGACTTGCTGTTGACTGGAACTTAATGACCAGACAAAAACAGATTTTTTTCCCCATTATTATTATTATTTATACATTCAATCGTTATACATTATTTAGATTGTAAAGAGACTTTACCCAGCATGGTATACATCTCAGTCTAGTCAAGAATACTATATGCATCCACATAAATAGGTAACAAACTATATCTGTGTCCCACAAATATCTCACATTTCCACTTTTACCCCAAATTATCTTTCCTGAACTCTTCCCCTTTGACACTTTCTCCCACTTTGTCTCTAGTGTCCATAACAATTTTTAATGCTTTTACAGCCTCCATTCTTTCGGTCTCTACCATAGAGTGCAGACAGTAAGTATATGTTAAGTAGAGACACACAAAGTCTCACTTTCATAGTCAGACTTGCTTAACTCAGCAATAAATCTTCCATATTTGTCCACTTTCTATCAAATTCTAAGGCCTTGTTGTTTTTTATGGCTGAATAATGTTCTATGGAGTATATGTGCCTCAACTTTTCAGTCCATTCATCCATTTGTGGACAGTTGGGTTGGCTCCATGTTTTAGCAATCATGAATAGTGCTGCAATAAATATAGCTGTGTAAGTACTTTTCTGACTGAGTGTACTCTTCTCCTTTGGATAGATAACCAGGAGTGGAATTGCTGAATCATATGGTAGTTTTATTTGAAGATCTTTGAGGAATCTCCATACTGTTCTCCACAGTGGTTGGACCAGTTTACATTCCCACCAACAATGTAGGAGTGTTCCCCTTTCACCACATCCCTGACAGCGCTAATCGTTTTTTGTTTCTTAAATCTTAGTCATTCTGACTGGAGTTGGGTGGTTTCTCATTGTGGTTTTGATCTGCATCTCCCTTATGATGAGGGATGTTGAGCATTTTTTCATATGCTTTGTGGCTGTTCATATGTCTTCCTTAGAGAATTGTTTATTCAGCTCATTTTCCCATCTTTTAATTGGGTTATTTTATTCTGGGTAAGCCACTTGAGTTCTCTATGTATTCTGGTTTCCAGTCCCTTATCTGAGGCACAGTTAGCAAATATTCTCCCCCATTCTGAGGGTTGTTGATTTACACTAATTACAGTGTCCTTTGCTGTGGAGAAACTTCTTAATTTGATGTAATCCCACCTGTCTATTTTGGGAACTATTGCCTGTGCTTTGGGGAGGTCTTACTTAAGAAGTATTTGCCTACCCTTATGACTCCCAGATTCTCCCCAGTGTTTTCCACCAATAGTTTTATAGTTTTCTGTCTATCTTCCTTCTAAGAATGTGGATTCCATTCTGGAAGATTATGCAAATTATAAGTATGGATCACCTTATCTACTGATATTGGTATAATATTGGCCTATACACCTATACACCTCTTGATGAGAAGAGGACAGAAAGGTTTCCATGAAAAAATTCCTGGAAGTAATACATAAATACAGTAAAGTTGCAGAATACAAAATAAACTTTCAGAAATATATAGCATTTCTATATATGAAAAACAGACAGACTGAGATAGAACTGAGAAAAGTATTTGCACTTACCATAGCCACAAAAACTAAAAGATATTTAGGAATAAATCTAACGAAAGAAGTTAAAGACCTCCACAAGGAAAACTATGTAGAGCTAAAAAATGAAATTGAAAGTGGCACAAAAAAGTGGAAGGATATCCCATGTTCCTGGATTGGAAGAATTAATATAATCAAAATGATAATTCTACCCAAATTAATCTGCATATTTAATGCAATCTCAATCAAAGTTCCGGACACATTCTTCACAGATCTAGAAAGGCAATCATAAAATTTGTCTAGAATCATAAAAGATTCTGTATTACCTAAGCAATCCTGCACAAGAAGTCTGGAGTGGGTGGCATCTGACTCCCAGACCTAAAACTATACTACAAAACTGTAATAATCAAAACAGCATGGCACTGGCACAGAAACAGACAGGTGGACCAATGGAACAGGATAAAGTCCCCAGAAATAAATTCCTGTACAGTCAACTGATTTTTGACAAGGGGTACCAGTCAATCCAGTGGGAAAAGGAAAACCTCTTCAGCAAATAGTGCTAGAAAATCTGGATTTACAGCTGCAGAAAGATGAATCTGAACCCCTAACTGTCACCATTGACAAAAATCAAGTCAACGTGGATCAAAGATCTAAACTTAATACCTCAACCTATAAAACTGCTCCTGGAAAACACTGGGGATACTCTGGGAGACATTGGGGCAGGCAAAGACTTCTTAAATAAGATCACCAAAGCATAGTTGATAATCCTCAAAATAGACAAGTAGGATTACATAAGACTAAGAAATTTTTGCATGGCAAAAGACACAGTAATGAGTGTATATTGTCAGCCTTCAGAATGGGAAAATGTTTTTGTAAACTATGCATCAGATAAGGGACTGACAACCAGAATACAGAAGGAGCTCTAACAGCTGTTCCATAAAAAGATGATCAACCCTATTAAAAGATGGGATAATGAGTTTGAAAAAAATCCACTCTCTGAGGATGACATACGAATAGTCAAAAAGCATAAGAAAAAATTCTCAACATCCCTCATTATAAGAAAAATGCAGATCAAAACAACAACGAGATACCACCTAAACCCAGTCAGACCGACTAAGATTAAAAAAAGAAAAAATGATAAGTGCTGGAGGGGGTATGTCGAAAGGAGAAATTTCTTACACTGCTGGTGGGAATGTAAATTGATCCAGCTACTGGACCATTTGTGGAGAACAAATTGGTGATACCTCAAAAATGTACAAATAGAACTACTATGTGATCCAGCAATCCCACTCCTTGGTATCTACACAAAGGACAGAAGAATTCTTAATAGGAAAAGTGCTTGCACATTGATGTTTATTGCAGCATTATTCACAATCGCTAAGACATGCAACCAACCCAAATGCCCATGAACAGATGAATGGATTGAAACACTGTGGCACATAAACTCTATGGAATACTATTCAGTCATAAAAAAGAACAAGACCATGGCTTTTGACAGAAAGTGAATGAATATAGAAGATTTACTGCTGAGTGAAGCAAGCTAGGCTAGGTAGGAGAGTCATTGTATGTCCCTGCTTAATGTATACCGAGTGTCTACACTCTATGACTGAAATCGATTGACTAAAGGATATAGAAACACAGTAAATGGCTGTGAATACCCACTACAGTGTGGGTGAAAGCATAAAGTCTGAGGAAGGACATTTAGAAGAAAAATAGGCAAAGTATTAATGGGACAAAGTAATGTGGTATTATCTGTTGAAGATAATTTCATAGTATTATCAACTGGACTAGGAAGAAATGTACACATGTTGGAATATTCACTTTGTAAGCTAAATAATGTGATTGAATGTATAAAAGAACAAGAAATTAAAAAATGAAAAAATAAAGAAAATCACTTTGGGCACATGTGCATGTGTGACCAAGATCCTGGGAGGAGAATTGTTGAGAAGGGATTATGTGTGGCCATCCACACTGTGCAATGATTTCTCACTTTCTCTCTCCTTGTCTCTGTCTCTCGCCATATACAGTGATTGAAAGTATAAAATTAATTTTAAAACAATTTTTAAAAATGTAAATTCTACCCAAATTAATTTATAAACTTAATGCAATTATTATCAAAAATCAGTGATAATCAAAACAGCATATTGGAACAAAAACAGGCAGATAGACCAATGGAACAGAATTTATTACCCAGAAATAAACTTCAAAACACAGCCAACTGATTTTTGTCAAAGGGCACAAGACAATCCATTAAACAAAAAACAACTCAAAATAGATTAAAAATATGAACCTCAAACTATAAAACTTATTATAGAAAACAGGGGAAGGGTCAGTCAGTGGCATGACTCTTAAAGGTGTTGGATTCCCACATGGTCAACCACAGTTCAAGTCCTAGACCTGGTGTCCTACTTTCTCCTTTGACCTTTCTTGCTCTCTGTCTCTCTCTGGTAAAATAAAAATAATAATAATAATAACAAATAAAATTAAATAAATAAACAATTCCTAAGAAAAATAAAAAATAGGGGAAGCTCTTGGATACATTGTAAGCATAGACTTCCTAAATCAGACCCCAAAACATAGGAAATCCGCAAAATAGACATGTGGGACTACATCAGACTAAAAAGCTTCTGAATCACAAAAGAAAGAGTAATTAGAGTGAGATGACCTTCAGAGTGGAAGAATATATTTGCAAAGTATGCCTCAGATATGGGACTGGTAACTGTAATATATCAGGAATTTCTTTCTTTTTTTTTATTTTTTACTTCTTTTTCACTTCACTGTATTTAAGTAATTGCAGGATTGTTCTATCTGTACATAAGTTCTGCCTTCCTCATTCTTTCTCTTTTTATTTTTTATTATCATCATAATCTTCTTTATATTACATTGGCTTACATATAACTTTACAGTGTATTACATTGCTTTTTCAAAAGGGAATGCCATGCAATTCAGTAAGTACAAAGACATTAATCTCCCCGCTTCAACATTCGATATCTTTTCTATGTTTTCCCCAATCATTATTATTATTATTATAATTATTTTTTAAAACAGTCAATTGCTATTTCTCATTTTGCTTGTAAAAATACTTTGCCCTTCATGAAATATTTCTCAGACCAATCCAGTTGAGAATACTATACATGTCATCATCAACAGTTAATAATATATCAGGAATTTCAACAGTTTATCAACACACACACAAAAATATAATCAATTCTGTTAAAAGATGGGCAAATGAGCTGAATAGACAACTCTCCCAGGAAGACATATGAATGACTTACAAGTATATGTAAAAACGCTCAGTATCTCTTAGCACAAGGGAAATGTAAACCAAACACAATGAAATGCCATTTAATTGTAGTTGGAATGGCTAAGGCTAGAAAAACAAAAATAATAAGTGCTAGAGATGCCTTGGTGAAAAGAAAACACTCCTACATTGTTGGAAATTTCAATTAGTACCACGGGAAAAACAACATGGAAATTTCCTGAAATTGTACAGACCTATCAAATGACCCTGTAATTCTACCCCTGGGTATCTACTCATATGATAGGAAAACAGTTGGAAAGACACTTGTACATTCATGTTTATTTCAGTATTATTTACTATTGTCAAAATGTGGAATCAACCCAAATGTCCAAGAACAAATGAATAGACTGAAAAATTGTGTCACTTATACACTATGGAATCCTACTCAGCCATAAAAAAAGGCAATGAGACCCTGGCATCTGATACGAAGTTTATGAATATGGAAGATTTAATGTTAAGTGAAGCAAGCCACACTATGAAAGACATGCGTTGTATGTGTCCCCTTAAAATATACCAAATATCTGCTCTCTGTGGTGTAAACTGAACAATTGAAGGGTGTAGTGCCAGGGAGTGCATTGTGAATGCTAGAGACACTATAAGAAAGGATGAGTAGTGAGAGGTGGGAGGAAGGTGGTAAAGGGAATAAGAGGAAAAGCATTTATCAGATTCAAAAATTAAAAGTTATCTGTTGTTAATAATGAATATGGTAATATCTTTGGCTTAACTGATATGCACTGTATTCATGCCGAGAAAAACAATTTCGTGTGCTGTAAAGATTTATAGTGATTAAATTTAATTTTCTTTAATTTTATTTATTTATTCTTTTTTGTTTCTTAATTTGACCAGAGATAGACAGAGAGAGAAAGAGAGAGAGAGAGAGAGAAACTGAGAAAGCAAGCCACTAGGTCTAGGATTCAAACCATGGTTGGCCGTGTGGGAGTGTCCAGCACCTTAGCCACCATAGCACCTGTTGGTCCCTAAATTTAATTTTTATATAATTATTTTATTTAACTTTATTTATTCCTTTTAATTTGACCAGAGAGGGACAGGCTTAGAGAAAGAGAGAGAGAGGAAGTGGAAAAGCAAGAGAGCAAGCTACCAGGTTCAGGACCTGCAGTTGGCCCCATGGAAATCCAGTGCTCTTAACCACCATGCCATCTACAAGCCCCTAAATGTAAATTTTTTAAAATAATTTTTTTTAAAAAAAATATGCTGGGCATGTGTGCATGCATGCCCAAAATCCTAAGAGGAAATCTGAGGAGAAGGGGTTGCTAGATGCCACCCCCTTCAGGAGATGATTTCTCAATTTCTCTCTCTCTGTCTCTCAGGAGAGTGCATGCACCCTATGGCAAAAGTTTTAAAGAAAATAAAAAATGAAAGAAAAAACATACCTTAATGCAATGAAGGGCATCTATGTAATCCCAAAACTAACATCATACTATATGAGGAAAAACAACACATTTTCTCTAAGAATTGAAAGAAAACAAGTTGTTTACTTTTACCTTTCTTATTCAACATAGTACTTGAAGTCCTAGCCAGAGCAGTTGGGCAAGAGAAAGAAATAAAAGACATCTGAACTTGAAAGGAGAAAGTAAAATTCTCCATCTTTCCAGATGACATGATCTGATATGTAGAAAAACCCGAGTTGTCCCTGTGACCTGGTGTTGGGAGAGCTAGATTCCACATGGCTGACCATGCAGTTCAAATCCTGTCCTCAATTGCTACCCAAAATCCAAACAGGATATATAAACGAAGAATGGATTGCACACAACCATGCACCACTGGGAGGTGCTTTTTCTCTATTCCTGTTTATCTGTTTCTGCCTGTTTGTGAGAAGTACACACGCATCTGACAAATAAAAAAAAAAAAAAAAAAAAATTAAAGAATCTAAAAAAAAACTCTGAGAACTGATAAATGAATTTAGTAAAGTTGCATGACAACAAAAATCCATTCTCATGAATTAGAAGAATTAATACTGTTATAACAAAGATTATTCATCACGATCAGGTAGACTTTATAACAGGGATGCAAGGGTGTTTCAATATACGCAAGACCATAAATGTAATACACCACATTAACAGAAATAAAAATAAAAACCATATGATCACCTCAACTGATGCGGAGAAAGCATTTGATAAAATACGACATCCTTTTATGATTAAGACCCTCAGTAAGATTGGTATAGAAGGGTCATTCCTTAACACAACAAAAGCCATCTATGAAAAACCTACAGCTAACATTATTCTGAATGGAAAAGCTAAAAGCTTTTCCGCCAAAAATGGATATTAGGCAAGGCTGCCCACTTTCTCCACTGCTCTTCAATACAGTACTGGAAGTCTTAGCTAATGCAGTCACAGAAAAGAACAATATAAAATTCGAATAAGCAAAGAAGAGTTGAAAATATCTTTATTTGCAGATGACATGATGGTATACTTGGAAGACCCAAAGGTCTCCATCGAAAATCTTCTTGAAATAATAAGTGAATACAGTAAAGTGGCAGGATACAAGATCAGTATCCAAAAATCTATAACAATTCTATATATGAACAATAAGTTGAATGAAGTAAAGCTGAAGAAAGGAATCCCTTTCCCCATAACCACAAGATGTATAAGATACCTAGGAATAAACCTAACTAAGAAAGTCAAAGACCTTTGTAAAGAAAACTATGAAAATTTTTAAAAAGATATTGAAAAGGGCATAAAAAAGTGGAAGGATATCTCATGCTCCTGGATTGGAAGAACTGACATAATCAAAATGGCAATTCTACCCAAATTAATCTACATGTTTAATGCAATTCCAATCAAAATACCAGAGATATTCTTCAGAGATCTAGAAAAGACAATTATAGAATTTGTCTGGAACCATAAAAGACCTCATA
>NW_006206380.1:138408-165594 GCF_000334495.1 Tupaia belangeri chinensis | reverse complement strand
AGATGAATGGATTAAAAAAGTGTGACACATATAGTCTATGGAATACGACTCAGCCATAAAAGAATAAGACCCCTGCATCTGATAGAAAGTGGTCGCATATGGAGGATCTATTGCTGAGTGATATGAAAGATAGTGTACAAATCCACTTAATGTATACCCACTCCCTGCACGTTATGGTCAAGATTGAAATGTTGGAGGGCTTAAAAACAGTGAAAATAGTTAGGAATGCTGAAGACGGTGTGGAACGGGACAGGAAAAGGGAAGAGCTTATAGAGAAGGATAGCAAGAGAACAAGTAGAGAGACATGACATTAGTGGGACACAGAAATGGTTTATTACCTGTTGATAACATGTATAGTATTCTCAACTGGATTAGTCTGAGAAGTGTTTCATGATGGGTAAAGTCTTTTTACAAGCAAAATGAGAAATAGTTATTGACTGTTTAAAAAATAATTAGAATAATAATGATAATGACTGGAAAAAAATATTGAAAAGATATTGAATGATGAAGTGGGGAGATTAGTGTCTCTGTATTGACTGACATGCATGGCATTCCCTTTTGAAAAAGCAATGTAATACACTGTAAAGTTATATGTAATCCAATGTAATACAAAGAAGATTATGATGCTAATAAAAATTAATTAATTAATTAATTAATTAATTTAAAAAAGAATTAATACTGTTAAAATATCCATGGTCCTAAAAGTGAATCACAGGTTTAATGCAATATCGATCAAAATACCAGTGACCTTCTTCACAGAAATGTTATATGGGAACCAGCAGTTTGCCTGATGGCTATGTCACTGGACTCCCAGGTAGTCGACCACGGTTTGCGTTCCGGACCCGGTGGCTTAAAACTTAAACTGGGCGCGTGTGCGTGCATGCCCAAGATCCTGAGAGGAGAATGGAGGAGAAGGGATTGTGGCATGACCATCCCCCCTGGGGCGTAATTTCTCGCTTTCTGTCTCTAATGTCTCTCTCTGTCTGTCTGGCGAGCACACGCGCCCTATAGCAAAAATCTCTCCACAAAAGAAATATTATATGAAAAACAATTATAAAGATTTTGTGAACCACAGAACACTCCAAATAGCCAAAGCAGCAATCCTAAGCAAAAAGAATGAAGCTGCTAGCCAGCCTATGACATAATGACATAGCAGTTACATTGCTGGACTTCCACATGGTGGACCATTGTTCAAGTCTCAGACCTAGTAGTTTCAAAATCATGCCAGGCATGTGTGCTTGCATGCTCAAGATCCTGGACAAAGAGTGAAGAAGAAGGGATTGTGCCATGGCCATCCTCCATAGGGAGTGATTTCTCACTTTTCCTCTAACAGTCTGTCTCTCTTTTTCTCTCGCCAAGGTTATGGTTTTTACCCCAAGGCAAAAACCTCTTTGAAAAGAACAGTGAAGCTGGAGACATAACAACTGGAGCTATAATAACCAAAACAGCATAGTATTGGGGAAAAAATGAAAACAAAAACAAAAACACAGACCAATGGAACAGAATAGAGCCCACAGAAATAAATAACAAACCACCTAATTGTTACCAAAGATGTAGAGAAAAAGAAACAAAAAAACTCTCTTCCAAAAATGATGCTGAAAAAACTGGATATCCATTTGGAGAATAAAACTAGATTCTATATATCAGTATATGGAAAAATAAAATAAATGAGAAGAT
Organism: Tupaia belangeri chinensis; assembly: GCF_000334495.1. Classification (NCBI taxonomy): domain Eukaryota; kingdom Metazoa; phylum Chordata; class Mammalia; order Scandentia; family Tupaiidae; genus Tupaia; species Tupaia belangeri. The sequence continues at coordinate 163,917 of NW_006206380.1, read as the reverse complement.
ATAAGACCTGACATTAAGAAACTATTAGAAGAAAACAGAGGGGAACTGCTTTACAAGCTGAAACTGAGCTAAAGGATATACAAACACAATAAATGGATGTAAATACCAGATATAATGTGTGTGGAGGAGTAGAACCTGAGGAAGAACATTTAAAAGAAAAATAGGGAGGCAAAGCATTAATGGGACAAAGAAATGTGGTATTATCTGTTGAAGATATTTTATAGTTTAACCAGCTGGACAAGGGAGAAATGTTCACATAGTGAAATATTCACTTTGTAAGCTAAAAAAGATAATTCAATGCATAAAAAAGAAAATAAAAAATATTTAGAAATTAAAAAGTTTAGAGTTCTAAAAAAACCAAATTAGTCTAGGCAAAGATTTTTTTTTTTTTAATGAAACCTCTTAATCACAGACAACAAAAGAAAACATAGGCAAGTGGGATTGTATCAAGCTAAGAAGTCTCTTCACCACAAACAATAAAAAGGCAAAGAGACATCCTGCAGAATGGAAGAAACTATTTGAAAAGTATACATCTGACAAGAGATTAATAATAATATAGAAGCTCAACAACTCAGCATCAGAAACAAAAATCAAATAACCTGATTTAAAAATGGATAGAAAGAGAATGGAATAGACAGAATTTTGGCACCTTCTTTCCCCTAAAGGATGATTTTTCACTTTCCCTTTCACTGTCTCTCTCTGTCTCTCTGGCAAGAGCATGCACCCTATGGCAAAATCTTTAAAAAAATGAATTAAAAAATGAGAAATGACGTAAGCAGTCCTCAGAAGAATAAATGGAAACCACCCATAAGCACATGCAAAGCAATGCTCAACATCATCAGAATAATACAAGTCAAAACCATAGTAAGATATGTTACCCCAGTTAAAATAGCTATTATCAAAAGGACCAAAAAATAATAAATGCTGACAAAGTAACTCTTTGACACCGTTGCTGATAATCTAAATTAATATAGTCATAATGGAAAGCAGTATGAAGAATGCTCAAAAACCTAAAAATAGAACTGTGATATGATCCAGGAATCTTACTTCTAGGCTTATATTCAAAGAAATGTATTTCAGTATGTCAAAGAAATATCTGTACCCCAATATTTACTGCAGCACTAGGCACAATAGCTAAGGTATAAAATCTACCAAAGTGTTCATTAACAGATATATAGTTTAAAAAAACATGATACACACACACACACACACACACACACACACACACACACACACCAGAATACTACTTGGCTATCAAAAATAATACAATCTTGTTATTGAGGCAACATGGGCAAGCCTGGAGGATATTACAGTAGGTTAAGTTAAATAAGCCAGGCACAGAAAGAAAACTACTACATGTTCTCATTCATATATAGAAACTAAAAAGATAATTTTACAGAAGTAGTGAGTAGAAGAATGACTACTGGAGACTTGGAAAGATAGGAGGGGAAAAGGATAGACACATATTGGATAACAAAAACAAAATTACATATAGATAAGAGAAACAAGTTCTAGTGTTAGAAAGTACAGTAGGGTGGAGGTGGGAGGTGACGTGGTGGTTAAAGGCACTGGATTCCCACATGACTGATGGTGGTTCGAATAACAAATGGAATTAAATAAATAAATAAATCTTGAAAAAGAAGAAAGTACAGTCTTTAATCCCAACTTTCTATATATCTCAGAGTAGCTAAAAAAGATTTTGAATGTTTTTAAACACCAAATGATGAAAAATGATTAAGATGATGATATGCTAACTACCCTGATTTGATCATCCCACATGGTATTCTTGTACTGAAACATCACATGGTACCCTATATATTAATATATCAATCATTATATGTTAATATTTAAAATAAATAAGTTACATGTTTAAGTGTTTTATTAAAGCCAATATTACTATATAACTATTAAACTCTGACTTCACTCACATTTCAGCAATTTTTCTGCTAATGTGCCTTTTCTGTACAAGGATCCAATCTGAAATAACATATTGTATTTAGTTGTCTTTTCTCCTTGGATCTATAAAAGTTTCTCAGTATTTCCTTGTTTTTATGACCTTGAGAATTTTGATGAGCACTGGCTGGTTGTCATGTGGAGTTTTTTTCCCCACTATGAGTTTCTCCAACATTCTCCTCATTATTAAAGTGAGGTTATGGTTTTGCTTGTTTGTTTGTTTTTTCCTTTTTTTTTTTTTTTAAGTTTTTTTGCCATAGGACATATGTGCTTTCCAGAGACAGAAACAGAGAGTGGGAAAGGGAGAAATTTCCCCTCAGAGTGAATGGCCAATGCCACAATCCCTTCTTCTTCATTCTTCTCTTAGGATTTTGGTCACTCATGTGCAAGCTTAGGCATGATTTTCAAGCCTTTGGGTCTGGAACACAAACTGGTTGGTCATATGGGAGTCAAGTGCCTGAACCACTGTGCAACCTGGGGTAATTTTTTTTCCCCAGAGGTTTTTGCCTTAGGGTGCATGCACTCACTGAGAGAGAGAGAGAGAGATTAAAAGGGAAAATGAGAAATTACCCACCCGGGGGATGGCCATGTCACAATTCTTTCTCTTTCATTCTCCTGGGATCTTAGGCACACATGCACATGCACTCATTGTCAGTTTCAAGCCATTGAGTCTAAACTCAAACCATGGTTGGCCATGTGGGTTGGCCATATTTTTCCTTTGCTTATGCTATTCCTTGGAAGTAAGTCAGTAAGTTCAGCCCACTATGGATGGTAGGGAAATTAATCTCCATATCCTGGAAAGATAAGTATATTTACATATTATTTGAAGTTCATTTGTAACTTAGTTTTACTTACCCTCATTTATTTATGTAATCATTTATTTTATGTCAATATGAATTAATGGATTTTTTTTTATACTTTACTTTAGAATCCGATGCTATGCTATTTTTATTTTTGGAGAGGTTTTTGCTATGCTATTTTTTTCTCTTTGTTCCAGCTTTGGACATTGTGAGTTCTCTCAGACTGGCTAATCTGTCTATTTGACATGACCTCATTCCTTTGCTTTTATTATTTTTCCTTACTTTCTGACATTATAAGGTACTCTAGTTTCATTTTGTATTTTCTTTTCCCAAACCTTAAAATCAGTAATATCTTCAAGAAGTTTTCATTTCTTTTATTCTTTTTTCTCTGATTATTTACCAACTTTATTTATTTTTAATTGCCAGAGGGCACTCATTCTCGCCCGAGAGAAACTGACAGACAGACAGAGGGAGTGGAAGGAGAAAAATTCCCTTATTGGCATGTGGTCATGCCGCAATTCTATCTCTTCCATTTCTCCATCCTTTTGAGGTTTGGAGTACATGCATACATACTCAGTGTGTTTTCCAGGCCACCCAGGCTGGGATTCAAATTATAGTGGGTCATATGGTATCCAATTCACTTAACCACTAGGCCACACTGTCAGCCTTGCAATATATTTTTGGTAAGAAAAAAATCACATCGCCACTGAAACAACTTGAGATATATTCATTGATTCAGTTGTGTTACCAAGTTCTTCTACCTTCTAATCTTACTTTTTAAATTAGAAATATTATTGTCCAATGCTCTTTGTTGTACTATTTATAGTTTATTTTAATCTCATCAAATTTGCCTTTTTCATAACTGTAACTTTGTCAACAGGAAGAAATGTGTAGTAAGATCTCAAAATTGTTGTAGTTATAAGGATGTTTGGATGAAATACTCATGGATAATGCACACATTAGATATTATCTAGACCCAATAAGCTTTCCAATTAACCACAAACTCACAACTGAAATTTTTGCATCACTAAGAATTTGTACTCTTAGATCTACCTTTTTTTTTTTATGGTACTTTCTCTTAAGAGAAAATATTACTACAAAACACTGAAAGCATTGTGCAATATTTTTGTTACTTCCCTCTCTACGTAGTCAACAAATGGTGGGTATGAAACCTAATTTCTCTGAATAATGAAAGAAAACATTCAAAATACACTCTGTATACCAATTTTAGAGTATCTCAAAAAAGTACTTGTTTAACAGGAAAATTGGTTATTCTGCATCTGTTAAATCGAATTACTTTTATGAATAAGCTTTTGGTATGGTTTTAGTATTGTTTGGGGATAAAAAAATCATCAAATTTCTTTTATATATATTTTATTTACAGAGCACTTATTAACTGTAATATTATGCTATGTACCAGAAGTTCAGGATAGAGAAGGGTTATGCAAGACAGAAAAATCAAAGGCCATGGAATCAGATAGTTAAACAATATAATAAGGAATGTTACATTTAAATGTATAACTAAGTTTATAAAATGCAACATGATTTAATGCTGTGACTAATGTCAGAAAATTAAATACCTTTTTAGTCATACATACCTCATTTCAATTTTCAGACATTTATTTTCTCTTTTTTGGCAAGTTATCTTTGACATATCATATACTCTCCCTGAGGTCTAGTTCCCAAACTAATAATTTAAACATGCATAATATTTATATCTACTTATGAGGATTATAGAGAAACATAGTAAAACAAAGGTCATACTGTATAGTATGTAATATGCCAGTGATATATTTTTGCTTTTGTTAAATATTTTTAGATAAATAATTGGTACAAATATTGACTATGGTCAGCAATCAGGGGAAAGAGGTATCACAGAGATTCTCACAAAGGATCCAGAATGTTGAATATGAAGTACTGGGACCAAAAGGTGGGGTGATGTTTAAGATGCTGGATTCTCACAAGGCAGACCACAGTCTGAGTTCCAGACCCAGAAAGAAAATCATGCTGGTCACATTTGTGTGCATACCTAAAATCCTGAGATAATAGAGTAGAAGGGATTGTAGCATAAACATCCCCCACTTGGGGGTTATTTCTCACTTTCCTTCTTTCTGTCTTTCTCTCTCTCTGCATGTACCATAGAGCAAAAACAACAAAAAAATTGAGGAAGTATTTTTATGACAGGCAAGAAAGAAATTATGGACAGGGAAATAATGTAAACAAAGTTATTATGGAAGTGTGACTTTACATAAAATTTCTGATGAAAAATCAACAGAAAAATAGATTAATTGCTACTTTTATGCTTCAATCTATGGACAGTATCTACTTACTCTCTTCCTTAAAAGAAGCACTCTTACACTCCCTATACTTCCTTTCACACCACTTCTTGATTTCTGTAATATATACATTTATATATGTATGCAAACACATATGTGTGTATATACATATGTGTATATGTACATATTAAATCACATGTAATATATGAGAAATCTACAAAAAGCTTAGAAATTCATATTCCAAAAAAATTATAGGTTCTTCTGGAAGATTTAGGTTCTGTTCTCATCAGGCCTCATGTCATGAATTTGGAATCGGGGGCCTGGCCACTGAACCATACTGCTTTCTTATTTAGGCTCCGCCTGCCTGCTGGGAGACTTGGGTTCAGGTTCCAGCAGTCCTTGTGTCATTAATGGAGTTCAATACCTCAGGTTTGCTTTTGGAATTTACCAGACAGACAGAGGGAGTGGAAGGAGAAAAATTCCCTTATTGGCATGTGGTCATGCCGCAATTCTATCTCTTCCATTTCTCCATCCTTTTGAGGTTTGGAGTACATGCATACATACTCAGTGTGTTTTCCAGGCCACCCAGGCTGGGATTCAAATTATAGTGGGTCATATGGTATCCAATTCACTTAACCACTAGGCCACACTGTCAGCCTTGCAATATATTTTTGGTAAGAAAAAAATCACATCGCCACTGAAACAACTTGAGATATATTCATTGATTCAGTTGTGTTACCAAGTTCTTCTACCTTCTATTCTTACTTTTTAAATTAGAAATATTATTGTCCAATGCTCTTTGTTGTACTATTTATAGTTTATTTTAATCTCATCAAATTTGCCTTTTTCATAACTGTAACTTTGTCAACAGGAAGAAATGTGTAGTAAGATCTCAAAATTGTTGTAGTTATAAGGATGTTTGGATGAAATACTCATGGATAATGCACACATAAGATATTATCTAGACCCAATAAGCTTTCCAATTAACCACAAACTCACAACTGAAATTTTTGCATCACTAAGAATTTGTACTCTTAGATCTACCTTTTTTTTTTTTATGGTACTTTCTCTTAAGAGAAAATATTACTACAAAACACTGAAAGCATTGTGCAATATTTTTGTTACTTCCCTCTCTACGTAGTCAACAAATGGTGGGTATGAAACCTAATTTCTCTGAATAATGAAAGAAAACATTCAAAATACACTCTGTATACCAATTTTAGAGTATCTCAAAAAAGTACTTGTTTAACAGGAAAATTGGTTATTCTGCATCTGTTAAATTGAATTACTTTTATGAATAAGCTTTTGGTATGGTTTTAGTATTGTTTGGGGATAAAAAAATCATCAAATTTCTTTTATATATATTTTATTTACAGAGCACTTATTAACTGTAATATTATGCTATGTACCAGAAGTTCAGGATAGAGAAGGGTTATGCAAGACAGAAAAATCAAAGGCCATGGAATCAGATAGTTAAACAATATAATAAGGAATGTTACATTTAAATGTATAACTAAGTTTATAAAATGCAACATGATTTAATGCTGTGACTAATGTCAGAAAATTAAATACCTTTTTAGTCATACATACCTCATTTCAATTTTCAGACATTTATTTTCTCTTTTTTGGCAAGTTATCTTTGACATATCATATACTCTCCCTGAGGTCTAGTTTCCAAACTAATAATTTAAACATGCATAATATTTATATCTACTTATGAGGATTATAGAGAAACATAGTAAAACAAAGGTCATACTGTATAGTATGTAATATGCCAGTGATATATTTTTGCTTTTGTTAAATATTTTTAGATAAATAATTGGTACAAATATTGACTATGGTCAGCAATCAGGGGAAAGAGGTATCACAGAGATTCTCACAAAGGATCCAGAATGTTGAAGATGAAGTACTGGGACCAAAAGGTGGGGTGATGTTTAAGATGCTGGATTCTCACAAGGCAGACCACAGTCTGAGTTCCAGACCCAGAAAGAAAATCATGCTGGTCACATTTGTGTGCATACCTAAAATCCTGAGATAATAGAGTAGAAGGGATTGTAGCATAAACATCCCCCACTTGGGGGTTATTTCTCACTTTCCTTCTTTCTGTCTTTCTCTCTCTCTGCATGTACCATAGAGCAAAAACAACAAAAAAATTGAGGAAGTATTTTTATGACAGGCAAGAAAGAAATTATGGACAGGGAAATAATGTAAACAAAGTTATTATGGAAGTGTGACTTTACATAAAATTTCTGATGAAAAATCAACAGAAAAATAGATTAATTGCTCATTTTATGCTTCAATCTTTGGACAGTATCTACTTACTCTCTTCCTTAAAAGAAGCACTCTTACACTCCCTATACTTCCTTTCACACCACTTCTTGATTTCTGTAATATATACATTTATATATGTATGCAAACACATATGTGTGTATATACATATGTGTATATGTACATATTAAATCACATGTAATATATGAGAAATCTACAAAAAGCTTAGAAATTCATATTCCAAAAAAATTATAGGTTCTTCTGGAAGATTTAGGTTCTGTTCTCATCAGGCCTCATGTCATGAATAGAGCCCAACACTCCAGGTTATCCTTTGGAATCTGTGGCCTGGCCACTGAACCATACTGCTTTCTTATTTAGGCTCCTCCTGCCTGCTGGGAGACTTGGGTTCAGGTTCCAGCAGTCCTTGTGTCATGAATGGAGTTCAATACCTCAGGTTTGCTTTTGGAATTTACAGCTTGGTGAACCAAACTCTATGTACAGTGACATGAGCCTCTTCACTAAGTTATATCTTCTTAGCTCATTTGCAATTCATCAGGAGCTGAAGGGTGGGTAGAAGAGCCAAACATCTGAAGCTACCTATATAAACTTTATCTTCTCTGATCTGGAAAACACAGCCTTCTAACAGGAACGTACATGGAATTTAAAGGTGATATTGCCTCCCCTGACACGAATCTACTCCAATAAATAGGAAGAAGAAAATATTGCATCGGATGACCAAAAACCAGCACAGAGACAGATGAAACATGAGAAAACAAGAAAATAACTCTCCTCCTAGGGAACATAATAACCTCTCACCAACAAAGAACAGTAAAAAATGATGAACAGAAATGTCAGAAAAAGTATTTTTAACATTCATTGTGAAAAAGCTCAATGAGATGCAAGAGAAAACAGACAATCCATTCAAGGAAATGAGAAAGTCACTTCAGGACATAAAACAGAAACTACATGAAGAGATAGATAAATAATCAAAAAGAACTTCTGTAAATAGATAATGCAATACAAGAAAGTAAAATTTCCCTCAAAAGAATTAACAGGAGATTGAACCATGCTGGAGAATTTATGACCTTGAAAACAAAGTCTCCAACATAGACCAAACCACCAAAAACAAAACAAACTAAAACAACAACAACAAAAAAACCTAAAGAGGATAACACAGAAAATTTTAGACACTATGAAATGTCCAAATATACATAATATAATGTGTATTCCACAAGGTAGAGAAGCTATTAAAGTCATGGAAAACCTCTTCCATTAAATGCTATCTGAAAATTTTCCAAATCCAGAGAAACATGGAACAATTTGGAACCACATAATACAAAGAACTCCAAGTAGAATCAAGATGAAAAGATCCTTTCCCAGGCACGTCATATAAGATTGCTATAAATCAAAGACAAAGACAAGATTCTATAAATGTCAAGAAAAAAATATCAACATTAACATCAGACCTCTTAGCTGAAACTACACAGGCAAGAAAAGAATGCAAAGATATATTCAAAGCTTAGAAGAAAAACAATTTCAATCAAGAATACTATACTCAGCAAGATAAACTTTCAATGGGAAAACCAAATAAAGTCATTTTCAAATTAAAAAAAAAATGAAAGAATTCACCCACATTAGACCAGCTCTTGAAGAAATAATGAAAAGAGTACTATATCAGGAGAACTGAAGAGATAAATAGAAATAAGGAAACAAAAGAAAAAGAAAGAAAATGGCTAACAGAATAGCAGGGATAAGTCTGCAAATATCAATAATAACGGTGAATGCTAATGGATTAAATTCTCCAATTAAAATCACAGACTGATTAAATGGATTTTAAAATAAGGAACCCTCTATATGCTGCTTACAAAAAATACCTCATTGCTAAAAATATACATGGACTAAAAGTGAACGGCTGGAAAAAGATATTCCATGCAAGTGGAAACCAAAAAAAAAAAAAAAAAAAAAGGCTGAAATTGTAATACAGATATCAGATAAAATATATTTGCAGACAAAAGCTGTAAGAAGGGACAAAGAAGACACTATATACATACCACTTAAAGAGTTTGTTCACAAGGAAGATATAGCACTTACAAATGCTTTCCACTCAATACTGGAATGTTCAAAAATGTAAAAGGAAAATTGTTAGCTCTAAAGGGAGAGATAAACTGCAACACAAGAATCATTGGGGACCTCAACACCTCACTGTCTCCTCTGGACAGATCATTTGGACAAAAATAAACAAAGAGATATAAGATCTAAAGGACACTACAAATCAAAGTAACTTGACACACATCTACAGTAAATTTCATCCAATGACTAAAATATACACATTTTTCTCATCCCTACATGGAACGTTTTCAAAGATTGACTACACGACAGGGACCAAAATAAACCTTTACAGATTCAAATATATATAATAGAAACTATATCCCTCATCTTTTCTGTCCACATTGAAGAAAAGAAAAAACAACTACAGTTAAGACCCCTCAAAAACACAGACACCTAGAAACTGAACAACCTACTCCTAAATGACTTCACAACCACTGAGGAAATTAAGATTGAAATCAAAAGATTCCTCCAACCCAACAGGATTGAACAAATGAGTTTGCATATCCTATGAGACATAACAAAAGCAGTCATAAGAGAGAAATTCATGGCAATTTGTGCTCACAAGAAAAAAATAGAAAGGTAAAAATAACAAACTATTGACATATTTTTTGTAATTGGAAAAACAACAACAACAAAATATCAGAAGAATATAAATAATAAAGATTAAAGGAGAAATAAGTGAAATAGAGAATGAAAGACTTACACAGAAAATAAATGAAAACAAAAGCTGGTTCCTTGATAAGATGAACTAAATTCACCCAACATTAGAGAGATTAATCAAGAACAGAGAAAGAAACCAGATAAATCTAATCAACAATGAAACAGACAACATTGCAATGAACATAACAAAAATAGAAAAGATTATGAGAGGGTACTATGAGTGATTGTATGCGAGCAAACATGAAAACTGAATAAGATGGGCAGATTTCTGGACACATATAATTGACCAAGAGTGAATCATGAAGAAATAAAAAACCTGAATATACCAATAACAAGCAATCCGTAAAAATACTCTCCTAACAAAGAAGAACCTAGATCCAAATGACTTCACTTTCAAATTATATAAAACTTTTAAGGAAGAAATAACCCCAATTTTCCTCAAGTTATTTCTTTTTCTTTTTTTAATATAAACAGTCCTACAGCATTTATTGCCAACTAGTAATAACATAAGGTAATCAGAACAATATTAACAAATTTTTAGGACTATACTCTCCACAAAGGGCACAAACTACTGTCTTCTCAGCAAGTTCTCACTTTATCATTTCTAGATGGAAACAGTTTGTAACAGAGTAATATAATATCCTTTTAACATGACCCGACCCATTTGTTTTCATGATTTTGTTTTAGAATGAATCTTCTCTGAAACATCTAATACAGGGTTGATACACTCACCAAAACCAATGATACAGCCTTCTATCTGCATATTTACTTGCTCATAGAGCCACGCCTGAATCTGGGATCTAGTCTGCAAGTATCTGAAGATGAGGTTGATGGGCTGCACTATCACTTTCTGCACTTTAAGGCCCTAACCTCAGTATGCCATGGTGGAATCTCACAAAGTCCTCAACCTAATTTTAAAGATCCAAAATGAAGGAACACTCCCCAATTTATTATATAAAGTCTATCACCTTCTTCCCCCAAACAGACAAGAACATAAAATAAAAAACTACTACTGATATCTGTGATGAATACAGATGAAAATATTCTCAATAAAACAGAATATACCTGGAAAATGGGTAGTATGATTCTCTCAATGTATGCTGACAAATAATGATGTTTATTGTCTGAAAAATAATGACACTAACAAATTGTATCCAGCAACACATTTAAAAGATTATACCCCATGACCTGGTAGGCTTTACTCTAAGGGTGAAAGGGTGATTCAACAACAACAGTAACAGACAAACAAAAACCTCCCTTCATGATTAAGACTCTCAGAAAAGTTAGAATAGAAGGAATATTCCTCAACAAAATAAAATCCATTTATGACAGACGCATAGCTAACATCACACCACCTGGAGAAAAATGAAAGTTTTTCCTCTTTAAAGTGGAACAAGACAAGACTGCCCACTTTCCCCACTTCTTTAAACATAGTACTGTAATTCCTAGCCAATTGGATCATAGGAGAAAGTAAAATGAAAGACATTCAAATAGAAAGAGAAGAAGTGAAATTATGTCTATTTGCAGATGATATGGTTACATACATAGAAAATTAAAAAAGAATCCACAAAAAAAGCTTCTGGAAGTGAAAAATGAATACAACAAATTGGCAGGATACAAAATCAACATACAAAAATATATAGCATTTTTATACACCAGCAATGAACAGACTTTGGAAGACTTGAAGAAAGCAATTCCACTCACAATAGCCAGACAGTGAAAGATTAGAAGGTACAATAGCAGGGAGAGTAACCGTAAACACTAGAGACAGTATAGGAGGAGGTGTGTGATACTGGGTGAATAATAGGGAGTGAGAACAAGGGTATCAGGGGAAAAATAAACAAAAAATTGTTTAATAGACACAAAATTGAAAATTTATTTGTTGGGACTGGATCTTTGAGTGCCTCTCTAGGTTTGAAAAGTTTTCTTGCAGGATATCATGGAATATGTTATCTATGTCCATATGAGACTCTTCACCTTCTGGGACGCCAATTATCCAGATGTTTGAAAGTTTGATGGTATGTAGTATTTCTTGTATATTATTCTCATTTTTTGGACCATTTTCTCAGTCTTTGTGGTGGATTTTTCTTTGCCAGCAATTTTCTCTTCTACGTCTGAGATTCTATTTTCTGTATGATGTAATCTGTTTTTAACACTTTCAAGGGAGATTTTGACTTCCTGTATTGTAGCCTTCATCTCTAACAGGTACATTTGTTTCTTTGTTAAAGTATGTATTTCCTCTTTTAGATCTTGCAAGAATTTCCTCACCTACTGGAACTCATCACCTCCTTTCTCCTGCCTCTCCTGCAGTTTATTGTCTCTCTTCCCTTCTATCTCTGTTAGCTTTGTCATTATAAATTTTCCAAATTCTTTATCAGACATTTCCATGATTTCCATTGAACTGTGGATGAACAGGAGTTATTATTTTCCCTTGGAGGAGAAATATGCTCTCCCATATTTATTGTGGCCCTGTAGTGATTTCTAGTCATCTGATGGATGGTGTGTTTCTTTCTAATTCTTGAAGTTCAATCTGAGCATTCAGGAGCGTGCAGAAGGTGATCTGGAATCTCTTTGCCATTCTGTTTTTATACCTTTGTGCAGCAGATTCAGTGGATATAGAGGAATATGTTAACCCTACTTTAATTTGGATGTTTGGCTATGGGTCCCTTAGATCCCTCTAGAGACAAAGTGAATGGAAATTGAGGACCAGAGTGATGATATCAATGAAAAATAAAAGGAAACAGAGAGATAACAACAACAATAACAAAGAAACAAAGAAAAAGGAGGAAAAAAATTAAAACAACCAAAAAATTTTTTAAATAAAGCAAGAATAGAAAATCGTGTGGCATGAATTCACTAGTTCTCAGGAGCCATGGAAGAATCTTCTGAAGGCCTGCAGATTGTGTCTCCTGGGTGGGAGGGGTGGAGGGGATTATTAGCAAGATAAAGGCAGGGCTGAAAGCTGAGAAACTACTTTAACAAATTTTAAAAAGGAAAAATTATTAAAAATGAGAAGACAGAGACAGAGGCAAAGAGAGACAGAGACAAGAATAGAAAGAAGGCTAGAGGGGCTCCCTACCACTCACATTTGTGGACTAGAGGCTGAATTATCCGTAGAAAATTTTCATTTCTCTTTTTTCCCTGAAATCACTAGTTCTTAGGAGCCATGGAGGAATCTTTTTCTGAAGACCTGCCCTTGCCTCTCCTCAGTTCCTTATGTTAAGGAGCATTTACAAATATATTCTCTCATACCAAGGGTTCTCTCTTTACTCGAATTATTGTTTCTTTTCCTGGGCAGAAGGTTTTAACATTATGTAATCCCACTTACTATTTTTGGGACTATTGTCTGTGCTTTGGGGTTCTTATTCAAGAAGTCTTTGCCTGATTTGATATCTCTGAGAGTTTCTCCCATATTTTCACTAGTGGTTTTCATACTTTGGAGATTTATGTTTAGACTTTAGGTCCATTTTGAGCTGGTTTTTGTTAATGGTGAGAGATGGGATTTCACTTTTCTTCAGGTGGATACCAGCACCATTTGCTGAAGAGATTATTTTTCCTCACTAGATTGTCATGTGCCCTTTCGTGAAAATAATTTGGCTGTATGTTTTGAAGTTCATTTATGGAGTCTCTATTCTGTTCCTTTGTTCTACCTGCCTGTTTTTGTGACAGTACCATGCTGTTTTGATTGTCACAGTTTTATAGTGTATTTTGGGGTCAGAGAGTGAGATACTTTCTACTCTACTCTTTTTATGCAGTATCGTTTTGGCAATACAGTGTCTTTTATAATTCCAGACAAATTTTATTATTGCTTTTTTAAATCTGTAAAGAATATCTCTAGTAATTTGATCAGGATTGTACTTTATTTGCAGATTAACCTGGGTAAAATGAACATTTTGATCATAGTAATTTTTCCAATCAAAGAACATGGAGTTTCTTTCCATTTTTTGTGTTATTTTCAATTTCATTTAATTTTTTTTAATACTTTTTTTTTTGGAGAGGTTTTTTCACTATAGGGCTCATGCGCTCGCCAGACAGACAGAGAGAGACATAGAGACAGAAAGTGAGAAATCACCCCCCCAGAGGGGATGGTCACGCCGCAATCTCTTCTCCTCCATTCTCCTCTTGGGATCTTGGGCATGCACGCACATGCGCCCGGTGTGAGTTTTAAGCCACTGGGTCCGGAATGCGAACCGCGGTCGACTACGTGGGAGTCCAGAGACATAGCCATTACGCTAACTGCTGGTTCCCAATTTCATTTGATTTTTAAAATAGTTTTCCTAATAGAAGTTTTTGACTTCTTTGGTTAGGGTTATTTCTAGATATCTTTTTTTTGTGTGTGTCTATTGTAAATGAAATTGCTTTCTTCAATTCTGCTTCATTTTATTCATTATAGGTGTGGTGTACAGAAATGTTGTAAAATTTTGCATGTTTATTTTGTATCTTGCCTCTTTACCATATCCATTTATTACTTCCAGAAGCTTTGTTTTATTTTTGGTGGAATTATTTTGGATTCTCTATGTATATAATCATATCACCTGCATATAGAAATAGTTTTACTTTTCCTTTCCCTATTTTAATGCCTTTTATTTTATTCTCCTGTCTGACTGCTTTGGCTAAAACATCCAGTTCTATAATAAAGAAGAGTGGAGGAAGTGGGCATTCTTGTCTTGTTCTAGTTTATAATGAAAATGTTTTCCCCCCTAAGTATGATGTTAGCTATATGTTTTCCATAGATGATTTTGATCATGTTGAGAAAGGTCCTTTTTATGCCAATTTTGCTAAGAATCTTAATCATAAAGAGGTGTTGTATGTTATCTAATGTTCTTTCAATTCATATGAAATTATATGATTTTTATCTTTCCTTCTGTTAATATGAAGTATTACAGATAAGAGTCTGTGTATGTCGAACCACCCTTATGTCCCTGAATAAAGTCACCCTTTTATGGTGTATAGTCTTTTTTTTTTAATTCATACTTGACTTTTTTTTCATTTTTTAAAATTTCATTTTCTTTTATACATTCAATCACATTATTTAGCTTACAAAGTGTATATTTCAACAGGTGAACATTTCTCCCTAGTCCAGTTGATAAAACTATAAAATATCTTCAACTGATAATACTACATTTCTTTGTCCCATTAATGCTTTGCCTCTCTTATTTTTCTTCTAAATGTCATTTTTTAGACCCTACTCTTTCACACACACGATGTCTGGTATTTATATCCATTTACTGTGTTTCTATATCATTTTAGTCTTTTTAATGAGTCTTTGGATACCAATTGCTAGTATCTTGTTGAGAATTTTTGCATCTATATTTATCAGAGATACTGGTTTGTGGTTTTCTTTTTTAAGGTGTGTTCTTTTCTGTTTTGGGAATGAGACTGATAGAGGCTTCATTAAAAAAAATTAAGAGGGTTCCTTTCTTTTGGATATTTAGAAATGATTTGAGTAGAATGGTGGTTAGATCTTCTTTTAAACTATTGTAGAATTCAGAAGTGAAGCCATTGGTACCTGGACTTTTGTTCTTATTGGAAGGTTACTTATTATTGATTCAATTTCATTGCTTGTTATTGTCCTATTCATATTGTCTTTCTTCCTTATTTAATTTCAGTAGATTATGTGTCCAGAAAATTTGTGACTCGTATAGGTTTTCTTCTTTGTTGATGTGTAGTCATGGTATTCTTTGTTTATCTTTTGTATTTCTGTTATTTCTGCTGTAATATTTATTGCCTACTTCATTGCTGATGAGATTTATGTAATTCCTTTCTCTGCTCTTCATGATTAATTTAGCTAATGGTGTGTCAATTTTGTTCATCATCCCAAAGAACCAGGTTTTATTACATGTCTTTATAATTCTTTTATTCTCTATTTTATTTATTTATGCTCTAATATTTATTATTTCATTTTACTTTTATTTTGATTTTTGCTGTTGTTTTAGTTCCCTGAAGTGTGCTGTTAGGTTATGCATTTTCCAGCTTCCCTTCTTTGTGTGTGTGTGTGTGTGTGTGTATGTGCGTGTGTATGAGTAATAATTGCTATGAACTTCCTACTTATGAGTGAGTTTGCTGTGCCCATATATTATAAAAGCTTGTGTGCTCATTATCATTGGTCTCAATGAATCTTTGGATTTCAGTCTTAATTTTTTTCACTTTGTTGTGACATAATTCAGGAATAGGTTATAAATGCCCCTGTTTTGTGTATTTTGAGTTTTTTTATTCAATAGTTAATTTCAAGTTTACTTCTATTGTTGTCAGAGAAGATGCTGGATATAATTTCTATTCTCTTGAATTTGTACAGGCTTGTTATGTTCCCTATGCTGTCATCAGTCTTCAGAAATGCTCCTTGCAGGACTGAGAAAAAGAAATATATTTTGTGGTTGTTGAGTGGAAAGTTTTATAGATGTTTTAAGTCTATTTATTTTATGATATTATTTAAATCTTGTGTCTCTTTGCTTATTTTTTGCCAATATGATCTGTTCAAAGGAGACATTGGTGTTTGAGATCCTCAAAGATTAGGTGAGAAATGGGGGAAAAATGTGTATCTATCTATCTATATATGTATTTCTAGTTTCATATATATGTATATATATAAAATTATAGATGATAACATGTATGATTAAGCTACTATAGCTACTATGCAGCATATTCTGGACTGGAAATCTCGTTTTGTATGCTATAACAATTCTCACTGAATGAAGGTAGATTAATTAATTTAAAAAATTTTAAAAATTAAAAAATTAAAATTAAAAAAATATATTAGTGTATAGCACTCTAGGTCTCACTTTAGATCTAGCAGATTATACTTTTTTCATACATTTGGATGGTCCAGACTTGGGTGCATAAATATTTATAAGTGTTATATCTTCTTGGAAAATTATAACTTTCAGTACTATGTAGAGTCTTGCTTTGTCTCTTTTTCTTTTATTTATTTTTTAAAGTTCATTTTCTTTTATACAATCACATTATTTAGCTTACAATGTGAATATTTTAACATGTGAACATTTCTCCCTAGTCCAGTTGACTAAACTATAAAATATCTTTAACAGAAATTGGCACGTTTGTATGTACTATTAATGCTTTTTCTCCCCATTTTTCTTTTAATTGTTCTTCTTCAAACCTTACTCTTTCATACACACTACATCTGTATATACATCCGTTTACTCTGTTTCTATATCTTTTAGTCAATCACTTTCAGTCATAGAGTGTGGACACTCAATATAAAGTGGGGACATACAATGCCTCACTTTCATAGGCTTGCTTGCTTCACTCAGCAGTAAATCTTCCATATTGATCCACTTTCAGTTAAAAGCCAGGGTATTATTGTTATTTTTTATGGCTGAATAATATTCCATAAAGTGTATGTGCCATACTTTTTTTTTCTTGGAGAGGTTTTTGCCATAGGACACATGTGTTCACCAGACAGAGAGAGACAGAGAGACAGAAAGCAAGAAATCACCCCCCCAGGGGGGATGGCCACACTGCAATCCCTTCTCCTGAATTCTCCTCTCGGGATCTTGAGCACATATGCACACGCGCCTGGCATGAGTTTTAAGCCACCAGGTCCAGGACGTGAACCACGGTCTACTACATGAGAATCCAGCGACATAGCCGTTATACTAACTGTTGTTCCTGTGCCATAGTTTTTGGATTCTTTCATCTGTTCGTGGGCATTTGGGTTGGTTCCATGTCTTGGCAATTGTGAATAATGCCACAATAAACATCGATGTGCAAGCACTTTTCTGATTAAGAATTTTTCTGTCTTTTAGGTAGAAACCAAGGAGTGTGATTGCTCTATCATATGGTAGTTCTATTTGAAGATTTTTAAGAAATCTCCAATTTGTTCTCTACAGTGGCTGGACCAATTTACATTCCCACCAGCAGTGTAAGAGAGTTCCCATTTCACCACACCCCCAGCAGCATTTATCGTTATTATTTTTTTTAATCTTAGTCATTCTGACTAGGGCCAGGTGGTATCTTGTTGTTTCTTTGATATGCATTTCCCTTCCAATGAGGGATATTGATCATTTTTTCATATATGCCTTTTGGCTATTCCTATGTCATATATGTCATCTTTAGAAAGTGTTTTTTTTTTTTTCAACTCATTCTCCCATCTTTTAATAGGGTTGATCATCTTTTTTAAAAATAGCAGCTTGAGTTTCTTCTGTATTCTGGTTATCAGTCCCTTATCTGACACATAGTTTACAAAAGTAGTTTCCCACTCTGAGGGCTGTCAATTCACACCAATTACTGTGTCTTTTGCCATGCAGAAACTTCTTAGTCTGATGTAATCCCACTTGTCTATTTTGGGGATTATCGACTGTGTCTGGGGGTTTTATTTAAGAAGTCTTTCCCTGTGCCTATGTCTCCCAGAGTTTCTCCAGGGTTTTCCAGGAGCAGTTTTATAGTTTGAGGTCTTAGATTTAGATCTTTGATCCACTTTGTCTTGATTTTTGTCAAAGGTGAGAGGTAGGGGTTCAGATTCATCTTACTGCAGGTGGAAATCTAGTTTCTCCAGTACCATTTGCTGAAGAGGTTTTCCTTTTCCCAATGGATTGACTGGTACCCCTTGTCAAAAATCAGTTGACTGTATGTTTGGGAATTTATTTCTGGAGACTCTATTATGTTCTATTGATCCACATTTTAGTTTCTGTGCCAGTACCTTGTTGTTTTGATTAACACAGCTTTGTAGTATATTTTTGAGTCTGAAAGTGAGATTCCTCCCACTCCACTCTTCTTGTGCAGAATTACTTTGGCAATACGGGGTCTTTTATGATTCCACACAAACTTTATGATTGTATTTTCTATATCTGTGAAGAAGAATGTGTCTGGTACTTTGATTGGCATTGCATTAAATATGTAGATTAATTTGGGTAGAATTGCCATTTTGATTATATTAATTCTTCCAATCCAGGAACATGGGATGTCCTTCACTTTTCAGTGTCAGTTTAAATTTCTTTTTTTAGCTTCTGGCAGTTTTCCTTGTGGAGGTTTTAACTTTTTTGTTAGATTTATTCCTAAATATCTTATAGTTTTTGTGGCTATGGTAAATGTAATAACTTCTTTCAGTTCTAACTCAGTCTGCCTGTTCTTTGTATATAGAAATGCAATCAATTTCTGTATACTGATTTTATATCCTGCAACTTTACTGTATTCATGTATTACTTCCGGTAATTTTTCAATGAAGATAATTGGGTCTTCTATGTATACAATCATGCCATCTGCGAATAGAGATAGTTTCACCTCTTCTTTTACTATTTGAATGCCTTTCATTTATTCCTCTTTTCTGATTGTGTTGGCGAAGACTTCCAATACTATATTAAAATGGAGGGGAGAAAGTGGGCATCCTTGTCTCGTATCCGTTTTTAGGGGGAAAGCTTTCAGCTTTTCTCCACTCAGGATGATGTTCACTATGGGTTTTTCATAGATAGCTTTTATTATGTTGAAGAGTGACACTTCTATACCAATTTTGCTGAGAGTCTTGAACATGAAGGGATATTATATCTTATCGAATGCTTTTTCAGCATCAATTGATATGACCATATGCTTTTTTCTTTATTCTTGTTAATATGATGTATTATATTTATGGTTTTGCATATGTTGAACCAACCTTGCATTCCTGGAATAAAGCCTACCTGATCATGATGTATGATCTTTTTTATCAGTTGTTGGACAGGATTTGCTAGTATCTTGTTGCGAATCCTTGTGTCTATGTTCATCAGAGATATTGGTCTATAGTTTTACTTCCTTGTCCTGTCCTTATCTGTTATAAGGATAAGGGTGATTGAGCTTTCATAGATTGAATTAGGGAGATTCACACTTTTGGATCTTTAGAAATAACTTGAGCAGAATGGGGGTTAACTCTTCTTTGAAAATTTTATAGCATTCAGAGGTGAAGCCATCAGGGCCAGGGATTTTCTTTGTTGGGAGGTTATTTATTACTGATTCAATCTCCTGGCTTGTAATGGGCCCATTCAGACTTTCTATATCCTCCTGGCTCAATCTTGGTAGAGTATATGTGTCCTAGAATTAGTCCATCTCATCCAGATTATCTTGTTTATTGGCATATAGATGTTCATAGTATCCTCTAATGATGTTTTGAATTTCTACTATGTCTGTTGTTATATTGCCAGCTTCATTGCAGATTTGACTCACCTGGTTCCTTTCTCTCTTCTTTGAGAGATTTTCACTATAGGGCGCGTGCGCTCGCCAGACAGAGAGAGACATAGAGACAGAAAGCGAGAAATCACCCCCCAGGGGGGATGGTCACGCCGCAATCCCTTCTCCTCCATTCTCCTCTCGGGATCTTGGGCACGCATGCACACGCGCCTGGCATTGAGTTTTAAGCCACCGGGTCCGGGACACGAACCGCATTCGACTATGTGGGAGTCCAGCGACATAGCCATTATGCTAACTGCTGGTTTCCCCTTTCTCTCTTCTTAATAATTCTCACTAGTGGTGCATCGATTTTGTTTATCCTTTCAAAGAACCACCTTTTGTTTACATTTATTTTCTGCATAGTTTGTTTATTATCTATTTCATTTATATCTGCTTGGATCTTTATTATTGCCTTTTTCCTGAAGATGTTGGATTATTTTTTTGCAGTTTCTTTTCCAATTCTCTGAGGCATGATGTTAAGTGATCCATTTGCCTTCTCTCCGTCTTCCTCTTATGGGTACTAATAGCTATGAACTTCCCTCTTATTACTGCTCTAGCAGTGTCCCAAAGATTATTGAAACTCGTGTCCTCATTGTCATTGGCTTCCATGAATCTATTGATTTCGGTCTTTTTTTCTTCAGTAGTAGTGCAGTCATTCAGGAGTAGGGTATTTAGTTTCCATGTATTTGAATGTTTTTTGAGAAATTATCTTAAAATTAAACTCAAGTTTAATTCCATCATGGTCAGAGAAGATGCTGGATATAGTTTCTATGCATCTGAATCTGAAGAGGCTTCCTTTGTGCCCTATGATGTGGTCAATCTTTGAAAAAGTTCCATGTGGGGGTGAGAAAAATGTATATCTTTTGATTTGGGGATGGAAAGTTCTATAGATGTTTGTTAAGTCCATTTGATTTATGGTATTGTTTAGATCCTTTATTTCTTTACCTATTTTTTCTCTAAATGATCTGTTCAGAGCAGATAGTGCGGTGTTACAATCTCCAACAATTAGTGTGTTGCAATCTATCTCCTGTTTTAGATCTAACAGTCTTTCCTGCACATATTTGGGTGCTCCTGTGTTAGGTGCATGGATATTTATAAGCGTTTTATCATCTTGATCTATAGAGCTTTTTACAACGATATAGTACCCTTCTTTGTCTCTTCGAACAGTTTTTGTTTTAAAGCCTATTTTGTCAGAAATTAGTATTGCAACTCCAGCTCGTTTTTGGTTCCCATTTGCATGGAAAACCTTTTTCCAACCCTTCACTTTCAGTCTATGTATGCTTTTATCCATGAGTTGGGTTTTCTGTAGGTAACAGATAGTGGGTTTCTGTTGTTTTATCTGTTCAGCAAGTCTGTATCTCTTGACTGGATAATTTAATCCATTAACATTCAATGTTATTATCGATGTTAATGGATCTGAGCCAATGTTTAAGTGTGCCATTGTCTTTGATGCCTTTTATTTCTTTGTTTCTGGATGTTAATTCTTTAGTTTTCCTGGAACAGTACTTTCTTCAGAGTTTCTCGAAGAGCTGGTCTGGTAATGGCAAATTCTTTCCGTTTTTTTTGTCTGAGATTTCTATCTTTTTTTTTTTTCCCCATATGAAGGATAATGTTGCAGGATATAATAGTCTTGATTGAAATTGTTTTTCTCTTAACATTTTCAATATGTCTTCCCATTCTTTTCTTGCCTGCATTGTTTCCATTGAGAGGTCCGGTGTTCGTCTGATGCGATGCACTTTGTAAGTCACTTTTCATTTCTCCCTTGCCAGTTTTAGTATCATATCTTTATCTGTGGTCTTGGACAGTCTGGCTAAGATGTACCTTCGGGAAGATCTTCTGGGGTTGATTTTATTTGGGGTCCTTTGTGTTTCTTGGGTTTGGATGCTTGAGTGCCTCTCTATACTTGGGAAATTTTCTTCCTGGATTTCATGGAATAGATTTTCCATGCCGTTATTAGTTTCTTCACTTTCTGGCATGCCAATTATTCTGATGTTTGGGCATCTAATGGAGTCTAGTATTTCTCATATTATCTTCATGGTTTTTTGTTTTGTTTTGTTATTTTCTCTGTCTTTTTGGTGTTTATTTTTTAGGTCAGAGGTTTTATCTTCAATATCAGAGATTCGATCTTCAGCATGTTATAATCGTCTTTTACCACTGTCAAGAGCATCTTTGATTTCCTGTATTACAGACTTTCTCTCTAATAGTTCCACCTGATTCTTTCACAGAGTGTCCATTTTTTATATCATGGAAGGACTTCTTTCATATCATGGAAGGACTTCCTAATCTCCTGTAGTTCATTGTCTCTTTTCTGTTCTAACTCATACAATTTGGTCACTATGAATGTTCGAAATTTTTTGTCTGACATTTTGGTAATGTTCTCTGTATTTACGAATGATGGAGGGGAGTTACCCTTTTCCTGTGGTAGAGACATATTTCCTGGTTTATTCAGACCTGAGACTCTTCTTCTACTTCTAGCCATTGGAAGATGTATTCGCTTTTGAATACCTCTTACAGGAACGTTTCTTTGACTAGGAGTAAGTGTGTTTCCCTTTTGCTGACAATTGATGTTTGCTGAAGTCTCTCTTCTGTTGTTTTTAGCAATGTGGTTTCAAGAGGGGTACTCTACTGTGTTGTCTGGACAGCAGTATCTCCTTTTTCACAGGCAGATCAGTACAAGGGAGGATCTCAGAGAACCTAACATTACTAGTGAGTTTCAGATCACTGATTCTACACCTGTCTAGTCCCTCTGGCAGTGTAGATGAAGAGGAGGAGAGGATAATATGAGAGAAAAGAAAAGACAACAGAGAGGAATAAAGAAAAAGTCACATGATGGAACTAGTGCCTGCTGCAGGGGAAAGGACATTCTGTGGAGGGAGGAAGAGGAGGATATTAGCAAGAGAATGGAGAAGTACAAAGAAAAAAGCAGAAAAAACTGACTACCTACCTAAGGGGTGGGGTCTTGGGCTGGGGAGCCTGGAAGTGAGGCCAGGGGGTAGAGATTCTCTTGCCTCAGTATCCCTTGCTAGCCAGAGGCCTGGCGATGGAACGGGTGCCTGCTGCAGGGGAAAGGACAATCTGTAGAGGGAAGAAGAGGAAGGTATTAACAAGAGAATGGAGAAGCACGCCTCTTTATCTCTTCTTACAGTTTTTGTTTCAAAGTTTATTTTGCCTGTTATTAGTACCTGATATTTTGTTTATATTTTGTATATACAAATATCAGATACTGATATTATGTCTGATTTTTTTTATTTCCATTTGCTTGGAGTTCTTTTTTCAGGACTTCACTTTTAGTTGTTTGTTGTTATCTGTGAGATATTTTTCTTATAACCAGCATGTAGAATGTTCCTGTTTTGTTTTATTTTTCCTTTCAGCCACTTTGTGTCTTTTAATTGGAGTAGTTAATTCATTAACATTGAATGTTAATAATCATATTTGCAGACTTATCACTGCCATTTTATTAGCCATTTTCTTGGTTGTTTTCATTTTCTTATTTCTGTTTGTCATGCTTTAGTTTTCCTAATATAGTAATCCCTTCAGTACTTTTTGAAGAGATGGTCTAGTGTTAGTCAATTCCTTCAGTTTTTGTTTATCTGAGAATACTTTTAAACATTCTTTCCATATGAATGACAGTCTCGCCATGTTTAATTTTCTTGGTTGAAATTGTTTTTCTTTTAGTTTTTTGAATATATATTTACATCTTTCCTTACTTGCATTTTTTTCAGTTGATAGGTCTAATGTAGGCCTAATGGGCTACACTTTGTAAGTAACTTGACATGATTTTTTTTTTTTTTAGAATCTTTTCTTTGATTTTGACTGATATGGCTACCATGTGCAAGTGGGAGGATCTTCTTATGTTGATTCTATTTGAAGTCCTTTGTATTTCTTGAGTCTAGATATCTGAATATTTCTATTGGATTGAAAGTTTTCTGAAATTATTTTATGGAATATATTTTTCTATGCCCTGATTATTCACCCTTTGGAATACCAATTATTCAGATATTTGGGCATTTATTAGTATGTAGTGTTCCTGCATATTGTCCTCACTTTTTTGTGCTTTTGTCTCAGTCAGAAATTTTGTCTTCTAGATTAGAAATTAGGTCTTCTGCATGGTCTAATCTGCTATTAACACTTCTGAGGGAAGTTTTAATTTCTTGTATTACAGTCTTCATCTCCAGAAATTCTGTTGGATTTTTTATTTAGTGATGTCTATCTCCTCCTTCAAGTCTGGAAGGACTTTCTCATCTCCTGGAATTAGTTGTCTGTTTTCTCTGGCATATAATTTAGTTTTGTTACTATGAACATTATGAATTCTTTTACTGACATTTCTGTGAGCTCTCTTGTGCTGTCAATGGGTGATGAGATGTTGTTGTGTTCTGTTGAGGGAGAACTTTTCCTTGTTTTTTTTTTTTTTTTCCTCGTGCCTCTGTACTGGTTTTAAGTCCTTTGATGAAGTACACACTGCTTCTTGCTTTTTTAGATAGGTTCTGTAAAATCAGGGGGAAAAGAATAGCTCTTATTTCCAGGTGTATTCTTGGTGGAGAACGTGTCTTTCAATGGCAGTAGGATTTATCTAGCCAGTTCAGGTACTTGGATCCTCTAACAACCTCTCAAGATGAGATACAGCTGGAACTGGGCTTGGAATATATATTTACAGAAGCAAGTTCAGATTGCATGCCATATTGTGTGTGATACATGTGTCAGTGTAATGTGGAATCTGGAAGTACCTGGCTCTCTATGTCTGTTGGGCATGTGGATGGAACTTGGAAAGGCAGTGGAAGAGTGGCAGGAGATAGAAGGATCCAAAGGTGCAGACCTGTGTAGCAGAACACTGGTAGGGAACTCCTGAGTCATGCTTCTTCAGTGCCTTTCTCATTTGACCTGTGCTCTGCAGATGCATAAAACTTTGAAAGGTGATGAGGGGGAAGCAGGACATAGAAGGATCTGAAGACACAGAACTGTGTAGCAGAACACTCAATAAGCTTCTTTTTTTAAAGAATTATTTTATTTAACATTATTTATTTATTTGTTTGTTTATTTTAATTTTGATCAGAAAGGGACCGAATGATAAAGAGAGAGAGACAGAAAGAGAGAAAACAAGCCATCAGGTCTGGGACTTGAACCATGGTCAGCTACATGGGAGTCCAGCACCCTTAACCACCATGCCACCTGCCAGCCCCTAAGCTTGCTTTTTAATACCACTTATCTACAAACTTGTTGAAGTCCCCTTGTGTGAGATTTATATATATATATATGTGTGTATGTGTGTGTGTGTGTGTATGTATATATATATA
>NW_006206380.1:126323-137316 GCF_000334495.1 Tupaia belangeri chinensis | reverse complement strand
TTTTTTTTTTTTTTGATTTTTTTGCTATAGGGCACGTGCACTCACCAGGCTGACAGAGAGATAGAAAGCGAGAAATCACCACCCAGGGGGATGGCCACGCTGTAATCCCTTATCCTCCGTTCCCCTCCCGGGATCTTGGGCACGCACGCATGAGTTTTAAGCCACCGGGTCTGGGACGAGAACCGCTGTAGACTACATGGGAGTCCAGTGACATAGCCATTACGCTAACTGCTGGTCCCTCTCATTGTGGTTTTGATCTGCATCTCTCTTACAATGAGGAATGTTGAGCATTTTTTTCCTATGCTTTTGTGGCTGTTCATATGTCTTCCTTAGAGAGTTTTTTTATTCAGCTCATTTTCCCATCTATTAATTGGGTTAATCATTTTCTTCCGGGTCAGGTGCTTGAGTTTCCTGTGTATTATGGCTATCAGTCCCTTATCTGAGGCACGGTTAACAAAAATTGTCTCCCATTGGGGGTGGGGTTGTTGATTCACACTAATTACAGTGTTCTTTGCAGAAATGCAGTGTGATCATTCCCAATACAGGAGTGATTTCTCACTTTTCCTCTCACTGTCTCTGTCTCTCTCTCTCTTTTCTGCAATTGCACTCATCCTAAGGCAAAGAAAAAATGTTCAGAAGAGATTTTAGTTTTATTTATTTATTTTTGCATTTGAATGAATGCACTTGCAGAAGAGGGGGGGGAGAGAGAGAGAGTGAGAGGGAAAGTGAGAAATCACCTCCCTATGGGGATGGCTCACACTGCCTTTCTTCTCCACTCTCCACTTGGGATCTCGGACATGCACTCAAATGTGCCTGGCATTTATTTTGAAGCCAGTGGATCTGGGACTCAAACTGCAGTTGGCCATGCAATGAAACTGATCCAACATCTGCTGGTCCCTTTTGTAATCCTTCAAATTTGATAATGTAACAATAAAATAAATTATTTTCCATTAATCTTTATCCTCTGGACCACAAAGTGCAGTCTTCAGATTTACAGCTCTATTTCTTTCATTAGTTCAGAGAACTTTTTTTCCCCTTATATCTTCTAGTACCTTTTCTGTTCCATTTGTAGAGTCAAAGTTTTTCTCTTTTAGCAATAGTTTTATTAGATTATATTTGTTCTCTATCTTGATAATTTTATTCCTAATTACTTTGATTTCTTTGTTTGTAACCTCTGCATTTACTGTGTTTGTTTCAGAATTTTTTCCATATTATTAAGTTTATTTTTGCAATTCTCTTGCTTTTCTTACTTTTTATACTTTATTAATTTTTAGCTGGTGACTTCTTTGTGTATTTGCTTATCTTCTTTTAGCTTGGGTCTCATTTCTTTGTTTTGATTTTTTTGAAGAATAAATACATTTCATTTTATTTTAGTTTCTTTTATATATTCAATCACATACATCACTTAAGTTATTAAATGAATGTTCCAACATGAACACATTTCTCACCAGTCCAGTTTGGAATACTATACACATTATCATCAACAGATAATAACCAATTTCTTTGTTCCATAAATGTCTTGCCTCTCTATTTTTCTCCTTAATGTCTTTCCTCAGACTCTCCTTTTCCCACTCTCTTCCCACATTGTGTCCGGTATCTATAGCTATTTTCTGTTTCTATATCCTCTAAACTTTCAGTATTGACTACAGTGTGTGGACAGTCAGTATATATTAAAAGGAGACATATAATGTCTCTCCAGTGTTTTCTGATTACCAGTTCCTTATCAGGGAGTATAGTTTACAAAAATATCCTCCCATTCTGGGGGTTGTCAATTAAAAGTAATTACTGTGTCTTGCCAAGCAGAAACTTCTTATTCTGATATAATCTCACTTGTCTATTTTTGGGATTATTGCTTGTGCACTGGGGGTCTTCTCTGAGAACTCTTAGCCTACTTCAATGTCTCCAAGTTTTTTCCAACAGTAATTTTATAGTTTGAAGTCTTAGATTTAGATCTTTGAACAACTTTGAGATGATTTTTGTCAATGATCAGAGGTAAGGGTTCAGATTCAGATTTCTGCAGGTGGATATGCAGTTTTTCCAGCACCATTTGCTAAAGTGGTTTTCTTTTACACTGGAATAACTGATATCCTTTGTCAAAAATCAGTCGCCTGTGCATTTTGGGGTTTATTTCTGGGATATCCATTCTATTCCATTGGTCCACATGTCTGTTTTGGTGCCAATACCATGCTGTTTTAACTATCACAGTTTTATAGTATATTTTGTGGTCTGGGAGGGAGAGGCCATCCACTCCAGTACTCCAGTATTCTTGTACAGGATTACTTTGTCAACATAAAGTCCTTTATGATTCTAGGCAAATTTTATGATTGTGTTTTCTAGATCCGTGAAGAATGACTCTGGTACTTTGGGATTGCATTAAATATGTAGATTATTTGGGTTGAATTGCCATTTTGATTATATTAATTCTTCCAACTCAGGAACATGGAATGTCCTTTTTTTGTGACATTTTCAATTTCTTTTTTTAGCTTCTCATAGTTTCATTGTGGAGCTCTTTACATTCTTTGGTTAGATTTATTCCTGGGTATCTTGCACTTTTAGTAGCTGTGGTAAATGGAATTACTTTCTTCTGCTCTATCTCAGTCTCCTTTTCCTATCTGAATGCCTTTTATTTTATTCTATTTAATGATTGCATTGGCATGAACTTCCAGTACTATTGGACTCTAGACTCAGCACAGCCAGGGCAGAAAGCTGCTAGACATCTCCACCTTTGCTTGTTTTGGGCCTCAGGGTTCAACTTCACAGCTGTGAAGTGTCTCCCAGCTAGTGTCTCTGTCCCAAACCCAGCACCAGTCAGGTAGCATAGCTTCTTTGCTCCCTCTTGTTCTACTCTGCCCCTTCTAACTTTTTTTCCCTTTTTGAAAAAACAGCTCTCTGTCATTCTTGGCCCTTTCTCTTGTTAATCTCTGTCTTTTTTCTCACCTAGGGCAGAAAGCTGCTAGGCATCTCCACCTTTGCCTGTTTTTAGCTTCCGGGTTCAATTTCATGGCTCTGAAGTCTCTCACAGCTAGTGTCCCCTGTGAGACCCAGCACCTGCCAGGAAAGAAAGCTGCTAAGAATCTCCACCTTTGCCCATTTGCAGCCTCAAGGTCCAATTTCATGGCCATGAAGTCTCTCAGGCTAGTGTCCCCTGTCCCAGATACAGCACCAGCCATTGCAAAAAGCAACTAGGCATATTCATCTTTGCCTGCTTTTGGTCTGAAAATTCAACTTCATAGCTATGAAGTCTCCCACAGCTAGTGTTCTCCATCCTAGACCCAGCACCAGCCAGGTAGAATAGCTGCTTTTCATCCCAATTTTATTTTTTGTAAAGTGATTTCCCCCATTTTTTCTAGTAATTTTATTCTTTTTTTCTTCACCCTCTCTCCCTATTTCTATTTCCTACTTTATTTTTCTTTATTGTACTTTTCTGTTTTACTTCTCAGCCCCTACCCTCTGCCTAGAGACGATTAGGTGCATAGTAGCTAACCATCTGAGCATTGAGAGTTTTAGATAATTATTTGCACATAACTGTGGTGGTTGCAAAAATAGTTAAATACCCTTTACAAATCTGATTGTAAAACTCCTCCCGTGATTCTCTCATTTGAGGACTTAATAGGAGGGAGAAAATAACACCAAATTACTTCACAGTGAGGGAAGCACACACAGAATCCCTCTCCAACAAATTGACCAGAGGTGAATACATTACCAAAAGACTAAAATTTGAAGAAAAACCTCAAGGATAAGAGAAACACGTAGTACTTCTCCACAAAGGAAACAATGTAACCTATCTCCAAGTAGGGAAAATTTAGAGCATATTACCAAAATGTCAGAAAAAGAATTTAAAATATTTATGGTAATAAAATTATATGTGATGCAAGAGAAAAGAGACATTGAGCTCCAAGAGATGAGGAAGTCTTTCCATGATATGAAAGAAGAATTGGACACCATAAAAAAGAACTAAATAGAACTGTTAGATATGAAGGCTATAATACAGAAAATTAAAACTTCCTTGAAGGTATTAAAATCAGACTAGACTATGAAGAAGATCAAATTTAGGAATTAGAAGAAAAAAAATACAATCGCCTAGAAAAATTATTATAAATACTGAGAAAACAGCCAAGAAAACCAAGGATAATACATGAGAAAAAATAGATACCATAAAACGTCCTAAGATACAAATAATTGGTATCCCAAAAGGTGAAGAAACTAATAAGGGTATTGATAATATATTTCACAAAATCCCAAAAAAGAACTTTCCAAGTCTAGAGAAGCATTCAAACATCCAGACCCAAGAAATACAAAGACTGACTGAATGGATTAAAAATCAGAAACCCTCCATCTGCTGCCTACAAGAAAACCATCTCAGAGATAAAGACATTTATAGACTTAAAGTGAAGAGGTGAAAAAAGATTTTCCATGCAAATGAAAACCAAAAAAAAGAGCAGGAGTCACTATACTGATTTCAGACAAAACAGACTTTAAGACAAAAACTGGAAGAAAAGACAAATACAGGCATTATGTAGTAGTAAAAGTGCTAATTCTCCAAGAAAAGATATTGTTATAAATATATATGCACCGAATTCAGGAGCACCCAATTATGTAAAGACTGCTAGATCTAAAAGGAGAGGTAGACTGCAACACTATTGTTGGAGATCTCAACACTCCACTATCTCCTCTAGAAAGGTCAATGAGACAAAAAATAAACAAAGAGACTCAGGACCTAAATGATACCATAAAACAAATGGATTTGATATACATCTATAAAACTTTCCACCCCAAAAAAAACCAAAATACACATTTTCCCCAGACCCACATGCTATTCAGACAAAACAGACTTTAAGACAAAAACTGGAAGAAAAGACAAATACAGGCATTATGTAGTAGTAAAAGTGCTAATTCTCCAAGAAAAGATATTGTTATAAATATATATGCACCGAATTCAGGAGCACCCAATTATGTAAAGACTGCTAGATCTAAAAGGAGAGGTAGACTGCAACACTATTGTTGGAGATCTCAACACTCCACTATCTCCTCTAGAAAGGTCAATGAGACAAAAAATAAACAAAGAGACTCAGGACCTAAATGATACCATAAAACAAATGGATTTGATATACATCTATAAAACTTTCCACCCCAAAAAAAACCAAAATACACATTTTCCCCAGACCCACATGCTACTTTCTCAAAGATTGATCACATAATAGGGCGCAAACCAGCCTTTACAGATTCAAAAGGAAAGAAACTATATCCAGCATCTTCTCTGACCATGATGGAGTTAAACTAGTATTAATTTCAGAAAAAGCCCTAGAAAATATACAAATACATGGAAATGAAATAACCTACTTCTGAATGACTCTGTGACTACTGCAGAGATTAAGACAGAAATCAAAAGATTCTTATAAACTAATGACAATAAATACAAAAGCTTCAATAATTTATGGAATACTGCAAAAGCAAAAGCAATCGTAAGAGGGAACTTCATAGTAACTAGTGCACACAAGAAAAAGATGGAAAGGTGACAAAGGACAACCTGAAAGCATGCCTTGGGTAATTGGAAAAAGAACAACAAATAAATCCAAAAAATGCTAGGAGAAAAGAAATAATAAATGTTCCAGCAGAATTAAATGAGATAGAAAATAAGCCAACTATTCAGAAAATAAGTAAAAGCAAAAGCTGTTTCATTAAAAATATAAACTAGATTGACCCAGCACTAGCCAGACTAATCAAAAAGAAGAGAGAAAGGAACTAAATAAGTCAAATTCACAATGAATCAGGCAACATTAAAACATAACAGAAATTAAAAAAAAACATTATTA
Organism: Tupaia belangeri chinensis; assembly: GCF_000334495.1. NCBI lineage: Eukaryota > Metazoa > Chordata > Mammalia > Scandentia > Tupaiidae > Tupaia > Tupaia belangeri. Next base: position 131,503 of record NW_006206380.1, on the reverse strand, counting down.
GAGGATATTATGAGTGACTATATGCCAACAAAGAAGAAAACTTGGATGAAATGGAAAAATTCCTGGACACATATAATCTTCTAAGATTGACTCAGGAGGACATAGAAAGCCAGAATAGACCTATAATAAGCAACGAGATAGAATCAGTAATAAAAAACCTACCCCTCCCCCCAAAAAAAAGTCCAGACACCGATGGCTTCACTGCTGAATTTTGCAAAAATTTTAAAGAAGAAATAACCCACATCCTACTCACACTGTTTCTAGAGATCCGAAAGGAAGCAACCCTTCCTAATTCATTCTATGAAGCTTCCATTATCCTCATTCTCAAAACATATAAGGATACGACAGAAAAGGAAAACTACAGACTTATATCTCTGATGAATGTAAATTCAAAAATTCTCAACAAAATACTTGCTAACCATATTCAACAGCATATAAAAAAGATTATTCATCACAACCAGGAAAGCTTTATTCCAGGGATGCAAGGGTGGTTCATTACATGCAAAGCCATAAATGTAATACACCATATTTACAGAAAGAATGCTAAAAAACATGTGATCATTTCAATAGATATGGAAAAAGCATTCGACAAAATACCACATGGCTTTATGATCAAGACTCAGTAAAAGTGGAATAGAAGGACCATTTATCAGCCTAATAAAAGTCATTTATGAAAAACCTACAGCTAATGTTATACTTAATGGGGAAAAGCTGAAAGCTTTTCCACTAAAAACTGGTACAAGGCAAGGCTGCCCACTTTCTCTGCTCCTATTCAATATAGTACTGGAAGTTCTAGCCAATGTGATCAGACAAGTGAAGGAAATAAAAGGCATCCCAATGTGACCATTTCACGGGAAAATAATAAATAGGCATAAGTTATCCATGAATAAATACACACATTGTTCTTGACCAAGAATTCAAATTAGTTACCTTTAATATGCTCAAAGAGCTAAGGAAATCATACACAAATAATTAAATGTATTGATAAAAGTGATCTTTATAAAGAGGTAGAAATTATAGAAAAGAACAAAGTAGAAATTATAGTACTAAAATATAAAAGGTGAGATAAAAAATGCACTAAAAGTTTTCAACAGTAGGTTTTAGCAAGCAAAATAAATGAGTGAACTTTTAGTAAAGGCAATTAAAATTACACAATCTAAGGATCAGAAAGAAAAAATAATGAAGAAAAATAGACAAAATTAACACAGCTAAAAGTACTTCTCATCAAATGTATCAACATATGCATTATGGAAATTGGAGAAGGATTAAAGCAAAAGAAATATACAAAAAAAATTTGAAGAAACAATGGCTGAAAAGTCCTTAAGTATTATTTAAATACACGAGTTTATACATATAAGAAGCTCAAAAACATCCAAAATGATTACACTAAAAAATATCTACACTGAGACCCATTATATTCCAATTGTTGAAATCCAAAGAGATAAAGAAAAAATCTTGAAAGAACCAACAGAGAAACAAATCTTTACATACATAGAATTCTCAATAAAATTGACAACTAATTTAATATCAGTAACAATAATGACATAAAGGGGAAGGAAGAGATAAATAGTGGAATTAAAGTATGCTATTGAAACTCGGTTGGTATCAATTCAAACTATATTGTTATAAATGAGAATGTTAGCTGTGAGCCTTATGGTACCCACTAGGAAATAATTTATTTCATATATACACAAAATAAATTAAAATTAAATTAAAAGTAATACACTATCAAAATATCAAATAAGAAAGAAGAGTACCTGTCCTAGGCTGCACCAACCTCCACCTGGATCCTGTGCATCCCAGAGTAAGAATCATCAAGGGAGAAGAAAAAACTGCCCAGCCTGTTTGATCACCTGTGCCCATCCCAGAGCAAGGGGGAAGACATGTTTTGACCTGCACCAACCATAATCTGACACTTATCTGTCCCAAAACAGAGGTAGGAGGTGCCACTCAGCCTGCTCTGATACCAACCCTACCTTCTGTCTATCCAGTAGCAAGAGAGAAGCAAAGGCCACCCAAACTGTTTGATCACCACCCTATCCTCCATCCCAGAGTGAATAAGGAGGGCCTGCATCAGCCTGTGCCAACCATCATTCAGCTCCCATGTGTCCTGGAGTGAGAAGGAATAATAGAGAAACAAAGGATACTGGACTTATTTTATTACTGCTGTATTCCCATCCCAAAGTGAGGGAGGAGGGCCTGGTCCCCATGAAGTACAGCATATAGCATTTGACTTGGACTACCATCAAAAGCCAGTCACCTAAAAACAGGCTCTGGAGGCTCAGTCCAAACCCACCCAGAATAAAAAGGTAATAAAATCCCCCCTGAAAATCTGAACCCCAAATTCTCACTATGTGTACCACATTTCAACCTACAGTAGAAGAGATAAACTAGTGCAGGCCTAACTCACATCATGGGAAATTGCATGATCACAAAACTAGAGGACTTAGTCCAAAGAAACAGGATAAATTGAGTCATCACTAGAAACCTAAAATTAAAAGCAGAGTTCCACAAAGTGAGAAAACCAGAAAATACCTCTCCCCAAATGAAAATAGTAACTCTTCACCAAAAATAGATCAAATATAAGAAACAAAAATGTCAAAAAAATTCAAAATATTCACTGTAACAAAACTCAGTGAGGTGCAAGAGAAAAATAACAACCAATTTCAGGAAATAAGAAAATCATTTCATTGCTGAAGGAGGAACTCCAAAAAGAAGTAGGCATCTTTAGAAAGATAACAGAACTTCTAGATGTGAACAAATCTAAAATGCAGAAATCAAAACCTCCCTGTAAAATATTAATAGCAGATTAGAACATGCAGAAAAAAGAATATCTGATGTTGAAGACAAAGCCTTTGAGTTAGTACAAACCACCAAAAAGCATGGTAAAATAACCATTGAAAATGAGGACAACATATGGTAAATCTTAGAACCCAATAAATGGCGTAATAGCAACATAATGGATAATCCAGAAGGCAATGAAATGGGTGAAGGCATGGAAAAAATATCTTTTATGGAATATTAACTGAAAACCTTAAAAATTTAGATAGGCATACAACATTTAGATAGAGAAAATACAAAGAACACAAAATAGATTAAACATAAGAATACCCTCTCTATAGCACATTATGGTCAAATTGGTAAAAAATCAAAGATAAAGACAATATTCTAAAAATGGTAAGAGAAAAAGCACTAGTTACTCATAAAGGTTACCACATTTGATTAAGATCATATCTCAACTTAAATGATGCAGACAAGGAAAGAATGAGATGACACAATTAAAACTCTGAAAGAAAAACATTTTCAGCCAAGAACACCGTACCGAGCAAAATTATCTTTCAAATGGAAAAGAGAAATAAAGTCATTCCCAGATAAACAAAAAACTGAAAAAAAATTGTCAATCACTGACACAGAACTAGTTCTTTTTTTAAAAAACTTAAAACTTATTTCAGATTTGTTCACTGAACATCATCACAGAATACAAAATGTAATTTCCCATCCAAAATAAACTGCATCATATCCAACAACTTATAAAAAAGATTATACATCATGATCAGGTAGGCTTTATTCCAGAAATGCAAGGTTGGTTAAACATATGCAAAACCATAAATGTAATATACCATATTAACAGGAAAAAAGATAAAAACCATATGGTCATATCAATTGATGCAAAAAAAGCATTTGGTAAGATACAACATTGCTTCATGATCAAGACTCTCAGCAAAATCAGCATAGAAAGGTCATTTCTCAACAAAATAAAAGCTATCTATGAAAAACCCAGTGAATATCATCCTGAATGGAGAAAAGCTGAAAGGATTTCCACTAAAAAACGGGTTTAAGACAAGGATGCCCACTTTCTCCACTCCTTTTCAATATAGTACTGGAAGTCCTTGCCAAAGCAACCAGAAAAAAACAAAAAAATAAAAGACATTCAAATAAGAAAAGAAGAAGTGAAACTCTCTCTATTAACAGATGACATGATTGTGTACATAGAAGACCCAATGGTTTCCATGAAAAAATTTCTGGAAAGAATACATGAATACAATAAAGTTGCAAGATACAAAATCAATATACAGAAATTGATAGCGTTTCTACATATGAACAACAGGAAGACTGAGGTAGAACTGAAAAAAATTACTCCATTTACCATAGACACAAAAACTATAAGATACTAAGGAATAAATCTAACCAAAGTTGAAAACCTCCACAACGAAAACTGTGAGCAGCTAAAAAAATAAGTTGAAAATGACACAAAAAAAGTGGAAGAAAACCTCATGTTTCTGGATTGGAAGAATTAATATTATCAAAGTGGCAATTCTACTCAAATTAATCTACATATTTAATGCAAAGCTAATCAAAGTAACAGACACATTCTTCACAGATATAGAAAAGACAATCATAAAGTTTGTCTGGAATCATAAAAGACCACGTACTTACAGAGAAATTCTGAAGAAGAATAATGGAGTGTGCAGCATCTCACGCCCTGACCCAAAAATATACTACAAACCTGTAGTAACCCAAACAGAATGGTTCTGTTACAGAAAAAGACAGGCGGAACAATAGAACAGAATAGGGTCCTCAGAAATAAATTCCCAAACATGCAGTCAACTGATTTTTGACAAGGGGTACCAGATGATCCAGTGGGAAAAGGAAAACCTCTTCAACAGATGGTGCTGGAAAAACTGGATTTTCACTTGCTGAAAGATGAATCTGAACCCCTATCTCTCACCTTTGACAAAACTCAAGTCAAGGTGGATGAAAGATCTAAATCTAGGACCTCAAATTATAAAACTGCTTCTGGAAAACACTGGGGAATCTCTGGGAGACATTGGAGTAGGCAAAGGCTTCTTAAATAAGAACCCTAAAGCTCAGTCAATAATCCCCAAAATAGACAGGTGGGATGACATCAGACTAAGAATTTTCTGCATGGCAAAAGACACAGTAACTAGTGTGAATCAACATCCCTCAGAATGAGAAAATATTTTTGTAAACTAAGCATCAGTAAGGGACTGATAACCAGAATACACAAGGAACTCAAGCAGCTGTTCCAAAAAAAAAAAAAAGATAATTAATCCTATTAAAAGATGGGAGAATGAGTTGAGAAAACCACTCTCTAAAGATGACATGCAAATAGCTAAAAATCATATGAAAAAATGCTCAACATCCCTCATTGTAAGGGA
>NW_006206380.1:118622-126059 GCF_000334495.1 Tupaia belangeri chinensis | reverse complement strand
TGTGTGTGCATGCCCAAGATCCTGAGAAGAGAATGAAGGAGAAGGGATTGTGGCATGGCCCTCCCCTTTGGGGGGTGATTTCTTGCTTTCTGTCTCTCTGTCTCTGTCTTTCTGGTGAGCGCACATGCCCTGTAGCAAAAAAACTCTCAAGAAAGAAAAATCTACAAAAAGAACTACCATATGATCCAGCAATCCCACTCCTTAGTATCTACCCAAAGGACAGAAAAATTCTTAATCGAAAAAGTGCTTGCACCACATTGATGTTTATTGCAGCATGATTCAGAATTGCTAAGATGTGTAACCAACCCAAATGCCCATGAACAGATGAATGGATTGAAAAACTGTGGCACATATACTCCATGGAATACTATCCAGCCATAAAAACAAACAAACAAACAAACAAACAAACAAACCTTGGCTTCTGTTGACATAAATTGGAAAAATATGGAAGTCTTACTGCTAAGTGAAGCAAGCCAGGCTTTGAAGGAGAGACAATTTAGGTCCCCACTTAATATATACCTAGTGTGGGCACTCTATGACTGAAACTGATTGACTGAAGAATATAGAAAGACAGTAAGTGAATGTAAATACCAGATATACTGTGTGTGAAAGAGTAGGGTCTGAGAAAGAACATTTAGAAGAAAAATAGGGAGGCATAGTATTAATGGGACAAAGTAATGTGATATTATCTGTTGAAGATTTTATAGTTTTATCAACTGGAGTAGGGAGAAATGTTCACATGTTAAAATAGTAGCTTTGTAAGCTAAATAATGTGATCGAATGTATAAAAGAAAATGAAAAAAATGTAAAAAAATGATAAAAAGAGACACATAAGGACACTCTATTGTTCTAAAAAATTAATTCAACAAGAAGATACGAGAAATATAAATATGTATGCATCCAACACTGGGGTACCCAAAGACTAAACCAGCTAAATCTAAAAGTGGAAGAACACTGAAGCATACTAATTTGGGGGGATGTAAACAACCCACTGTTACCACTGGATAGGTTATCTGGAGAAAGATAAATATAGAGACCCTGGAGATTATTGATACCATAAAGTAAATGGCTCTGACTGACATATATAGAACATTTCATCCAGCAATGACAAAAGTCCCTTTCTTCTTTTCTCAACGTGGAATATATTTGAAGATAGACCACAAACTAGGCTGAAAAACAAGCTTATACAGGTTTAAAAGTATAGAAACTATATCCAGATTCTTCTCTGATCATATGGATTCAAACTTCAAATTAACCACAGAAAGAACCCTCAAAAATACACAAAAATATGGAAAATAAACAACCTACTCATGAACAACTTACCAACTACTAAAGAAATTAAGACTGAAATAAAAAGATTCATTGAAATCAATAATAATGGACACATGACTCTGCATAACCTTTGGGGCATTTTATGGGAACAAATGATAATGAGTTACATGTGGGAAGTTCACAACACTTAGAGCTCACAGGAAAAAAAATAGAAAAATAGTAAATAAATAACTTGACATAACATCTCAAGAAACTGGAAAATCGCCAGCAAAATATAACAAAAATACCAAAATAAAATAAATAATATAGATAAGAGGTAAAATATGAAAATACAGAATAAGTAAACTATACCAAATACTCAATGAAACAAAAAATGGCTTTTGAGAGGATTTAAAAAATTGACAATCAATAAGGTAAACTTAAGAAAAACGGAGAATGAAACCAGATAAAATCAGTATTGAAGCTTTTAATAGTACAATCAATATATCATAAATACAAAAAAAGTGAGAGAATACTATGAGCTTTTATATGCCAACAAATTAGAAAATTCACACAAGATGAACAAATTTCTGGAAATGTACAAGTTACCTAGGCTAAATCAGCAAAAAATTAAAAAGCCCGAATAGACAAATAATGAACAATGAAAATGAATCAGTAATAAATAGCTTCCCCCATGAAAAAAATAAAAATATCCAAGGTCCCGATGGCTTCCTTTCTGAATTCTACAACCTTTAAAGAAGAGCTAACCCCAATTATTCTCAAACTATTTATTTTTTAAGAAAAATGTATTTACTTTGTTTATTTACATTAATTTGGCCATAGAGACAAAGAGAGAGACAGGGAGAGAGAGAGAGAGTAAGAAAGCAAGCCATCAGGTCCAAACTTGAGTAATGGTCAGCTATGTGGGAGTCTAGTGCCTTAACCACCATGCCAACTACTAGCCCTGTCAAATTATTACTATAACTCCAAAAGGAAAGAACTTTTCCAAACTCATTCTTTTCAGCTTCCATTACCTTGATCCCCAAAACAGACGAGGATGTAAGACAAAAAACAAAAAACAAAAAACTAGAGAACAATATTCCTAATAAACACAGAAACAAAAATTGTCAACAACATATTGGGAAATTGAATCCAACAGAACATTATAGAGATTACACACCATGAAGAGGATTATTCAGCACATGAAAAATAATAAATATAATACATCACAGTAACAGAAGGAAAGATAACACAAGATGATCATATCTATAGATGCAGAAAAATTATTAATATTTCTTAAAATACAATATCTCCTTCATGATCAAGACTCTCAGCAAAATAGGTATAGAAGAGACATTTCTCAAAACAATAAAAACGATATATGACAGACTCATTGCTGATATCACACCGAATGTGGAAAAGCTGAAAGCTTTCCCACTAAAAAGTGTATTAAGACAATGCTGGGAACCAGTAGTTAGCATAATGGCTATGTTGCTGGACTCCCACGTAGTCGACCGCAGTTCACGTCCCGGACCCGGTGGCTTAAAATTCACTCCGTGCATGTGTGCGTGCGTGCCCAAGATCCTGAGAGGAGAATGGAGGAGAAGGGATTGCAGTGTGTCCATCCCCCCTGGGGGGTGATTTCTCACTTTCTGTCTCTATATCTCTCTCTGTCTGTCTGGTGAGCGCACGTGCCCTATAGAGAAAACCTCCCCCCCCCCACAAAAAAGGACAATGCTTACCAGTTTCTCCACTTCTTTCCAACCTTGTGCTTGTAGTCCTAGCCAACACATTCAGACAAGTGTAAAAAACAACTTTCAGAGAGGAAAAGAAGAAACTAAAATACAACATCCCCTTCATGATTAATAATGACATGATTGTATATACAGAAAATTAAAAGGAAATTATAAAACAAACTCCTAGAAGTGATAAGTGAATTCAGTAAAGTAACAGAATGAAAAATCAATATAAAAAAATTACAGAATTTTATACACCAGCAATGAATAGACAGAGACAAAAGTGTATAAAGCAATCCCAATACAACTACAAAACATAAGATATTAAGGAATAAGCTTAATCAAAGAGGTGAAAGACCTCTACAAAGAAAACTATAAATAAAGGCTGGAAAAACACTTGAATATAATACAAAAGAATGAAATGACATCTCATGTTCTTGGATTGGAGGAATCAAAATAATGGAAATGCCAGTCCTACTCAAATTAATTAAAATTCAGTGTGATTCAGGGACCAGCAGATGGCATAATGGTTATGTCACTGGACTCCCATGCAGTTGACCATGGTTCAAGTTCCAGGCCTGGTGGCTTGAAACTCATACTGGACTAATGTCCATGAATGCCCCAAATCCCAACAGGAAAATGGAGGAGAAGAGATTGTGATGTGGCCATCTCCCCTGGGGTGTGGGGTGATTTCTCACTTTTTGTCTCTCTGTCTCTCCAGTGAATGCCCACATAGCAAAAATCTCATTTAAAAAGAAAAAAGTCAATGTGATTCCCATCAATTTACCAGAGATACTCTTCACAGAAATAGAAAAATCAATAATAAGTTCTGTTTGGAATTATAAAAGGCCCTGCGTCACCAAGGTAATACTGTACAAAAAGAATAAAGTAGAGGCATCTCACTATCTAACTTCTTGCACATCTATGTTTATTGAGGCATTATTCACAATTGCTAAGACACCAAATCAATCCAAATGTCCACAAACAGATGAATAGATTGCAAAAGTGTGGGACATATATTTGAATAGTATTCAACCATGAAAACAAGATCCTGGCATTTGATGGGAAGTGTACAAATATGGAAGATTTATTGCTGAGTGAAGCAAGCCAGGCTATGAAAGACATTGTATGTCTCCATTTAACATATACTGACTGTCCACACTCTATGGTAGTGACTGAAATATAGGAGGACACAAAACATTGAAAATAGTTCTACACTGGAGACTGTGTGGAAGGAGGAGAAAAGAGGGGAAGAGTGTAGGGGAAAATTAGTGAGAAAAATAGAGAGGAAAGACATTTTGGGACACACAGTATCCTCCAGTGGACTTGTCTAAAGTATATTTTCTGTTGGGTAAATTAACTATACAAGCTAAGTGATGTATAGTGATTGAATGTATAAAATAAAGTTAAGAGTTACATATATTTCAAAACAGTGATAATCAGGAACCAGCAGTTAGCGTAATGGCTATGTCGCTGGACTCCCACGTAGTCGACCGCGGTTCGTGTCCTGGACCCGGTGGCTTAAAACTCATGCCAGGCACTTGTGTGTGCGTGCCCAAGATCCCGAGAGGAGAATGGAGGAGAAGGGATTGCGGCGTGACCATCCCCCCTGGGGGGTGATTTCTCGCTTTCTGTCTCTATGTCTCTCTCTGTCTGTCTGGCGAGCGCACGCGCCCTACAGTGAAAAAAAAAAAAAAACAATGATAATCAAAACAGAATGGTATTGGCACAAAAGTACACACATAGACCAATGGAACAAAATATAGACTCCATAAATAAACCCCAAAACATACATCTAAACTTATCTTTAATAAAAGATACAAAATAATGCAGTGGAGAAAAGAGTCCTTTCAGTAAATGGTCCTGGAAGAACTGAATATAAAACTGGACTGCTATATCTCACCAATAACAGAAGTCAAATCAAAATGAGGCAAAGATCTAAGTTTAAAGCCTGAAACTATAATAGTACAGGTAGAAAACACAGAGGAAAACTTTGAAAACATTGTTTTAAGCTAAGATTTCTAAATAAGACCCCTAAATCAAAGATAATTATGCCCAAATAGACAAGTGGGATTAAATCAAGGTTAAAAGCTTCTACACAACAAAGGAAACAATTAGGGTGCAGAGAAAACTCTCAAAATTAAAAAAAAATTGAAATTCAGTATATATTGAGTGGGTACATACAATAGCTGTTTTTCATAACCTGGCTTGTTTCATTTTGCATTAAATCTTCTATATTGATCCATGTTGTATCAAGTGGCAGAGTCTCATTGTGTTTGTTTGTTTGTTTGTTTGTTTGTTTAAATTTATTTGTTTACATTCATTCACTGTACATCATTACAACATACAAAATGAGATTTTCCATCCAGAGATTCATAGTCAGAATATATAGATCTCAAGTAACTTACCTGTTAAAAAAATTTCTAATTTTAGCAGGGTTGAATGACCTGAACAGACACACAAGTGGTCAAAATACATATGAAAAAATGTTCAACATCTCTTATTTTAAGGGAAATAAAATCAAAACTACAATGAAATACCACTTAACTCCAATTAGAATGGCCATGTTTAATAAAATAGAGAAAAAGTGCTGGCAAGGCTGTAGTCAAAAAAAGAACACTTTTACACTGCTGGTGGGAATATAAATTAGAACAATCACTATAGAAAATGATATGGAAATTCCTCAAAATTCTAAAAATAGAAGTACCATATGACTTAGAAATTCCACTACTTGGTATTTATTGAAGGATAGGAAAATAGCTGGAAAGACATTTGCACATCTATATTTGTTGCAGCATTATTCATTATTGCTACAACCTGGAATCAAACTAAGTGCACAAGAATGAATGACTGGATTGAGAAACTGTGGCACATATATAGTGTGGAATATTACTTGACCTTAAGAAATAATAAAAGCTGTTATTTGATTTAAAAGTGGATGAATATAGAAGATTACAGATTGAAAATAGGTAAATAGAGAAGATTTATTGCTAAGCAAAGCAAGTCAGTGAAAGACATACATTATATGTCACCATTCAGTTAAAGACAATTTAATATCTACTTCAAAAATACTCAGTAGAATATTTTAATAATCATTTATTTAATTTTGTAAGTTATTATTATTTTTAAATTTGACCAAAGAGAGACAGGGGTGAAGGAGTGAGAAAGCAAGCTGCCAGGTCAGCCATGTGGAAATCTAGTGCTTTAACCACCACACCAATTACCAGCTCCATTTGTTTTTGTTTTTATTTACATTTAATTATTGTACATATCTACAGCATGCAGCATGTTTATTTTAGCATATGTACAGTGCATGTTACTCAAGTTAAAAATATTACCATGTACATCAACAGAAAACTTTCTATTTTTGTGTCCGTTAAATATTTTCAATTTTTCTGGACCACTCACTCCCCCCCAACTAACCACCTCTTCTTACATAGTCTTTGGTATTTATGCTTGTGTGTTCTGCTGTTAAACCTTTCAATATTTCAGTTTCTACCTTAGAGTGCAAACATTCAGTATATATTGAGTAGGTACATACAATAGCTGTTTTTCATAATCTGGCTTGTTTCATTTTGATTTAAATCTTCTATATTGATCCATGTTGTATCAAGTGGCAGAGTCTCATTGTTTTTTTGTTTGTTTTTTATTTAAATTTATTTGTTTACATTCATTCACTGTACACCATTACACCATACAAAATGAGATTTTCCATCCAGAGTACACTGTATATTGTCTCACTCAAGCACATCAACATACGTGTTATTGTTAACAAATAATTTTCCATTTCTTGTTTCCTGTATATTTTGCTTCCCCCCATCCTTGACTCCCTATCTCTTACCCTCTGCCATCTCCCACTCTCTTCCCACTCTGTCTCTGGCATCTATGTTTACTTTCTATACTGTTTCCCCCCATATTTTATTGAATTACTAAAGATCTTAATTAATCTACATATTTTCATAGCAAACACAGCTGATACATACATTTCCATGAACACAAGTCTAACTTTAGGCATCCTATAAAGTAGCACCTAGCTGGGGCTATATATCTTACTGTGGTCATTGAATAGATTTTTTTTTTTTCTGAAACTTTTTTTTTTGTAACTTAATTTACATTCCTTCCCTAAGCATCATCACAGCATACAAAATGTGATTTCCTGGGGCCAGGAACTTCAAGGGAGGACTGCCCCCCATAGCTTCAGCCCCAGGATCCCCAAGCCAGAGACCCCTATGTCACCCAGCAAAAAGGAAACACACTTGCTCCTATTTGAGGAAATGTTCTCTTAAAAGGTTTTCAAAAGGGAACACATCTCCCAATGGTTAGAAGTAGAAGAAGAACGTCAGGTCTGAATAAAGCACAAAATATGTCTAAGTCAAAAGAACACAATAACTCCCTTCCTTTTCTTGAAAAAATAGAGGACGTTACCAAAATGTCCAAGATAGAATTTAGA
>NW_006206380.1:117965-118438 GCF_000334495.1 Tupaia belangeri chinensis | reverse complement strand
TAGAGCATTGACGGGATGGGGAGGTGTGGTGTTATCTGTTAAAGATATTTTGATCAACGGGTCTGGGGAGAAATGTGCACATATCGAAATGGTATCATTGTAAGCCAAACAATATGATAGAAAGTATATGCAAAAAAAACAAATAATAAATAATGTGAAAAAGAAAGAAACGAATAAGGGCATGGAAAACTTATTCCATGAAATCTTGGAAGAAAATTTCCCAAGTATAGAGAGGCACTCAAACATCCAGACCCAAGAAATACAAAGGACAAAAAATAGAATTAACCCAAGAAGATCTTCCCCAAGGCATATCATAACCAGACTGGCTAAGATCACAGATAAAGATAAGATACTAAAAATGGCAAGAGAGAAACTACAAGTGACTTATGAAGGTCATCCCATCAGGCTAACACCAGTCTTCTCAAAGGAAACAAAGCAAGCAAGGAAAGAATGGGAAGATGTATTGAAAGTGT
>NW_006206380.1:104625-114608 GCF_000334495.1 Tupaia belangeri chinensis | reverse complement strand
AAAAAACCACTCTCTAAAGATGACATACGAATAGCTAAAAGGCATATGAAAAAATGCTCAACATCCTTCATTGTAAGAGAAATGAAGATCACAACAACAATGAGATATCTCCTAACCCCAGTCAGAATGTCTAAGATTAAAAAAACAAAAAATGATAAGTGCTGGTGGGGGTGTGGTGAAAAGGGAACTCTCTTACACTGCTGGTGGGAATGTAAATTGGTCCAACAACTGTGGAGAACAGTTTGGAGATTCCTCAAAAATCTACAAATAGAAATACCATATGACTCAGCAATCCCACTCCTTGGTATCTTCCCAAAGGACAGAATACTTAATCGTAAAAGTACTTGCACATCGATGTTTATTGCGGCACTTTTCATGATTGCTAAGTCATGGAAACAACCCAAATGCCCACGAACTGATGAATGGTTAGAAAATCTGTGGCACATATACTCAATGTAATACTATTCATCCATAAAAAACAACAAAACGCTGTCTTTTGACAGAAGGTGGATGAATATGGAATACATACTGCTGAGTGAAGCATGCCATGCTATGAAAGAGAGGCATTGTATGTCCCCAGTTAATATATACTGTGTGTCTGCACTCTATGACTGAAACTAATTGTCTAAAGTTCATAGAAACATAGTATATAGATGTAAATACCAGATATAATGTGTGTGAAAGAAGAGGGTCTGAGGAAGGACATTTTGGGGAGGGACAGGGAGGCAAAGCATTAATGTCACAAAGAGGTGTGGTATTATCTCTTGAAGATATTTCATAGTTTTATCAACAGTACTAGGGATAAATGTTCACCTGTTTAAATATCCATATTGTAAGACAAATAATAATGTGATTGAATGTAAAAAAATAAAAAATAAAAACTTAAGTATACTATAAAACAGTGATTTTCCATCCAGAATATACTGCATAGTGACTTAATCATGCATATTATTATAAAAATTTTTCCATTTATAGTTTCTAGAACTTTTACCCCTCTCATTGTGTTTTATAAATGAGTAGTATCTTGTCATGTGTATGTGCCATAGTTTTTCAATCCAGTCATCTGTTCTTGGGCATTTGAGTTGATTCTATGTCCACGCAATTGTGGTTAATGCTGTAATAAACATGGATGTGCAAGTATCTTTACAACTAAGTGTTTTTCAATCCTTTGGATAAATACTCAGCAGTGGTACTACTGAATTGTATCATAGTTCTATATGTAGGTGTTTGAGGAACGTCCATATTGTTCTCCAACTATTGTTCTAAGAGTCTTGATCAGAATTGGATGTTGTATTTTATCAAATGCTTTTTCTGCATCTATTAATATGATCATATGGATTTTATGCTTTGTTCTGTTAATATGATCTATCACATTTATGTATATGTTGAACTATCCTAGCATCCCTGTGGTAAAAATCTACCTGATCATGGTGCATAATATTGTTAATGTGCTGTTGGATACAATTTGCTAGTATGGTGTTGAGCATTTCTGTTGTGTGTTCATCAGAAATATTGATGTGTAGTTTTCTTTTTTGTTATATCCTTGTCTGCTCTTGGAATCAAGGGGATGGAGGTTTTAAAGAATGAGTTTAGAATAATTCCTTGTTTTCAGATCATTGAAAAAAGTTTGAGGAGAATTAGAGTTAGCTCTTATTTAAAAGGTTTGTATAATTTTGAGTCCTGTAGATGGCATAGTGGTTAAGGCACTGAAATTCCACATGGCCAACTGAGATTTGAGTCCCAGACTGGGTGACTTGAAACTTACACCGGGTTTGTGTGAATGCATGCCCAAAATCCCAAGAGGAGAATGGAGGAGAAAGGACTGCAGCATGGCCATACCCTCTGGAAAGGTGATTTCTCACTTTCTCTCTCTTTGTCTCTGTTTCTCTGGTGAGCACACATACCCTATAGCAAAAAAAAAAAAAACTCTCTCAAAAAAGTTTGTAGAATTCTAAATTGAACTCATCAGGATCTGGATTTTTCCTACTTGGAGCCTATTTAATACTGATTCAATCTCTCTGTTTATTATTGCTCTATTAAGGTTTTCTGTTTCTTTTTTTATGTAGCCTGGATAACTTGTACATGTCCAGGAATTTGTCCATCTCACAAATGTTGTCTAGTTTGTTCACATATTGTCACACATAGTATTCTCATGCATTTTTGTATTTCTGATATATCTGTTTTAATATATCCAGCATAATTACTTATTTTATCTATATGATTCCTTTCTGTTTTTCTGAATTAGTGTAGGTAACAGTTTGCGAATTTTGTTAATCCTCTCAAAAATCCAGCTTTTTGACTTGTCTGTTTATTTGTATAGTTCTTTTGTTATATATTTTGTTTATTTAAACTTTTATCTTTACTATTTCTTCTCTCATGGTATGTTTTTGTATTTGTTGTTGTTATTATTTTCCAGTTTCTTGAGATCTCATGTCAAGTTATATACTTGCCATCTTTCTATTTTTTTCTTGAAGCACTAACTGCTATGATCTTCCCTCTTAAGACTGTTTTTTGCCTTGTTCCAGTGATTGTGTAGAGTCATGTGCTTATTATCATTGGTTTCAAAGAATCTTTTTATTTAAGTCTTGATTTCTTGAACAGTTTGGAAGTCACTCATTAGTAAGTAGCTTAGTTTCCATATTTTTGTGTATTATTAACTTTTGATGTGATTGATTTCAAGTTTATTTCTATTATTAGTACAGAAAATTCTGGGTATAGGTTGTATTCATTTAATTTTCCAGAGGATTATTTTGTTCCTCATTATTTAGTCAATCTTTGAAAATGTTCCATAAAGGCATGGGAAAAAACATATTTAGTAGATGTTGGGTGAAATGTTCTACATATGTCTGTTAGGTTCATGTGGTCTGTAGTATTGATTAGCTTCTGTATCTCTATGTTTTTGTTGGAATGACCTGTCCATTGGTGACAGTGGGGTGTTGCAGTCCCCCCAAATTAGTGTGTTGTAGTCTATTTGTTTGGTTAGATATAGCAATATTTCTCGTACATATATGGTTACTCCAGAATTGGGCACATAAATATTCATAATTATTATGTCTTCTTGAGAAATTACTCCTTTAGAACTATATAGTGACTGTCCTTATCTCTTTATAAGATTTTTCTCTTGAAGTTTATTTCATCTGATATCAGTTTTGCTACCCTGGCTCATTTTGGATTTCTTGTTTGTATGCAATTATTTTTTCCAGCCCTTCACTTTCACTCTATGTATATATCTTCATCAGTGAAGTGTGTTTCTTGTAAGCAACATGTGGAGAGTTTCTGAATTTTTTTTTGAGAGGTTTTTACTATAGGGCACACACTTGCCAGAAAGACAGAGAGAGACAGAAAGTGAGAAATCACCCCCAGGTGGGGATGGCCATGCCACAATCCCTTCTCCTCCATTGTCCTCTCAGGGTCTTGGGCACACACACACACGCACCTGGCGTGAGTTTAAGCCACAGGGTCCAGGACTCGAACCGTGTTTGACTACATGGGAGTTCAGCGACATAGCCATTACGCTAACTGCTGGTCCCCTAATTAGTATTTTTTCATTGGGGAATTTAAGCTTTTTTTTTTTAAGAATGATTTATTTAATTTTACTTATTCATTCATTTATTTTAATTTGACCAGAGAAAGAGACAGATAAAAAGAGAGCGAGAAAAATTGAGAAAGCAAACCACCAGATCTGGGACTCGAACCATGGTCGACTATGTGGGAGTCTCCAGCACCTTAACCACCATGCCACCTGATGGTCCCCTGGAAATTTAATATTTTTACATTCAACATTATTATTGATAAGTGTAAAACTGTCTCTTTCATTTCACGTCTCTTTCATTTCACTAGTCATTTACCATAATGCATTGTATTTCTTTTTATATAATAAAATTTTATTTTATTTTTTGACAAAGAGAGAGAAAAAGAAAGTGAAAGAGAGAGAGAGAATACCTGCAAAAGGGTCCCACCAGACATCAGTTCTGCTTCAGACTTCCCCCCAGACCAGGATTATGTGTTCAGGTCAGCACAAAATCCGAACCTGGGCTTCCCATGTGACTCCAGTAACATGTATCAGTGCCCTATGACCTGCATCAAAGAGGCTGGGACCAAACACTTTGATTTCTTTTTCTTTTTTTTTTAACATTTCTTTGTTTGTTTGTTGTGTTTTTTAAATATTATTTACCTTTAATCATAATAAATCTTTACAATGTCCAAAACATGGTTTTGTTCCCTCAGCACAAATACAATGCCTACCAGTAAAGACAAAGACATTATCCTATACATTATCATAAGTAAATAACTTCTCATTTTTGTTTCATTAAACTTATTTTTTTCCTGTCCCTGTCATTCCCCCTATTAGCCACCCCTTTTTACTCCCACTACTATCTCTACTATGCACAGTTGGCCTCCCTGCTATTATATCTTTCAATCTTTCAGTTTCTGCTGTAAAGCACAGACATTCAATATATGCTGAGTGGATACATGCAAAGTCTGTCTTTCATAGTCTGCCTTGTGTCACTTAAATGTAAGTCTCCATATTCACCCACTTTGTATTAAATGCCAGGGTCTCATTGTTCTTTATGGCTGAATTGTATTCCATAGAGTACATATGCCACATTTTTTTTCAACTCACTCATCGATTTTGAAAAATTTGTGTTGATTTTATGTCCTAGAAATTATAAATAATGCTGCAACAAAAAATGATCTGCAAATGTTTTTCTGACTGTGAGTTTTCTTATCCTTTAGATAAATACCTAAGAGTGGAATTCCTGGTCATATGGTAGTTCTATTTGTAGATTTATGAGGAATCTCCATATCATTCTCCACAGTGGTTGTACTAATTTACATTCTCATCAACAGTGCAAGAGAGTTCCCTTTTCACCACAGCCTAACCAGAACTTATCATTATTTATTTTTTTTAATCTAGTTTTTCAGACTAGTGGTATCTCATTGTAGTTTTGATTTTTTTTTCCCTTATGATATCTCAGGTATGTTTTCATATGTTTTATGGTCGTTAATTTCTCTTTTTTGGAGAGTTGTCTGTTCAGTTCATTTTCTCAACTTTCAATTGAATTGATTAATAATAATAATTTGTTTACTATTATTATTATTACTATTATTATTATTGCATATAAGCTGCTTGAGTTTTCTGTGTGTTCTGGTTAGCAGTACCTTATCTGAGGTATAGTTTACAAACATATTCTCCCACTCTGAGGGTAGTCTTCTCATACTATTTATTGTTTCATTTGCTATGCAGAACCTTCTCAGCCTGCTGTTGTCCTATTTGCCTTTTTTGGGTGTCTTCTTTAAGAAGTTTTTTTGGGACCAGCAGTTAGCATAATGGCTATGTAGCTGGACTCCCATGTAGTCAGCTGTGGTTCGAGTCCCGGACCCAGTGGTTTTAAACTCATGCAGGACGCAAGTGCGTATGTGCCCAAGATCCTGAGAGGAGAAAGGAGGAGAAGGGATTGCAGCATGGCCATCCTCCCTGGGGGGTGATTTCTCACTTTCTGTCTCTCTGTCTTTCTGGTGAGCACACACACCCCATAGTAAAAACCTCTCTCTCAAAAAAAAAAAAGTTTTTGCCTACTCCAAGAGTTTACCCTGTGTTTTCCACCAGCAGTTTTATAGATTGAGGTTTAATATTTAGATTCTCAATTCATTTTGAGTTGATTTTTGTTGGTGGTGAGAGACAGGGGTCCAATTTCATTCTTCTAAAGATGGATATCCAGTTCTCCCAACACCATTTGCTGAAGAGATTTTCTTTTTCTCACTGGATCATGTTGTGCCCTTTGTCAAGGATCAGTTGGCTGTGTGTTTTAGAGTATACTTTTGGATTCTTATTTTTGTTCCATTGGTCTATCCAACTGTTTTTGTGCCAATAACATGCTATTTTAATTATCACAGCTTTGTCATATGTTTTGCGGTAAGGAAATGAAATGTTTTCTACTTTATTCCCCCTTGGACCCTATTGCTTTGATCATACGGAGCCATTTATGATTCCAAACAAATTTTATAGTCTTTTTTTCCTATTTACTTGAGTAACACCTCTGGTAGTTAATTGGAATTGAACTGAATTTGTAGGTTAATTTTGCTAAGATTGATATCTCAGTTATATTCATTTTTTCAACTCAGGAATATTGAAAGTTTTTTCACATTTTATATAATTTTAAATATCTTTCTCAAGTGTTTTGTATTTTCCTTTGTACAGGTATTTAAATTCTTTGATTAGATTTATTTCTAGATATTTTATTGCTTTTGTGGCTATACTAAATGGTATTTTTTTCTTCAATTCCATTTGTCCACTGTTGGTGCATAAAAATGCTATATATTTTTGTATAGGTTGTTTATTTACCACCTTTCTGGTTTTTTCTTGTGGGCACTAATTGCTATAAACTTTTCTCTAATGACTGCTTTTGCTGTGTCTCATAGGTTTAAAAAACTTGGTTGTTATCATTGGTTTCTATGAACCTTTTTATTTTAGTCTTAATTTATACTGTAGTTGTAAAGTCATTAAGAATTAAGTTGTTTAGTTTCCGTGTTTGTGCATTTTTGAGGACTCTTACTGTAGCTGATTTCAAGTTTGATTCCCTTGTGGTGAGAAAAGATGCTGGATATAGTTTCTGTACATTTGAATTTGTAAAGGCTTGCTTTGTACCCTGTTATGTGGTTGATCTTCAAATATGTTTTATGTGGGGAGAAAGAAATACGTATATTTTGTGGTTGTTGTGTGAAATATTCTGTGAATGTCTCTCAAGTCCACTTCATTTATAGTATCATTTAGATTGCATATTTCTTTATTTTTTTGTCTAGATGATCTGTCCAGAGGATACAGTGTCGTGTTGTGATCCAGAAAGATTACTGTGTTGTAATCTATTTATCCTAGACTCCCTAAAAGTTTCATGTATTTAGCTGTTTCAGTGTTGGGTGTGTAGATATTTCAAAGTGTTATATCTTCTTGGTCAACAAATCCTTTCAGTGCTGTATAATGTCCTTCTTTGTCTCTTCTTACATCTTTTATCTTAAAGTCTATTTTGTATGATATCAATATCACAACTCACGCTTTTTTTGGTTTCCATTTTAATGAAATATCTTTTTCCAGCCCTTCACTTTCAGGGTATACATGTCATTATGGGATGTGTTTCTTTTAAGTAGCATATAGATGACTTCTGTTTTTTTGATCCATTCAGCCAGTCTGTGTCTTTTAATGGGAGAATTGAATTAATTATTATTCAATGATATTATTGATATTTGAGGACTTATCCCTTTCTTTGTGTTAGCCATTTGATTTGTGTGTGTGTGTGTGTGTGTATTCTCTTATTTCTGTTTGTCTGTCTTCAGTTTTCCTGATAGAATATACTCTCAGTAATTCTTATAGAGCTGGTCTAGTACTGGTGAATTCTTTCAGTTTTTGTTTATCTGAGAATACTTTCATTTATTCTTCTTATTCAAAGACTAATCTTGCTGGATATAGTGTTCTTGGTTGAAATTGTTTTTCATTTAATGTTTTGAATAAGTCTTCCCATTCTTACCTTGACTGCATTGTTTCAGTTGAGAGGTCTGATGTTAGCCATAATGGGATAACCTTTATAAGTTACAACATTTTCCCCTTGTCATTTTTAGAGTATTGTCTCTGTCTTTAATTTTTACTAATTTGGCTATGTTGTGCTGGGGGTAGGATCTTTTCATGTTAATTCTATATAGAGTCCTTTTCATTGCTCGGGTCTGAATTTTTCCATGTTTCTGTATATTTGGAAAACTTTCAGATAGTTTTTCAAGAAAAAAGGTTTTCTTTTTTTTTCTTTTTGAGAGGTTTTTGCTATAGGGTGCGTGCACTCGCCAGACAGACAGAGAGAGACAGAGAGACAGAAAGCGAGAAATCATCCCCCAGGTGGGATGGCCATGCCGCAATCCCTTCTCCTCCATTCTCCTCTCGGGATCTTGGGCATGCACACACACGCACCTGGTGTGAGTTTAAGCCACTGGGTCCGTGATGCAAACCGTGGTGGACTACATGGGAGTCCAGTGACATAGCCATTACGCTAACTGCTGGTCCCCAAGAAAAAAGGTTTTCCATGCATTTAGCAAATTATTCACCTTCTGAAATATCTATTATTTGGCTATTTTGGTGTTTCATTGTGTCTAGAATTTCCTGTACATTTTCCTCATCTTTTTAAATTTTTCATGTTATTTTGGTCTATGGTGGAGACTTTGTCTTCAGGGTCAGATATTCTTTCTTTTGCATGGTCCAATCTGCTGTTAATGCTTTTTGAGGAGGTTCTAATTTCTTGTATTGTATTCTTCATTTCCAGAAGTTCTGTTTTTTTTCATGGTGTCTATATCTTTATAAAAAAAATTTTTCATGTACTGGAATGATTTTGCCATTTCTTGGACTTGATTGTCTGTTTTTTATTACATCTCCTTGAGTTTTGTCATGATGAATGTTTGGAATTCTTTTTTTTTTCCTGACATTCTTTTGTGGTTGTCCATTGTTGGTGAGTGAATACTGTGCTCACCTGAAGGAGAGTTACCTCCTTGTTTGTTCTTGTTCCTTTGAGATCTGTGCTGGGTTTTGGTCACCTGATGCAATATTCACCTTTTCCTGTTTATTGGAGTAGATCTGTCTTAATGGAAGAGATCATTTCACCTTTAGTTACCAGGTGTGTTCCTACTGGAAGGCCATGTCTCCCAGATCAGAGCAGTTAAAGCTTATGCAAGTAACTTCAAGTGGTTGACATCTTTACCAAACTTTCAGCTTTTTATGAGACAGGAAGAAGCTAAATAGATATAGCTCAGTGATGCATAAGTCTGAAGTGCAACTAGTTCCAATGAGCTTGGGATGCACTCACAAAAAAAGGCCTTCAGAGACCAGGTTCAAGTCACACCATGAATGGGTTGAGACTAGGCCACAGAGAGCACAGGGTGAATGGTGTTCTTCTATTTCTACGTGTCTCTCTTTTGCTTTCCTAATGCAGTATTCCCTTGAGCTGATCTATTGTTGATAAATTCTTTCAGTTTTTGTTTGTTTTGGGATTATTTTATTTCTTCTTCCCATTTGAAAGACAATCTTGCTAGATATAGTATTCTTGGCTTTAGATACTTAGAACATCTGAAGGAAAATAATTTCTAAAGCACAAAGAGGTATAATCTTTCAAAAGATCTTCAGTGTTCAAAATTCAAGAATGTAATAGCAATACACAACGGGCATTAGGTGAATATACGCAAAAGTGATAGCAAATTAATTTATTCAATATTTTTTCCATTCCATATCATCAGGAGGATTGATTTCAACCTTCCTTTTACCTATATTATATTTGGAAAAAAAGTTTATGCTCTTACAAATGATTTGTTCATGGCACGTTTCACTTCGTCAGAACCATCTGAATAGATCTGCTGAAATAATTTGTTTAAAGCTGCATCTCCCTCCAACTTCTCATTCTTTTCTTGTTCTTTGATCTCGCCAACCAATTTATCCCAATTTCTTGTTTAGTGAGATGACAATGGATATAGGTTCTTTACATCTGTGATGAACTGTTTAGGCTTAGGAACATCTCCTTGCCCTTCTAGTTTTTCCCAACTCACAGCCTCTGTTTTTTTCATTTTAACTTTAATCATTGTTGAAAGCACTTTAAATATGCTCTGTTCTGGTATTATAGGATAAAGAAGTCTCAATTTCAAATTGTAATCCTCTCCAGAAGGAAGTTTGACCAAAGCAGACAACTCTTTTTCTGAAAATTCCACATTTACATCATTCTTCTGAACGTTCTTGATCATAAGTGTAATGATTACTTGGGATTTTGTTTGATACCAGTCATACTTGATTTTTGACTGGTGATTCTGCTGGGATGCAGAATGATTCACCTCAGATTCTGATCCATTCTGAGCATCTTGACACCTCTTAATCCAGACAACAAAGTCTGCATCTACACTATCTAATTTATGTCCTTTAAAAGTTTCTAGAGCAGCAGCACAGTTTTTTTCCATGGTATTCA
>NW_006206380.1:97353-104335 GCF_000334495.1 Tupaia belangeri chinensis | reverse complement strand
TACTACTGCAGTTATCACGGCCGCCGCCGCCAAAGCTTGGCTGGAATTTTTAAAAAGAGTTTTAAATATGTCTTTCCATTATTATCTAGCATTCATTATTTCAGTTGAGTGGTCACATGGTATACTACTAGGAAAACTTATGTAAGTAACTTGCTGTTTCTCCCTTGTCATTTTTAAAATGTTGTTTTTCCCTCTAATTTTTGTCAGTTTGGCTCTGATGAGCCTTTAGAGTTTCTTCTTATGTTAAATCTACTTGGTATTTTTATTTTCCAGATCAGGATGTCTGAATGCTTCTATATATTTGGAAAGATCTTGACAGTATTTCATAAAAGAGGTTTTCTTTTGCTTTTATCCATCTCTTTACCTTCTGGAATATCCATTATGCAGATATTTGGCCATTTGATGGTGTGCAGAATTTCTCATATATTGTCCTCATTTTTAATGACCAGTTTCCTATCCTTTCTGTTAGCTTAGATTTGATCAGAGGTTTTGTCTTCAAGGTCAGAGATTCTTTCTTCTGCCCTTTTTTTTTTCCCTTCCTTCCAACTTTCCAGGGTGGTTTTGATTTCTTGTATCGTATTCTTCATCTCTAGAAATTCTGACTGATTCTTTTTTAAAGATTCTTTATAAAATTCTTCACCCTTAGGACAAGCAGATAGTGTAATGGTTACATCACTGAACTCACATGCAGTCGACTGTGGTTTGAGTCTCAGAACTGGAAGCTTAAAACTCATGTCAGGCACATATGTGTGAATGCCCAAGATCCCAAGATGATAATCGTATGGAGAGGATCGTGGAGTGACCATCCCCCTGGGGGGTAATTTCTCACTTATTGTCTCCATCTCTCCAGCAAGTGACTGAGCCCAAAGCAAAAATCCCTATTAAAAAAAATTATTCTCTCAAGTCATAGAGTTATTTTTTTTTTATCTTCCGGATTGCTTAGGTTATTTTTTCTTGCATCTCCTTGAGTTTCATTATGATGAATAAGTCGAATTATTTTTTCCTGATATTTCTGTGAGTTCTTGTGTTTAATCAATTGTTGGTGAAAAGTTATTGTTTACCCTTGAGGGGAACATATTCCTAGTTTTCTAATAATATTTGGAACTTTTTATTTTAAAGAATCTGATAAAGTACTTTTTTTCTATTTTTGAAGTAGTTTTCTGTAGCTGTATGCTCCTGGACTTACTTACAGTGTCTGGTAACTCTGTGCCAGTTTCTCTGTTCTGTATGTGGGAGAGCTGGACTCTATGATGGAAGTTTTGGGGTGCAGATTTTCAGAAGAAACTTTTTTCCTTTCTTTCCGCCATAGGGGAGTTGGGGGAGGATTCCTCCCAAGTCTGTTTTTAGGTGGTTGATACTGCTCTGATACTATCTGGTCTCAATGTTTTTGGTAGCTGAGATGTGGAAATGGTGGGTCAGGAAGTAGCAGAAATCACACACCATGAGTGTGGCACATGGAATGGTATCGGTAGGCCCTTTACAGATCTCACCACTGTTGGAAAAGTCCTACATCATAAAGAGGTGCAGGTTATTAGGGGCTCACACTCCTGAGACTTCTTTGTGAAAGCTGAAAAAGACTTCAGAAAGAAGGAGTACTGTACTTGATTTAAAGTTTAATTTCATTGCGATCACAAAAGATGTTGGATATAGTTTCTGTGCCTTCAAATTTGTAAAGCCTTGTTTTGTGCCCTATCATGTGGTTGATCAAAAATGTTCCATGTGGGGGCCAGCGGTTAGTGCAATGGCTATGTCACTGGACTCCCATGTAGTCAACTGTGGTTTGAGTCCCGGACCTGGCGACTTAAACTTGTGCTGGGCACATGTGCATGCTTGCCCAAGATCCCGAGAGGAGAATGGAGGAGAAGGGATTATGGTGTGGCCATACCCCTTGGGGGTGATTTCTCACTTTCTGTCTCTCTGTCTCTCTCTGTCTGGCGAGCACACTCGCCCTATAACAAAAACCTTTCAAAAAAAGAATGTTCCATGTGAGGTTGAGAAAAGTTTTTATTTTGTGGTTGTTAGCGAGGTGTTCTATAAATGTCTGTCAAGTCCATTTGGTTTATGGTATCACTTAGATCACGTACCTCTTTATTTTTTGTCTACATGATCTGTCCAGGGGTGTCAGTGGGGTGTTGATATCCCCAACATATAGTATGTTGCAGACTATTTCTTCTTTTAGATCTAGCTGTCTTTCAGGTAAATGGGTGGTCCAGTGTTGGTTTCATAAATATTTATAAATGTTATATCTTTTTGGTGAGTTAGTTCCTTTATTACTATGTATGTTCTTCTTCTCTTCTTATAGATTTTGTCTTAAAGTCATTTTGTGGGATATTGGTATGATGACTCAAGGCTTTCACTGATTTCTGTTTCCATGGAATATCTTTATCCAGCCCTTCCCTTTCAGTCTCTGTGTATCATCATCTGTGAGGTGTTTCTTCTAAGCACCATGTAAAGTGCTCTTGTTTTTATTTGTTTGTTTTCTCTCATCCAGTCTGTCTCAATTGAAAGATGTAATCTATTAACACTCAATGTTATTATCAATATTTGTGAACTTACACGTGCCGTTTTGTTCATCATTTTCTTAGTTATTTTGTGTTCCCTTATTTCTCTCACTTCTCTCTGTCTCTCTCTCCCTCTCTCTCCCCTCTCTTTCTTCCCTGTAGGGTGTATGTTCTTGCCAGGGACAGAAAGAGAGAAAAGTGAAAAAAACTTCCCCCAGCAGGGATGGCCGTGTTTCAATCCTTTCTCCTTCATTCACCTCTCAGTATTTGGGGCATGCACACACCTATACCCATCATGATTCTCAAGTTGCTGGATATGGGACTTGAACTGTGAAGTTGGCCATGTGGAATCCAGTCAACTTACCTTTCACTTCACCTGTTGGTCCCTAGTTTTCTTTCTTTCTTTCTTTCTTTCTTTCTTTCTTTCTTTCTTTCTTTCTTTCTTTCTTTCTTTCTTTCTTTCTTTCTTCTTCTTCTTTTTTTTTTTTGGTAGGTATGGTAAAGTGGTAAGTTTATTGAGGGTAGGGAAGGAAAAACAGAGCTCCAAAGAAGGGAGGCATCCTGAAAAATAGGTTGCCAAGGAATAACTGAAGCAAGTGTTTTATTTTGGTTAGGAAAAGCTTTGTGTGGACTTGTTCCAGGTGGGGCTTGTATATGCATTCCCCTAGTGGTGGAGAGGGGCATATGCTGGATGGGTCCAATTACTCTCCTAATTTTGGGGTGGGTATGAAGGTCAGGAGATTCTTGGTCTAGAAGCTTTGGGCCATGAATTATTCAAGAATAAGATTTATTTGATACAGTATTTTCTGAAGAGCTCATCTAAAGATGGGAAATTCATTAAGTTTTTGTTCATCTGATCATTTTTTTTCAGATTTTTGCCATAGGACATGTGTGATTGCCAAAGAAAGACACGCAGAGAGACAGAGAAAAGAAAAGGAAAATGTGAAATAACCCCCTAGGGGATCATGCTGTGATCCCTTCTCTGGGGATTTTGGGCAGGTACAAATACGTATCCAACATGTTTTTCAAGCTGTTATATCTGGTACTTGAACCATAAAGTCAGTCAGGTGGGATCCATCAGCTTAACCACTACATTGCCTGCTGGCTCTATCTGAGAATAGTTTTATTTATTCTTCCTATTTGAAAGATAATCTTACTGGATATAGTATTTTTGGTTGAAATTTTTTCTTTTAGCATTTTGGATATGTCTTCCCATTCTTTCCTTGCTTGTATTGTTTTTAGTTGAGGGGGGTCTGATGTTAGTCTGGTAGTATACCTTTTATTAATAACTTGATGCTTCTCTCCTGCCATTTTTAGAACCTTGTTTTTGTCTTTTATTTTAACCTATCTGACTATAATATGCCAAGGAGAAGATATTCCCATCTTGATTCCTTTTGTCATTCCTCATGTTTCCTGGATACACATGTCTTTAAATTTTTCTGGATTAGGAATATTTCTAGACTATATTTCATGAAAGGGTTTTTCTATGCCTTTACCATTCACTTTCTCAAGTACTAATTTTACAAATATTTGAGCATTTAATAGTGTCTAATATTTTCAGTATGTTGTCTTTATCTGAGAGGTCAGTTATTTTTTTCAAGCTCTTTGCTTATTTGGACTATCAGAGGCTTTGTCTTCTCGATCAGAGATTCTTTCTTCTGCATGGCCTAATCTGCTGTTAATACTTTCAAGGGATATTTTGATTTTTTTAGATTGTACTTTTAATATCCAGAAGTTATGTTTGATTCCTTTTTACCATTTGTATCCTTTTAAGAAATTTCTCCTACATTTCATAGAATGATTTTTTCATCTCCTGAAATTGATTGTCCATTTTCTCTTTCATTTCATTGAGTTTTGTCACAATGAATATTCTGATTTTTTTCTTATGTTTCTGTGAATTCTTTTGCATTGTTCATTGCTGGTGAGACATTATTGTGTTCCTTTGGGAAAGAGCTAGTTCCTTGTTTTCTTAAGTTTCTGTGTCTTGATGCTGATTCCTAGGGATCCTCAGTTATTGCCTATTTTTGAAATAGGTTATGTAGTGCCATGGGGGAAGAGCAACTCTCAGTTCCAGGTGTATCTCTGGCAAAGGGCCATATCTTCCAGATCAGAGCAGGGTTTACATAGCCTGTAGTCGATACAGTTCAGTAAGGTTTAGAGGTGTTGTGTTGTGAGTGGCAGCAGTTGAATCAAGTAACCATTCCTCTGGACTTGAAACTGATAGGAAGAAGAAGGCAGCCTTATCTTACTCACTAAGCAGGGGTAGTATTCAGGTTTTTTGGGTTTCATTGGGCTGGGGGTGCTCTCTTTTGAGTCCTCTGCTTCCTCTAGAGTTTGGAGACTTGATTTTAGACAGTGCTCAACTTGGTCATCAAACTGCAGAGAGATGTAGCTTTTTTGACAGTTTGGGGTGTAGTAAGGTTGGAAGATCTAACTTTTTTTCCCTGAAACTGCTTGCACTTGTTCTTATCTATGACACATGTTTATCCTGTGCCTGTTTTCTTGTTATTCTATGGGTAAGACTACTAGAATCCATGGTGGTAGTCTGGGGTTAAGAATTTCATATGGGAGTTTCTCTCATTTCTCTCCTCTGGAAGGGAAATTGAACAGTGAGGTGGGTACATTCTCCAGAGCCTTGATGGCTTCAAATGATTGGCTGCTCCCTGCTTTTACAAGAGGCCATACAATTTATAAGTTTCTATTTTTCACATTAGTTTATTTTATTTTATATATTCAATCACATTATTTAGCTTACAAAATGAATATTTCAACAGATGAACATTTCTCCCTAGTCCAGTTGATAAAACTATAAAATATAAGTTTCTTCAAACCCTCCTGATACCTGAAGGTCCACTGTTATTCCTCTGTCTATAAAGTTTTCTCAGGCAGTGGCCACAATTGGGTACCTGTGAGTTGCTGAGGTGGTAGTGATGGTTCCTCTCATCAATCAGTGGCCATGTTCCCATGACTTACTCCAACCTCTCTGGATCAGATGCAGCTGGAGGCTGAGACTAGTGTTTTGTTGAGGGGACACAGGGCATGAGGTAGTATCCAGTGATCCTTGCACTGGCAAGGTGGTGTGATCTGAGTCTGGCAGGGAGTGGCCCGGCATGGTTCAAGACAAACAGAATTTGACTGTGCACAATATATTGTAATGTCAAGTATTATAGATAGTGAATATGTTTATATCCTTGTTTTGATCATTGAAAACCAAAAAAATGCTTTAAAATAACATAATATAATAACCTAAAAAAGATTATATGTAAGTTAGAAATTATACTAAAATTAAAATAATGTGGTACATGATTCTATATGTAGAAAAAAAATCTCACTAAGCCCACAAAAAAAAACTACTAGGGCTAACAAATAATTTTAACAAAGTTTCATTTTCAAAAACTAACCTACAAAATTTCACAAAAATCAGTTATATTTCATACTAGCATAAGGATAAATGCACATACAAATGAATGGAATAGAATTGAGTGTCTAGAAATAAACCCAAACATCTATGATCAATACATGTTACCATCAACAAATAACTCTATTTTTTGTTTCCTCTATGTTTTGCTTTTTCCCCCATCCTTGATTTCCTATCTCTTCCCTCTGCCATCTCCCACTCTCCTCCCACTCTGTCTCTGGTATCTATGTTTGCTTTCTATACTTTTTTCCCCCCGCATTTCATTGAGTCACTAAAGCTCTTAATTAATCTAAATATTTTCATAGCAAGCAGAGCTTATATATACATTTCCATGAACACAAGTCCAACTTTAGGCTTCTATACTTCCCCCCCCCCACATTTTATTGAGTCACTAAAAATCTTAATTAACCTAATTATTTTCATAGCAGGCACAGCTGATATATACATTTCCATGAGCAAGTCTAACTTTAGGCATAAGCCTCAGTGAGTAGAATGAACATCCTGTAAAGTAGCACCTAGCTGGGGCTATATATCTTACCACAGTCATCAAATAGGTATTTTTAATGCATTTCTTTTAATTTCAAGAAAAACAACTTTAGTTTTTTTTTTCCAGAAACTTTTTTTAACTTAATTTACATTATTTCCCTAAGCATCGTCACAGCATACAAAATATGATTTCCCATCCAGAGTATATTGCATAGTGGCTTAATCATGCATATTATTATAAAAATTTTCCATTTCTAGTTTCTAGAATTTTTTTACCCCTATTTCTGACCCTGTGTCCTGTCCCACCCTCTTCTCACAATATCTCTGGTGTCTACAATTTTCTTCCATTCCTTTCCCCTCCACATTGTATTGATCACACAATTTCTTAAATAATCTAACTACTTTTGATAGTAAGTTCACTTGGTACTATTAAGAAAACCAGTTTTAACTTAAATCATAGAAATGCTAAGGGACTTTGCCTAAAGCTAGGAAACAGGTTAGGATTCTGTTCAAATGGTAGGTGCATGAACCTATCCATATCTCAAGACAGGACACAAATCCTTACAACCAGATAACA
>NW_006206380.1:93467-97092 GCF_000334495.1 Tupaia belangeri chinensis | reverse complement strand
TCTTGGGTTGATTCTATTTGGAGTCCTTTGTATTTCTTGGGACTGGATCTTTGAGTGCCTCTCTAGGTTTGGAAAGTTTTCTTGCAGGATTTCATGGAATAGATTATCAATGCCTTTATGAGTCTCTTCACTTTCTGGAATGCCCATTATCCAGATGATTGGATGTTTGATGGTATCTAGTACTTCTAGTATATTATTCTCAAATTTTGGGGCATTTTTTTCTTCTACATCTGAGAGTCTATTTTCTGTATGATCTAGTCTGCTTTTAATACTTTCAAGGGAGATTTTTACTTCCTGTATTATAGCCTTCATCTCTAACAGTTCTGTTTGATTCTTTTTAAAAGTATGTCATTTTTCTTTTAGATCTTGCAAGAATTTCCTCACCTCCAGGAACTCATCAACTTCTTTCTCTTTTTTCTTTTGCAGTTCATTGTCTCTTCCCTTCCATCTCTGTTAGCTTCACCATTATGAATGTTCTAAATTCTTTATAAGACATTTCCATGATTTCCATTGAACTGCTTGTGGATGAAGAGGAGCTATTCTTTTCCCTTGGAGGAGAGGTATTTTCTTGCTCTCCCATATTTCTTGTGGTCCGTTGGTGATTTCTCATCATCTGATGGATAGTCTGTTTCTTCCTAATTCTTGAAGTTCAATCACTCTAGCTTGTTTGCTGAAGGCTCAATTATCAGTAGGAAATCTTCATTTTTTTTTTACCCTGACATGACTAGTTCACAGGAGCCATGAGGAATCTTCTTGCCTCTCCTGCCATGCTAGCTCATTTGCTGGAGGCTGAATTATCAGTAGCAAATATTCATTTCTCTTTTACCCTGAAATGACTAGTTCACAGAAGGACTGAAGAATCTTCT
This sequence comes from Tupaia belangeri chinensis, assembly GCF_000334495.1. Classification (NCBI taxonomy): domain Eukaryota; kingdom Metazoa; phylum Chordata; class Mammalia; order Scandentia; family Tupaiidae; genus Tupaia; species Tupaia belangeri. The sequence goes on along the minus strand of NW_006206380.1, from coordinate 96,226 downwards.
TTGTTTCAAAATTTTTAATTGATTTATTTTCTTGTTGTTAGAAAGTTGGAAAAGTTTCTTATATATTTGGGATATTAATTTTTTATTAAAAGTATGATTTTCAATTATGATCTCTCACTCCAAAGCTTGCCTTTCTCTTTGTTGTTTCCTTAACACACAGAAGTTTGAAAATTTGATATAATTTTGTTTATCTATTTTTGCTGTTGTTGTCTTTTTTCTTAGGGTCATAGCCAATAACTCTTTGCTAAATCCCATGGTCTAAAGTTTTCTCCTATAATTTCTTTTGTGATTTGATAATTCTAGATATTACCTTTAGGTCTTTAAACATTTTGAGTTAATTGTTGTAAATGGCATAAATTAAGGGTTCAAATTTATTCTTTTGTATATTAGTATCCAATTTTCCCAACATCACTTTTTAAAGAGATCATTCTTACAGCTAATTGATTTTAGACAAAAGTGTAACCTAACCTCTTTTAAAAATCATGTTGGAACAACTGGATAATTACACATGAAAATAATAAAGTTGGACTCTTTCATTACTCCATTTTCAAAGATTAACTCAATCTGTATCAATAACTTAAAATAAAAGAAATTAACTATAAAACTAATAGGTGAATATAGGAGTAAATCTTCATGACTTCAGATATGATAATTAATTCCTAAATTTTACACCAAATGCAAAATAATAAAAGATAATTTGGACTTTATAAAAGTTAAAAATTTTTGCGAATCAGAGCACATTGCCAAGAACGTAGAAAGCAACCTATAGAATGGGAAAAAATACAAAATACTTGCAAATAATATATTCAATTATGTTTACTAGCTAGAATATATTTTAAAACTCTTAAAAAGTAACATCAAAAAGACAAAAAGATATTTTAAAATGGCAAGGGGTTTGAATAGAGATTTCTCAAAAAAAGATCAAAGGTGTCCAACAGGCACATGCAAGACAGCCATATTATTGGTCATTTAGGCAATTCAAACAAACCACAATGAGATGGCACTTCATAAAACTCAGTGCAAATATAAAAGAAAAAAAATCCAGAAATTAACAATCAAGGTTATAAAGAAATAGAAACACTTATACATTGGCGTGAATATAAACTGACACAGCTATTGTGGAAAACAGTTTATCTATTTCTCAAAAAGTTAAATAGAATTGACTTATAACCCAGCAATTCCACTTCAAGGAGAAATAAAAATAAATGTTCAGACAGAAAATTGTATGTGTATATTACTAGTAGCATTACTCATTAGAGCCAAAAGATGGAAATAACCCAAATGTTGATCAATAGATGAATGGTACTACTGGAAGTTCAATCTAGAACTTACTTCTTCAGCCCTTGGAAGCTCTCATATAAATTTGTTTTCAAGTATTTTTTTCTGATCAAAATATTCAGAGTACCTAAAATACCATTATTAACCTTAACTAACAAAATTCTGCTATTTCTAACAATGTATTAAGTTTTTTACATTTTTAAATTAGGTAAAATTTATGTACAATAGAGTCTATATTTTTAATTTATGATTTTTCAAGTTTTTTAAGCATTGTTATTTTTATACTAAAAATATAGGGGTATAAAACTGAAAAGCTAAACTAATTTTAATCATACACAATCTTGATCTCAAAAGGGAAATGCATAAGACTATTATCTCTGTGTGGCAATATGATAAATTTTAAATTATTTTACACATTTTTGTATTTTTGAAGTTTCTTGCTAAAAACATATTTTCTTATATTGCTTATTGAATTGAAAATTAAATTTAAGGCTAGCGCAGCAGTATAGTGACTAAGTTAGCTGAATCCCACATGGCCAATCATAGTTTAACTCTCAGCTCCAGTGGTTAGAAAAACAGGTCAGGCACATGTGCATGCATGCTCATCTTCCTGAGAGGAATAAGAAGTGAAAGAAGGATGGTGGTATAATGCCCTACTGGAGGGAGGGAAACTTTCTCTCTTTTTCTCTCTCTCTCTCTCTTGTGCACTTACTCTCTGCCAATCAGAAGAAGAAAAGTAAACAAAAGAAAAAGAGAAATTTAGTCAATAGTGAAAAGAAAATGTAACTGAACTTAATTTTGAGATCAGGAAAAAATGAGTTTTACTAAATTAAATATCAAATAATTTGGCCCCATTTTATTTCTGTAAGTTAAATTGTTTGATTTTATTAAACAAGTAGTGGCTAGTAATTCTAGGAACAATTGCAATGAAAAAATACATTCTTAGGAGAATAGTCAAAATCCTTTATGGAAGTCTTTATTTTTAAGACATAATTCATACACAGACACCACCTTCCCTAGAAATAGGTGTAAACAATTCATACTCCACTTTGATAGTCTGACTCATTGCCACATTTTAATTATTCAAAGGTTTCTATGCATTGAATTTTATTGAAAATACAAGCTTTAAAAAATCATTGGCATTTCGAAAATCTAAAGCTGAGGTGATACATGCTCAGGTGCTAATTTATTTACATCAATTAATTTCAGGTCTCTGATGTAAAGCAATTAGTATTTAATACTTAATGGAGTCATTGTCTGTCAGATTAGCTTCTAGGAATGCTTGTCACTACTACAGAACTAGAGATCAAAACTTTGCTAACAAAAGTAGCAGAATTAATGGAGCAAAGAGCATAGATAATGACTTTATGTGGAACACACAGTACTGAAACAGGCTGATCGCTCTGTCCAAGAAATAAAGATATCAGAGAGTCAACTACCTTAACCTCCCTAAAATGAGTATAGACAATAGTTTTTTTTTT
>NW_006206380.1:72935-88013 GCF_000334495.1 Tupaia belangeri chinensis | reverse complement strand
AGCGGGAGCCAGGCGAATCTTGTCCTGAAGGCCTGCCTCTCGCCTCTCCTGCCTGGGTGGGCAGAGCAGAGGGGATTATTAAGACAAAAGGCAGAGCTGAGAGCAAGAGAAAACTTTACCTTTAAAAAAATTTTAAAAAGGAAAAATTACAAAAAAAAGAGAAGACAGAAGCAGGGAGAGACAAAGAGAGAGACACAGAGATAGAGATAGAAGGCTAGTGGAGCTCCCTATCACTCTAGCTTGTTTGCTGGAGACTGAATTATCAGTAGGAAATCTTCATTTTTTTTTTTACCCTGACATGACTAGTTCACAGGAGCCATGAGGAATCTTCTTCTGACGGTCTTGCCTCTCCTGCCATGCTAGCTCATTTGCTGGAGGCTGAATTATCAGTAGCAAATATTCATTTCTCTTTTACCCTGAAATGACTAGTTCACAGAAGGCATGAAGAATCTTCTTTGTTTCAAAATTTTTAATTGATTTATTTTCTTGTTGTTAGAAAGTTGGAAAAGTTTCTTATATATTTGGGATATTAATTTTTTATTAAAAGTATGATTTTCAATTATGATCTCTCACTCCAAAGCTTGCCTTTCTCTTTGTTGTTTCCTTAACACACAGAAGTTTGAAAATTTGATATAATTTTGTTTATCTATTTTTGCTGTTGTTGTCTTTTTTCTTAGGGTCATAGCCAATAACTCTTTGCTAAATCCCATGGTCTAAAGTTTTCTCCTATAATTTCTTTTGTGATTTGATAATTCTAGATATTACCTTTAGGTCTTTAAACATTTTGAGTTAATTGTTGTAAATGGCATAAATTAAGGGTTCAAATTTATTCTTTTGTATATTAGTATCCAATTTTCCCAACATCACTTTTTAAAGAGATCATTCTTACAGCTAATTGATTTTAGACAAAAGTGTAACCTAACCTCTTTTAAAAATCATGTTGGAACAACTGGATAATTACACATGAAAATAATAAAGTTGGACTCTTTCATTACTCCATTTTCAAAGATTAACTCAAACTGTATCAATAACTTAAAATAAAAGAAATTAACTATAAAACTAATAGGTGAATATAGGAGTAAATCTTCATGACTTCAGATATGATAATTAATTCCTAAATTTTACACCAAATGCAAAATAATAAAAGATAATTTGGACTTTATAAAAGTTAAAAATTTTTGCGAATCAGAGCACATTGCCAAGAACGTAGAAAGCAACCTATAGAATGGGAAAAAATACAAAATACTTGCAAATAATATATTCAATTATGTTTACTAGCTAGAATATATTTTAAAACTCTTACAATGTAACATCAAAAAGACAAAAAGATATTTTAAAATGGCAAGGGGTTTGAATAGAGATTTCTCAAAAAAAGATCAAAGGTGTCCAACAGGCACATGCAAGACAGCCATATTATTGGTCATTTAGGCAATTCAAACAAACCACAATGAGATGGCACTTCATAAAACTCAGTGCAAATATAAAAGAAAAAAAATCCAGAAATTAACAATCAAGGTTATAAAGAAATAGAAACACTTATACATTGGCGTGAATATAAACTGACACAACTATTGTGGAAAACAGTTTATCTATTTCTCAAAAAGTTAAATAGAATTGACTTATAACCCAGCTATTCCACTTCAAGGAGAAATAAAAATAAATGTTCAGACAGAAAATTGTATGTGTATATTACTAGTAGCATTACTCATTAGAGCCAAAAGATGGAAATAACCCAAATGTTGATCAATAGATGAATGGTACTACTGGAAACTACTGGAAGTTCAATTTAAAACTTACTTCTTCAGCCCTTGGAAGCTCTCATATAAATTTGTTTTCAAGTATTTTTTTCTGATCAAAATATTCAGAGTACCTAAAATACCATTATTAACCTTAACTAACAAAATTCTGCTATTTCTAACAATGTATTAAGTTTTTTACATTTTTAAATTAGGTAAAATTTATGTACAATAGAGTCTATATTTTTAATTTATGATTTTTCAAGTTTTTTAAGCATTGTTATTTTGATACTAAAAATATAGGGGTATAAAACTGAAAAGCTAAACTAATTTAAAAATGTAATTTAATCATACACAATCTTGATCTCAAAAGGGAAATGCATAAGACTATTATCTCTGTGTGGCAATATGATAAATTTTAAATTATTTTACACATTTTTGTATTTTTGAAGTTTCTTGCTAAAAACATATTTTCTTATATTGCTTATTGAATTGAAAATTAAATTTAAGGCTAGCGCAGCAGTATAGTGACTAAGTTAGCTGAATCCCACATGGCCAATCATAGTTTAACTCTCAGCTCCAGTGGTTAGAAAAACAGGTCAGGCACATGTGCATGCATGCTCATCTTCCTGAGAGGAATAAGAAGTGAAAGAAGGATGGTGGTATAATGCCCATCTGGAGGGAGGGAAACTTTCTCTCTTTTTCTCTCTCTCTCTCTCTTGTGCACTTACTCTTCTCTCTTTTTCTCTCTCTCTCTCTCTCTTGTGCACTTACTTTCTGCCAATCAGAAGAAGAAAAGTAAACAAAAGAAAAAGAGAAATTTAGTCAATAGTGAAAAGAAAATGTAACTGAACTTAATTTTGAGATCAGGAAAAAATGAGTTTTACTAAATTAAATATCAAATAATTTGGCCCCATTTTATTTCTGTAAGTTAAATTGTTTGATTTTATTAAACAAGTAGTGGCTAGTAATTCTAGGAAAACAATTGCAATGAAAAAATACATTATTTGGAGAATAGTCAAAATCCTTTATGGAAGTCTTTATTTTTAAGACATAATTCATACACAGACACCACCTTCCCTAGAAATAGGTGTAAACAATTCATACTCCAGTTTGATAGTCTGACTCATTGCCACATTTTAATTATTCAAAGGTTTCTATGCATTGAATTTTATTGAAAATACAAGCTTTAAAAAATCATTGGCATTTCGAAAATCTAAAGCTGAGGTGATACATGCTCAGGTGCTAATTTATTTACATCAATTAATTTCAGGTCTCTGATGTAAAGCAATTAGTATTTAATACTTAATGGAGTCATTGTCTGTCAGATTAGCTTCTAGGAATGCTTGTCACTACTACAGAACTAGAGATCAAAACTTTGCTAACAAAAGTAGCAGAATTAATGGAGCAAAGAGCATAGATAATGACTTTATGTGGAACACACAGTACTGAAACAGGCTGATCGCTCTGTCCAAGAAATAAAGATATCAGAGAGTCAACTACCTTAACCTCCCTAAAATGAGTATTAACAATAGTTTTTTTTTTAAAGAAAATTATAATTGTAATAATTAAAAATCATGTTATAAGTCATGTAAACCTTCTTGGCCAGTGGTTAGATGACCTAGTATGCAAATAGATCTATTATACTAGAATTTCAAATGGCTATTTCTAGGCATGATATACATACACAGGGAGAGGTTATTGGTTCAATTATCACATATAAGTCAGAGAAAAGAACACGTAGTGCTCACACTAAAAAATCACACTACCAATTTCCATATTTCATTAGTGGTGGGAACAGTAATCTTAGAGGTAGATTAGTCTTAAAAAATGTGTTTGGGTTTAGAAAATACAACTGATGGTTAAATATTTATCAACAAGTGATGTAGGCAGATACCTTTTATGAATGCACAACATAACCCCATGAATATTTGTTAATGATCAGTAAAGACTAGAAAGCTTTAATCAGGTTGCTAGAGAAATAGAATTAACATGTAATTTGACTTCTTAAGATGTGTATATTTTGTATAATGTATTGTAATATACTGAAAATTTTTCATTAAAATTTGGACTATTTTCATTCAACATTATTATGTTGAATAACTATAGCTATTTTTCTTTCTACTTTTGCAATGTAGGGCAGAAAAAGAAAGAGTATTTTATAAAATTGATCTGAGAGATAAGAGTACACACATCAGGACCTTTTTAGGGGAGGGGGGTGCCTTTCAGTTCTAGTTTGAGCTGTGCATAAGTTTACCTTTAAGAAATCTTGTGAGTTGGTTGTCTTTGAATAACTAGCTTTGTGCCAGAATAAGACTTAAAAAATTAGCAGCTATTGACAGTGTTGAACTTAGTTTCTCGTAACTAGTGTAATACAAAAATATAAGCTAATTTTTAGAATATATTTAGAAAGAGTCTTAGTCTAAAATTACCTGGTATGGTTGTATAAGATTCAGTTTTCTGGCACCATCCCAGACCTAAGAAATTAGAGTATCTGGGGTTAGGTCCAGAAATCTCCACATTAAACAAGAACAGCAGATAATTTTGACATATGTGATTATTATTTCAAAACTACTGTATAGTGCTGGACCCCTAATCCACATGGGCAGTTGGATGGATATCTATCTAGAAACATCAAAACACAAGTAGCTCTTGAGGTAATGAATGAATTTTACATATATGATATTAGAGTAATTATTTCATTTACAAACCAAGAATTAAGAATGAGTTAATTAGTTGTGTAAATTTATTGGCAGTGGGATTGAGACAAGAACCTGACTGGTTTGGCTCCAGATGCAATGCTCTTTCTGTGGCAATGATGTGAAATAGATGAGAATGTTGTTTGAAAGTAGTAACTGTATATAGTCAAAAAAAATTGCAGAAGGACAAAATGATGCAGATTAGCAGCTTTTCTGATTTTTCAGTATGTATGTTGCAGGAAAGGATTCACAGACTCTGAGAATTCTAGACTTCTCTTTGGATAATGCAGGGCCTGTACTATAAATCAAAATAACTTTGAAGTCTTAAATTCAGAGATCTTTTATGCTAACAATTCATAGCTACAAATGTTTTCATTTAAAAAAAATTTACTATTTTTATACTGTGGTAGTTTATGTATAGCAGTCTCATTAAGGAACTTGTGAAACAATGATATCAACTAGTCATAAAGACATTTTAATGTTAACCAAACACTGTTATGCATTTTTTTCTATAATATGTACTACAAAGACAATGGCTTATTAGTAAAGTATTGTAATCTGATTGTGAGCTTTAACCTCCACATACTTGAAAACACCACATTGTACAGTCTAATTAGCATTAAAACCAGAACAGATCCAACCAATGAAACACCAAACCTGGCTCCATGTACAACAGGGGCTAAAACTGAATACTTCACTGAAAATCATACCTCACCCTTCCCCCAGTGAACTTAATTGTGCAACACTATACTAAGAAAGAAAATGTCTTCCTGACCTCAGCTATTAATCAGTACATGCCTTAAAGCATAAGGATTAATAGTCCTTGTAATTTTATCCTAGCTAGTGTGCCTGCAGAGCTTTTACTAATTCATATATATCTAACCCCCTTTTAAGTCTTGCTAAGATTCAATAATATCATATAGTAATGTTTTCCACAGGTCATGGGGATATTTCCCAGCACTATAGATGATAGAATCTGGTTCTCTATTTGGGGGGATATTTCCCAGCACTATAGATGATAGAAGCTGGTTCTCTATTTGAGGAAATAAATAAAAGTGAGAAATTAAAATAACTTTTAAAATGCAACAGAACAACAAGAAAACTGAGCTATTTTTTGATCACAAAGGATGTGACTTTGCTTTGTATTCAGAAAGTATTAGGCTTTAGACATTTTTTTTTTAATTAGAAAAGGTTATTACTAAAAGGAAGCCTTTCGTTTAATAATAGTCAATGAAATGTTCAATGACTTCCCCCTTGCACACACAAGATTTTAATTATACAATAAGTGATGTTGCCTAAACATTAGAAAAATCTCTGATTTTAATATATTTTCCTCAAATTATTCCTCTTCCTTCATATGAAAGCTGTCCATAGCTATTTTTCTTTTATAACAAGTTGTGGACATTGTTCCTTGATAGGAATATATGGCCCAATGGATTTCATCTCTGACTATCCTTATGCAAACATAAATTTAATAAATATTATTCAGATTTTTAGTGTAATAGTATAGCTCCTGTTTCCTCAAAAAACATTGTGATAATTACCCTTAAAGTGAAAAACCTGCAGTATTTCAGTGGACATAGAATGTTAACACTTTTAAGCAGAAAAAGACTCATTAAAAAAATTTCACATCTACTTTCTCTTTGTATGCAAGGATACCCTCTATAGACTCTCAGAAAGTTTCCTGACCTGTGCTTGAACACCCCAGTGAATGATAGTTCACTGAAACAGTCCACTGTCCACTGTAGCATTTTAATTAATCAAATATTTACTGACCATCAGCTCTTGGAAGAGTGTCAAGTGACTAAAAGCCTATCTCAATTACTCATGGAAACTGACACGCCTAATGCTTTCATGCTAAGGTGAATATGAGTAATAATATTTTTAACACAAACAAAATGATTGAGGAGCTACTGTTCAAGGAGAGAGTTCAGGAAATAAAGGTCATTTTTTTCCCATTTATTTATCTATTTCTCCCATTTGTGTGCACATATAAGAGAGAGAGAGAAAAAAAAAAAGAAAGACAGACAGAAAAAGGGACAGGATGCCCTAACAGGGTCATTATACCACAATCCATCCCTAGCCTCAGTCAGCCAGTATCATGAGCATGCGCCCATGCCCAGAAAGTGGAGGGAAGCCCTGGAACATGAATGCAGGAACTTCTCCTGTGGATCCAATTGTATTATGTCACTAGTGAGGGAATAAGACCACAGATGAGTTTGTATCTTTCCATAGTGTCAGACTTTATTGCATAGTGTAAAATTTAACATAGAAAAACAATCAAGTCAAGGGATGAGAACAACTCTGAAAGTGAAGGGCCAGTCATGGGTCTCCATGTCCCAAGTGTTGGCCCTTGAAGGGAGTGAGCTAGTTCAATTTATCCCTGGAGGTTTCATGAAGGATCTGGGGATGTGCACTGAGGCCAGGAGAGAGATAATGAGTTTCAGGTGCCAAGGTTCACAAATGTCTCAGAGTGACTGGGAGTGATGTAATAGTGCCAAGATTGAATAGCAAGGTGGCACTGATGAGGACTCCTATTCTGTGCCTAGGTAGACACAGTTTATTTTTTGGTTTTCTTGTTTTGTTTTCACCATAGGGCATGTGCACTCACCAGAGAGTGTCAGGGAGACACAGAGGAAGAGATAAAGTGAGAAATCACCCTTTACAGGTGATGGCCAGAGTGCAATTCCTTCTCCTCCATTCTCCTCTTGGGATATTGAGCATACTTGCACATGAACCTGATGTGATTTTCAACCCACTGGGTCCAGAATTCAAACAGTGGTTGGCCATGTGGGAGTTCAGTGCCTTAACCACCTCACCACCATCTGCTGGCCCCAAGAGTTTCTTTATTATTTTTTAATAAAAGAGATTTTTGCTATAGGGCACATGCATACACTGGAGAGACAGAGAGAGATAGAGAGACAGAAAGTAAGAAATAACCTTCCAGGGAGGATGGCCACACTGCAATCCCTTCTTTATTTTCCTCACAGAATTTTGGGCATACACGCACATGAACCCAGAGTGAGTTTTAAGTTGCCAATCTTAGACTTGAACCACAGTAGACTACATGGGAGTCCAGTGACATAACCACTGAGCCATCTGCTTGTCCCCTGAGAGTTTCTTAGAGTAGCACCTGTGTTTAAGATTAGCACGTGGGAAGTCTGACTATCTCAGCTTGAGTAGACCAACACATCTTTAGTTATCAGGTTTGGGAATCCCTGTTACTCCCATTCAGTTTGGCAGACAGAGAGAGAAATTGGGATGTACATGTCACACATTTTATTAGTCAATACAGTTTTTCATTACTGAATCCATTCTTTGTAACATAGTGTTCTCTACATATTACCACTGTACCACCATCTACCCTGGGTTAGCTTTTTGAAGAAGGTGGGCTTGAAGTGAGGTATTCATTATAAGGAACAGAGAATCACTGAAATTAACTAAAAATTAAGGGTGTGCTATTTACACTAAAATGGATAAACAGACTAACATAGAAAAGTCAGACCAACCAAGAATCAGCTCAAGGGTCTAGCTATTTTTTCAAATTTTCTAAGGAGCCAGTTGGTCCTGATGTCTTACAGCCTATCTTCTCTTAGTCTAATTGCTATCCTTTATTTCCTTCCCTCTCAATTAACCAAATATGTGCCCACTTAGTTTCTACCCACACCTAACTTCATCTTGCATATGGTTTATTTAAGTACTTCCCATTTACTTCTTCCTCTGTTAATACTTTTCTCCTTATTGCAAACTGGAACATCAGATTTTGGTCAGGTTTTTCTTTTTCTTTTTTTTTTCCCTTTTATTTTTGGAGAGATTTTCACTGTAGGGCGCGTGTGCTCGCCAGACAGACAGAGAGAGACATAGAGACAGAAAGTGAGAAATCACCCCCCAAGGGGGATGGTCACGCCACAATCCCTTCTCCTCCATTCTCCTCTCGGGATCTTGGGCACGCACGCACACGTGCCCGGTGTGAGTTTTAAGCCACTGGGTCCGGGACACGAACCGCGGTCAACTACATGGGAGTCCAGCGACATAGCCATTACGCTAACTGCTGGTTCCCAGGTTTTTCTTTTTCTGATTGGCCATATGACATAGGTTGATGGACAGATTATATATAATAGGACATTGCTATGTTCAAGTGGGAAAAAGAGGAGAAGAGCAGGGTCATTTGACACAATATAAGGCAGTGGTTATGACCCAGACAATTTCTCTTAAAAGTGATATGTTTGAAAATCAGACAGTTAAAAGTTTAGCCTGTCCAGTGAAATATAGTGGTAAATACAATTGGAACCCAGGGAAATATAGTGGTAAATACAATTGGAAAGATAGATTGACATTAAATTATATTAGCCATTAAATGTTAGTCTAACAAACATAGGCTTTATTCTGAATATGAAAGAAAGATTTCTTTTTTTTTTGTTAATGTGAATCATAACAACATTAGATAGTGTTTACTAGCAATGACTACACTAATGGTCTATTCTACTTTGTAAGTGGTAATTCATTGCACATTATTAGGAAGTTAGCTCTGCAACTATAAGGCATGATTTGGGGAAAGAACTACAGATGGGAATGAGACGCAGTTAGAAAACTGCAATAGTTTGAACACTAAGAAACATGAGTACCTAAACCAGGCCACCAGCAAAACAGCAATAAACTGAATACAAGTGACTTTGTAATTAGATATAATAAGATTACTTGACTTAACGAGAGACCAGCAGATGGTGTAATGGTTACATCACTGAACTCCCACATAGTTGACAGCAGTTCCAGTCCTGGACCCAGCAGCGTAAAACTCATGCTGGGTGTCTGCAAGTATGTGCCCAAGATCCTGAGAAGAGAATGGAAGAAAAGGTATGATGTCTTGGCCATCCCCCCACAGGGTGATTTCTCGCTTTCTGTCTCTCCAGCAAGCATACTCGCCCTATAGCAAAAATGTTTCTCTCTTAAAAAAAAAAAAGAAAGAAAAGAAATAGAAAAAAAAAAAGAGTAATTGACTTAATGTGAAGAAAGAGTGAAAGATATCGCTAAGATATTGCTCTTAAGAGGCTTCCCTGGATGGGATCAGCAGTTAGCGTAATGGCTAGGTTGCAAAACTCCCAAGTAGGTGAGCACGATTCTAGTCCGGGACCCTGCAGCTTAAACTCAGGGCAGGCACGTGTGCGTGCGTGACCAAGATCCCGAGAAGAAGAATGGAGGAGAAGGGAATTCAGCTTGGCCATCCCCCCTGGGGTGTGATTTCTCACTTTCTATCTCTCTTTCTGGCAAGTGCACGTGCCTTATAGAAAGGGGGAAAAAAAGGCTTCCCTGGGAATGATTATGATTGTATTATGTGAAGAATAAAAGAGAATACAGGAAGAATGGTAAGTTTGCAAAGAACATGAGTTTGAGTTTGTTTTGTTGTCTGTAGGATGTCAAGTGGAAAGTTTTGCATAAAGTAGTCTGGTAGTTGGCAGTAAAGTTATTGTGAAAAATTTGAAAGTCATTCTTTGTTACTAAATGAGAGTTTGCAGTATAAGATAAGAAAACTATTAGTGAATGCTGATTTCGGATTGGGAAAAACCACCATTACAGGAGATCCATATAGAATCATGGCACTGGAGAAGTGAAATAATCTTAAAATCATTCATTCAAACATTCTAATTTGGAGGAAATTTAATCCTGAAATAAATGTCCTTAAAATCATTCATCCAAACATTCTAATTTAGAGGAAATTTAATCCTGAAATAAATGACTTATTCAAGATCACAGCATAAGTCAATACCAAAGCTGAAGCTAGAGCTCTGATCTGCTGAAGAACAAGAGGCAGAAAAGTCCTGTATCATAGAAAATTAGAAAACGGGAGGCTATCTTAATCTGTTTTCTTCTGAAATAATAGAATACCACAGACTAGGTAATTTATAAAGAAATGTTTATTTTGGTCAAAGTTCTGAAGGCTGGGAAGTCCAAGGATAGGATACTGGCATCTGTTGAGGGCCTTCTTGCTACATCGTAACATAATAAAAAGTATCACATAATGATCAAATGCTTGAGACAGAGAGAGAATTGGGAACAAAACTTATTCTTATATAGCAACTCCATGTGCTCTGATAATACCATCAATCACTTTTATCACTTTTTTTAGAGAGAGATCTTTGCACTTGCCAGAGAGAGCAAGAGTGAGAGCAACAGAGAGAGAAGGCAAGAATCACCCCTTGGGGAGGATGGCCGTGCCACAATCCCTTCTCCTCTATCCTCCTTTCAGGATTTGAGTATGCATGCACACACACCTGTCATGAGTTTTAAGCTGCCTTGTCCAGGACTTGAACTGTGGTTGACTATGTGAAAATCCAGTGATGTAATCATTAAACTATATGCTTATCTCCACACATCAATCACCCTTTAAAGGCCCCACCTACCAATAGCATAACAATAGCAATTACATTTTAATATGAATTTTGGAAAAATATTCGAGCAATACTAGGGCATTAATTGTAAGGATATTGAGCAAATCTAGAAAGGAATTTAGTGTGATGAAGACTCAGTAGAGGACATTGAACCAAGCAATTCAGAATTTACTGTTGAATAATTTTTATTATTCAAATTTTTATTATTCTATTTGCTATTAAAAAAAAAAAAAAAAAACAAAAAACTGCCAGAGAGTGTTTGAACTCCTTGGAGAGAGAAGTGAGGTAGAGGGGTGAGAAAGCACCTGCCATGGCTATGGTCATGACACAATCCATTCTCTTTCATCTCAACCTTTTTAGGATTTGGGGCACGTATGTACATGCCTGGCATGATTTTCAAGCAGCTGAGTCCAGGAGTCTAACCATGCATTTGACTGTGTGAGATCCAGCTGCCTTGACCTCCACACTGCAGACTGGCCCAATTATGCTATTGTTTCTTGAACAAAAGCCACCTACCACCCAGTAACTTTAATTAGTCCTGATTTTTCCTACATAGGCCAATACTGTTCCCATTTTTCTTCTTCTTTTCTTGTATCTATGTTATCTTTTTTTCTCTCCCCTTTGTTTCTAGCCTATGACCTCTTTCTCTTTATCTTTTTTACAATATTAAAATGGATTGCAATTTATTTTTTGTTGTAATTAATATATTATTTTTATTTTTAAATATTTTATTCACATCAAAACTTCAAAATGTATTACTCTTTTTGTTTCTTTTAATAATTTCATGCACAGATTTTCAACCTCTAAAGTTGTTTTTCCTTTTTGCCATTTCAAAGCTAAAGGCACAGAACACTAGCACGAGTCTTGGTCTTAATAATGATATCTTTGTGAGGCTTTGGGGCAGGTCACTTCTCTGTCTCTTAAATTATTAATATGTCAATTGATGGTAATGCCTTTTGCACCTATATTTTGAAAGCAGTTGTTGGGAAAGTTAAGGGAGTAGCATGGGAAATATTGTATGAAAATTTATGAATGTGGTTAGAAACAGTAAAACAGTACTTTGCAAAAACAAGTTCTTATATTAATATATATATATTTTTATTTTTAGAGAGATATTTTGCTATAGAGTGTGTGTGCTCACCAGAGACACAGAGAGAGAGAGCGAAATAGAAAGCGAGAAATCATCCTCCAGCAGGGATGGCCATGCTGCAATCCCTTCTCCTCAATTCTTCTCCATTCTTCTCTCAGGATCGTGGGCACACACACACACACACACACACACACACACACACACCTGGTGTGATTTTCAAGCCTCCAGGTCCAGGACTCAAACCATGGTCAAATATGGGGGAGTCCAGCAATGTAACAATTATGCCATCTGCTGGTAAACTAGATACTTTTTTTTTCCACACCAAGGTGTTCCATTAGACATAATAGCTTTGTGTTAATTCTACTAACAATGATCTCCCTAGGAAAGGATAATCAAAAGAATACTTATATCATGGATTCTAATTAATAGTCCATTTAATAGGTTAAATACAGCTAATTTTCTAGAAAAATGTTAAGATAAAAGTTATTTCAAAATGTGTTTAGGCACAGCTGTGGTGTAATCTGCTGCTAAAACATTGTGCTCTTCAGGTTGGGACCATATGGGAGGCCTGAGTTCAATTCCAAAACCAACCTAAAGGCTAGGCATGGTGACATGTGCCTATTTTCCTTGTATTTTAGAGAAACTGAGGCAGGAGGATTGTGGCATGGTGAGAACCTGTCTTTTTTTTTTTAATGTATTTAAACCCCAGAGGGCAGGCATTACCTTTTTTTGAAGCATTGTATGACTATCTAACTCCAGATTCTCAGATGCTACCCACTCTCTTCTGTTGTGAAAAAGTTGAGCATGACATATGGTATCAGGAAGCCTGGTTCTGAATTGAAATTTTACTTTGTAACAATCAGGTTTCCTTGGGAATGCCATGAGAACTTTCTCAGGTGTATTTTCTTTGCTGAGAAATTATTCTGTTGTCAGAAAAGTCATTATGCATTTTTTTATGCTTTTCTATGCAAATATGTGTCATGACTTTTGTGACAACCCAATAGAATAATAACTTTTTTCCCTCTTTACGTCACAGATTTGCTATGCAGAAAGTGACATGAATATATGTGGATATGTCATTGTAAAGTATAAAGTGTCATATTGTGAAATGGTGTTATTATCCAGAGGCCATAAGAGTGGCTTTGCATACATCTTTAATCTGTTGGACTGTTGGGAAAGTCATGACATGACTTTCCTAATGACCTAATAGATTCTTTGAGGTTTATGTTTTAAGGCTGCCATGAATAAAAGCAGGATCAGGTGTGAAAGCCCTTAACAAGTGGTTCACTGAAGCGCTGGAGTTCTAGCATGTCAATGACACCTTTGTCTAATTTATCTCTTAATTTATATACATGGCTTCCTGAGAGTGAACTAGTGAAACAGAATTTTTTCACTTTAGACTCAAACATTACCTATTTTCTTAATTTTTTTTTTTTTGAGAGAGGTCTTTGCTGTAGGGCACATGTACTTGCCAGACAGATGGAGAGAGACAGAGAGACAGAAAGCAAGAAATTACCCCCAAGGGGGGAATGGCCATGCCACAATCCCTTCTCCTCTATTCTCCTCTTGGGATCTTGGGCATGCTTGCACACGTGCCTGGCGTGAGTTTAAGCCACTGGGTCCGGGACTTGAACCATGGTCGACTACATGGGAGTCCAGTGACATAGCCATTACGCTAACTGTTGGTCTCTTATTTTCTTAAGTTTTAAGCAAATTTCTCTTAACTTTTTTTAATTTTGATCTATTAAAACTAAAACTTTTTCTTGAAATTAAAGAGTGCATTAAAAATACCTATTAGTACCTATTCAATGACTGCAGTAAGCTGTTAGTTCCAGTGAGGTGCTACTGTATAGTATGTTCACTTTACTCACTGAGGTTTATGTCTAAAGTCAGACATGAATTCATAGACATGTGTATATTAACTGTACTTGCTATTTAATATTTTTAAATTAATTAAGATCTTTAGTGAATCAATAAAATGTGAAAAAAAGACAAGAAAAACAACTGTACATACCAGAGACAGTGTGGGAGAAGAAGAGGAATTAGCAGAGGGTGAGAGGCAGGGAATCAAGGGGGGGGGAAGCAAAAAATATATGAAACAAGAAGTAGAAAATTATTTGTTGATGATAACATGTATGATAATATACTTGATTGAGCCAATATGCAATGTATTATGGATGGAAATATCTCATTTTGTATACTGTATTGATGTACAATTAATGACTGTAAATAAATAAATAAATAATGATGAAAGAAAAAGAAAACCAGTAGATTTAGTGTAAGTCACTAGGTGGCTAATTAGTGTCTAATTTCACTTAGTGTCTAATTTCTCTTTAACTACTCATCTTGTGAAACACCCACACTCATGTTTCAATAAAAATGATAATTTCTCTTCTTTTTCTGCTTCCTGACATTGAGGCGTATTATTCTACAAAAAGTGAAAGATATTGATTATATTAAATTTTTATTTATTTATTTTTATTTACATTTTTTAAAACATTCAATCACATTATTTAGCTTACAAGGTGATCATTTCAATATATGAACATTTCTCCCAGTCGAGTTGATCAAAATATAACAACACTACCTCCCTGGTTCAACAATGCTATCTTCGTATCCCACCTCCAAATGTTTTTCCCCAGCCCCCACTCCTCCACACACACCACATTTGGCATTCACATCCACTTCTTGTGTTTGTACATCCTTTAGCCCACCATTTTCAGTTGTAGAGTGCGGACATTCGATATATACTAAGTGGGGACAAACAGTGTCTCTCCTTCATAGCCTGGCTTGCTTCACTCAAGCGTAAATCTTCCATATTCTTCCACTTTCTGTCAAGAGCCAGGGTTTTGTTGTTCTTAATGGCTGAATAGTGTTCCGTAGAGTATATGGGCCACAGAGTTTCAATCCATTCAGCCATATGGGGGCATTTGGGTTGGTTCCATGTCTTAGCAATCGTGAAAAGTGCCACAATAAATATCGATGTGCAAGAAGTTTTCCAATGAGAAATTCTGTCCTTTGGGTAGATGCCAAGAAATGGGATTGCTGGATCATATGGCAGTTCTATTTGTAGATTTTTGAGGAATCTCCAAATTGTTCTCCACAGTGGTTGGACTAATTTACATTCCCACCAGCAGTGTAAGAGAGTTCCCCTTTCACCACACCCC
>NW_006206380.1:62736-70160 GCF_000334495.1 Tupaia belangeri chinensis | reverse complement strand
TTGAGTATTTTTGAGGATTTCTCTTGAAATTAAACTCAAATTTAATTCCATCATGGTTGGAGAAGATGCTGGAAATAGTCTCTATGTTTTTGAATCTGTAGAGGCTTGCTTTGTGCCCTATGATGTGGTCAATCTTCTAAAAGGTTCCATGTGGGGGTGAGAAAAAAGTGTATCTCGAGGTTTTTGGATGGAAAGTTCTATAGATGTCAGTTAAGTCCATTTCATTTATGGTATCATTCAGATCCTTTATCTCTTTATCTATGTTTTGTCTAGATGATCTGTCCTGAGGGGATAGTGCAGTGTTGAGGTCTCCAACAATTAGTGTATTGCAGTCTATCTCCCCTTTTAGATCTAATAGTCTTTCTTTTACATATTTAGGTGCTCCTGTGTTAGGCACATACATGTTTATAAGAGTTAAATCTTCTCGATCTATAGACCTTTTTACTTCAATATAGTACCCTTCTTTGTCTCTTCAAACAGTTTTTGTTTTAAAGCCTATTTTGTCAGACAGTAGTATCGTGGGACCAGCAGTTAGCGTAATGGCTATGTCGCTGGACACCCACGTAGTCGACCGCGGTTCGAGTCCTGGACCCGGTGGCTCAAACTCATGCCGGGCGCGTGTGCGTGTGTGCCCAAGATCTCGAGAGGAGAACAGAGGAGAAGGGATTGCGGCGTGGCCATCCCCTCTGGGGGGGTGATTTCTCGCTTTCTATCTCTCTGTCTCTCTCTGTCTGTCTGGCAAGTGCACGTGCCCTATAGCAAAAACCTCTCAAAAAAAAAAAAAAAGAAGAAAAGAAATTAGTATCGCAACTGCAGCTCATTTTTGGCTCCCATTTGCATGGAAAATCTTTTTCCAACCCTTCACTTTCAGTCTGTGTATGTCTATCGATGTGGTGGGTTTCCTGTAGCCAACAGATAGAAGGTCTCTGTTTTTTTATCCATGCAGCCAGTCTGTGTCTCTTGATTGGGGAATTTAATCCATTAACATTCAATGTTATTATTTATGTAACAGGATCTGTCCCGACGTTTAAATTGGCTATTGTCACAGCAGCCTTTTATTCCTTTGTTTATGTCTGTCAGCTCTTTAGTTTTCCTGGAACAGTACTTTCTTCAGGGTTTCTTGAAGAGTTGGTCTGGTGCTGGCAAATTCTTTCAGGTCTTGTTTGTCTGAGAAGATTGTAATCTTTTTATCCCATATGAAGGATAATCTTGCAAGATACAATAATCTTGGTTGAAATTGTTTCTCTCTTAGCACTTTCAATACATCTTCCCATTCTTTCCTTGCTTGCATTATTTCTGTTGAGAGATCTGGTGTTAGCCTGACAGGATGACCTTTGTACATCACTTCTCGTTTCTCTCTTGCCAGTTTTAGTATAATATCTTTATCTGTGGTCTTGGATAGTCTAGCTAAGATGTGCCTTGGGGGAAGATCTTTTGGGGTTGATTCTAACTGGGGTCCTTTGTATTTGTTGGGTGTTTTTTTGTTTTTGTTTTTGTTTTTTTTTTTGGAGATGTTTTCACTATAGGAGTCATGCGCTTGGGTCTTGATGCTAGAGTGCCTCTCTAGACTCGGGAAATTTTCTTCCAGGATTTCATGGAATAGATTTTCCATGCTGTTATTAGTTTCTTCATCTTCTGGGATGCCAGTTATTCTGATATTTGGGCATCTTATGGAATCTAGTATTTTTCATATATTGTCCTCGTGTTTTCGTTGTTGTTGTTGTTATTTTCTCTATCTTTTTGGTGGTTCTTTCTAGGTCAGAGGTTTTATTTTCTACATCAGAAATTCAATCTTCAGCATGATCTAATTGACTTCTAATACTTTCAGGGGAGTTTTTGATTTCTTCTATTCCAGACTTTATCTCTAATAGCTCCATCTGGTTCTTTCTCAGAGGGTCCATTTCTTCTTTCATATCTTGGAATTACTTTCTCATCTCCTGTAGTTCATTGTCTCTTTTCTGTTCCAATTCAAAGAATTTGTTCACCATAAATGTTCAAAATTCTTTGTCTGACATTTTGGTAACATTGTCCATTAGCACTAAAGGTGGAGGGGAGTTACTCTATACCTTTGATGGAGATATATTTCCTTGTTTATGTATACAGGAGGCCCTTCTTCTACTTCTAGCCATTGGATGGTGTATTAACTTTTAAGTACCTGTTAGGTGAATATTTTACTGGTTAGGAGTGTGTTTCCCTTTTGATGGGAATTGATGGCTGCTAAAGTCTCTGTTCTGTTGTTTTTAGTAATGTGGTCTCAAAAATATACCATAGTCAGGTGTCTGAAGAGCAGAATCTCCTTTTTCACAGTTGGTCCTGTATAAGGGAGGAACCAATATAACTTTATATGGCTAGAATATTTCAGATCTCTAATTCTAGGCTTCGGTAGTCCATCTGGCAAGATGGAAGAAGAAGAGAAGATAATAAGAGAGAAAATAAAAGAGGAGAGAGAGGTGCCTTCAGATGTACCAGGCTGCTGTCTGCTGCAGCCAAAGGAGCAGTCTGTGGAGAGAGGCAGAGGAAGAAATTTACAAAAGAATGGGGGACAGTAAAGTAGAAGAAAATGGAGGAACTTTCTACCTGCCTAGGAATCTTGGTGGATCCTGGACTGGGGGTCTGGATGGGAGTCGGTGGGGGCAGTATGCCCCCTTGCTCGCCAGGTGCCTTCAGATGTACCAGGCTGCTGTCTGCTGCAGCCAGAGGTGCAGTGTGTGGAGAGAGGCAGAGGAAGAAATTTACAAAAGAAAAGGTGATGTTATTTTTTTTTAATTTATATGTTTAGCTTTGGGGATAGAGAAGGTACATGTTTGAGAACAGAGATTATTACTGACACAAAATTACAAATATTTGATAAGTAAATGCCTTTTTGTCTTGATCTTTAAAAGGAAATGGTTTCTTTGGTGTCACTAAGTAATGGAATAGGTGCTTATTTTCCATCATAATCCTGTCCCTGGTGATCTCTTTTTCATTAGGCAATAAAAATAATCTTAATTCCAAGATTATTTTCTTTATAAGAAATTATGTTCCATTTGACCCAAAAGAATCATTCTTTAAAACATGGACTATATTTGCTCTGATTTCATTGTAGTTCACCCAAGCTTTCTGTACAAGACACTAAATGAAGTATATTAAGTTTATTAAGTATATTATCTAAAAAGCTTAATTACATAGTACCTTCCTGTGTTAAAAATTGCTTCATTTTTACATTTGTTCTTTAAAATAACAATTCTGTGTAAGCAATGCATACTCACTGTTAAGAACCGAAATGAAATTAAGAAAGGTATTAAAAGGGCCAGTCCCATGGCTAGTAGTTAAGAAAGCTGGCTTCTGTAAGGCCAATTTCACAGTGTAAGTCCTGGACACAGGAGCCTAAGAAATATGTTGGGTGCATGTGTACACATGTCCCAAATCCTGACAGATGGAGAAACGGAGGAGAAAGGATTATAGCATGATTATACCACCATTGGGGGGTACTTTAACAATCTCCCTTTATCTCTCTCTCTCTGTCTCTCTCTCTCTGGTGAGCACGCATGCCCTCTGTCAATAAAAAAGTATCAAGGTATAGTGAAGAAAAAAAATGAAAACCTGTAATTCTTTCACACAGTTAATGTTTTCCTGGGTTATATTCTGTTAGGCATAAATAACTTCAACAGAATTCCAATTTCACACAAAGTTATTCTAAAACTATGATTAAATAAGACAAAGCAAAGTCACTTAATAATTTTATCTAAGCTCAGACAGAAATAAGTTCATTGTGCCTTTCATAAAATACTAAGTACTTCTTCCCCCAGACAAAATGAGTAACTGCTACTTCTTTACTAATTACAGCTTTATCATTGTATTAGTTTCTCCCCTCCCCATAGATAACCTTTTCTGGTAGTTTCTCTCTCTTGCTTTCTGCCATTATCTAATCTAGAGCAAGTTCTCAGTTCCTTAGATGCTTCCCCATATCACCCAACAAAAACCCAAATCCTACAATATGTTCTTTCTAATACCATCCTATTGAGACACCTCGATTTGCCCCATGGTGTGTTCTCCCTTGCTACAATGAAAAATAACTCCAACATGTTTAACTGTAAGTATGTGTATTAACCATATATTTCTGACACTTTGACATTTGGGGGTCTTGCTGATACTGGAGGGACCACCCTCTCAGGTGTAAATAATTTTAGAGATAGTAAACAATTTGCCTGTGAGTGTGCCTTTCACATATAAACCAACCAATCTAGAGCCTATACTCCAAATCACCTCCTTTATGAGCTCTCTGGGTTCTCACACTCTGTACTTCTATCCACTTGCCTTAATCACCCTAGGGCTAGATACCAGACAACTAGGAATAGTTCCTATGCCTTTGTGCCCTCTAAAATTATTCAAACTAGCTAATCCAAACTTTTGTTATCCTGCCTTGCATGGTTCTTCTGACAAAAACCCCTATATGGGCTCTTGCCTATGTGTTTCTTTTTTCTCTCTGTCTCTTGGCTACCCTGATGCTTACACATGTGTGGCATGGTGTGTCTCCTGTTACTGCTAGGAATTTGTGGATATACCTTTTTCATGACAGTCAATCTAAGAAGAGTAATGTCAAAATTTGAAATAGAGGCCATCAGGTGATGTATTTGTTAAGGTACTGAACTCCCATGTGGTCGACCACAGTTCAAGTCCCAGACCTGGTGGCTTCAAACTCATGCCAGGCACGTATGTGTGCATGTCCAAAATTTTGAGAGAAGGGATTGGGGCATGGCCACTCTCTCTGGGGGGTGATGTCTCACTTTCTGTCTCTCCAGCAAGTGCATGCACCCTAGAGAAAAAATCTCCACAAAAATGAAATAAGGAAAAACCACTAGAGACAGAAGACTTAGGAATGAGTTGAGAAAAAAAGCAAAAAGGAGATGAAGTCAACGGGTTTAAGACAATAATCATGAGAAAAGGCACAGTGCTTACTATCTGGGTGGAAAGTGAGAATGTATAAAAACTCTATAATGATTTTTAAAACTTTTTTTTTGCTGGGGCTGACAGGTAGTGTGGTGGTTAAAGGTGCTGGACTCCCACGTGGCTGATCATAGTCCAAGTTCCAAACCTGGCAGCTTGCTTTTTCACTTTCTCTCTCTCTCTTTCTCTGCCTCTCTCTGATCAAATTAAAAATAATTATAATAAAAATAAATAAAGTTAAATAAAATAATTCTTTAGAAAAAATACTTTCTAAAACTTTCTTAGTTGCCAGAAGGTATGTGTGCTTGCCAGAGAGAGAGTGAAAGAGAGAGAACATCCCCAATGAGCCATGGTCATGCCACAATCCTTTTTCTTACCCATGAGAATCCTGGGTACCCACACACACACATGTCCAGAGTGTGTCTTGAGTCACCAGGGCTGAGAGTCAAACTGTGGTCAGCCAAGTAGCATTTGGCCTTCCATACACAGTGCTTAACCACTGCATTATGGGGTGGTCCTCTACTGACTTTTTAAATACTCAAATATTTCAACAGATTAATTATATAAATATTTTTTGACTTTGCATATTTTATAACTTTACTTCAAGAAAATTTACTTTATTTCCCAATCATTTAACTATAAACTTACCTGATTTTTAATTTTCTTTCTACTAGACGAGAGGTAAAGTACTGAACTGTTTTATGTAATAATGAATACACAGCAAATTTGATAGTATAAAAGTATGCAACTAGGCCAGGTCAGTCACCAGAAAATATGGCAGAAGGTGACATATTTTTCTCACGCTGGGTATGACATGAAATTCTGAGGCTTAGGCAGTGTTTAATTCCAAATGGGATGATTTCCAAACAATATAGCATACATGAGCATTTAGGATCACATTCATACCTATGACTCAAAATTAAATTGTTATTTATATGTCTATTTGAGACCATCAGAATTAATGGGGTTTAATAATATCTCTGAATATAAAAGTATTATTAATCTTAACTTTTCAAGTTAATGAAAGTTTTTTCTCATAAATAATATGAATACAATCTTTTTTACATTCAAATTTTTCTCTACAAAATTATACATGATATTACCAAGGTTTTTCCATTAGTCCATTAACAACAGTCTTTCTGTTAATGGTGACTGTGTTGAAACATCATATTCAGTAATTAATCTAGGCTCTTTATTATGTCTTATACACAAAAAATTACAGAATGTCCTATTTCATTGATATAAATGAAATAAAGGCTTGTAATGATGAAATTCATTGTCCACCAATTTTTCATTTGTTGCCCAGACATCTGTAGTGAAAAAGACCTACTCTATGGATTCTATTTTCTGAAATATATTTAAAATAGAAATATCTTGAGTTAGAAAGTAGGTTGAAAAATTGGTGGCACATGCTTTTATCCTCTAGTTGACTTCGTATTCCCATTCTAGTCTCTTTTGTACATGCCAGCTCTTTCAAATATTTAAAGACAGTTTTCACAGTCCTTCATAAACATCATGTATTTTATCAAACTCAGCTATCTGTGCTTGTCTCAGTTTATTAATGTCATTTTAAAAGCTGGAACAACATTACAAAACCAATATGAACTCTACGTATATTTGTGTAGCCAAAAATAGCATGAGCTTTATGAGAACTGATTAATACTATTTGGTTCATATTGAGCTTGCTGCTGACTAAACTCCCCAGGGTTTTTAAGATAAATCTGTTTTGTTCTGGTGAAATAAATTTTTTTGACCTAGATGTGTAATTTTCCACTTAATTAATTAAGTTTCATATTTTTAGTGTTAGCCTAGTGCTCAATGGACATATTAATAATTATTATTATCTAAAACAAGAGTCAGAAAACTTCTTATGTAAAGATCTACATTATAAATATTTTTACATTTGTCATCTCTAGGGTCTTTATTGCAATTACTCAACTCTGCCATTGTGGAGCAAAAGCAACCATAAATTAACAGGTGTCCAGTTCCTTTTGCGTGGTCGCTGGGGAGAACCTGCCGCTGTGCTGACCGTACTCTGCTGGACACGGTGTCCATGACGATTGAACTTCCAAGTTTGGGAAGAAACTGACCATCAACCAGATGACTAGAAATTGCTGTAGGACCACAAGAAATATGGGAAAGAAGGAAAATACCTCTCCTCCAAGGGAAAAGGATAACTCGTCTTCATCCTCACAAAGTTCATGGGAATTCATGGAAATGTCTGACAAAGAATTCAGAACATTCATAATGGCAAAACTAACACAGATGGAAGAGAAGAGAGACAATGAACTGCTGAAGAGGAAGCAGAAAGAAGTTGTTGAGTTCCAGGAGGTGAGGAAATTCATGCAAGATCTAAAAGAGGAATTTCACACTTTACCAAAGAATCAGATGGAACTGTTAGAGATGAAAGCTATAATACAGGAAGTCAAAATCTCCCTTGAAAGTATTAAAAGCAGACTAGATCGTACAGAAAATAGAATCTCAGACATAGAAGAGAA
>NW_006206380.1:61414-61939 GCF_000334495.1 Tupaia belangeri chinensis | reverse complement strand
CTGCTGAACTTGCTATTGAAAGTAGTTAGATTACATATGAAATTGTGTGATGAGCAAAATGTTGTGGGAAAAGGAATGGAAGACAACTTTATATAGCATAGATAGTGTAGTAAGAGATTGGGAAAGGGCAGAGGGTCAAACATGGGGTAAAAAACACATATATACATATACATATGTATGAAAGTAGAAATGGAATATTATTGATGATAACATGCATGATTATTCTAGATGGGAAACCACATTTAGTATGTTGTGATGATGCTCAGGGAATGAATGTTAAGTAATTAAAAAAAGTTGCAGGAGAAAAAAATAAAACCGTAAAACTGTTCATATCAAAATTTTTAAGAAAAATGCATATTTGATTACTGCAGTAAGCTATATAGCCCCAGCTGGGTACTACTTTATAATATGTTCATTCTACTCACTGAGGTTTATGCCTAAAGTCAGACTTGGGTTCATGTATAGGTATATATCAGCTGTGCTAGCTATTGGATATATTTAGACTAATTAAGTTCATTAGCAAAT
>NW_006206380.1:60666-61212 GCF_000334495.1 Tupaia belangeri chinensis | reverse complement strand
TGGATGGAAAATTCATCTGTATGTTGTAATGATGTATAGTGAATTATGTAAACAATAAATAAATTTAAAGAGAAATAATTAATTAATTAATTAACAGGTGTGACAATATCTTAAAAATGTATTTACCATAAGAGAGAGTAAGCTGGATTTAGCCTATGGGCTTTAGTTTGTCAATCACTACTCTAAAAGGTCATATGTATAAGCCTGTCTGCAGTTTTCTGGGAAGAATTTTCATATCTTTCCTCAAATTCTTAAAGGTCTCCAGGACCTCAAGTAAGATAATAAATACAAATCCTCCTCCCATCTTTTAATAGGGTTGATCATCTTTTTTCCAATCAGCTTCATCAGTTCCTTGTGTATTGTGGTTATCAGTCCCTTATCTGATGCATAATTTACAAAAATATTTTCCTATTCTGAGGGCTGTCAATTAACACTAATTACTGTGTCATTTGCCATGCAGAAACTTCTTAGTCTGATGTAATCCCACTTGTCTATTTTGGGGATGATTGACTGTGCTTTGAGGGTCTTATTTAAGACATCTTTCCC
>NW_006206380.1:55203-60080 GCF_000334495.1 Tupaia belangeri chinensis | reverse complement strand
CACTCTCTAAAGATGACATACGAATAGCCAAAAGGCATATGAAAAAATGCTCAACATCCCTCAGCATAAATGAAATGCAGATCAAAATAACAATGAGATAACACCTAACCCCAGTCAGAATGTCTAAGATTAAAAAAACATAAAATGATATGTGTTGGTGGGGGTGTGGTGAAAGGAGAACTCTCTTACACTGCTGGTGGGAATGTAAATTGGTCCAACCACTGTGGAGAACAATTTGGAGATTCCTCAAAAGTCTACAAATAGAACTACCATATGATCCAGCAATCCCATTCCTTGGCATCTACCCAAAGGACAGAAGAATTTTTCATTGGAAAAGCGCGTGCACATCGATGTTTATTGCGGCACTTTTCACGATAGCTAAGACATTGAACCAATCCAAATGCCCCGTATGGATGAATGGATTGAAAAACTGTGGCACATATATTCTATGGAATGCTATTCAGAAAAAAAAAAGAAAAAAAATCAAACCCCAACCCAACCCTGGCTTTTGACAGAAAGTGGAAGAATATGGAAGATTTACTGCTGAGTGAAGCAAGTCAGGCTATGAAGGACAGGCACTGTATGTACCCACTCATCTATATATATATATAGTGTCCACACTCTATAACTGAAACTGATGGGCTAAAGGTTGTACAAGCACAAGAGATGGGTGTGAATGGCAGATGTAGTGTGTGTGGAGGAGTGGGGTCTGGGGAAAAACAATTGGAGGAGGGATACGGAGACAGCATTGTTGAGACAGGGAGGTAGTATTGTTATATTTTGATCAACTGGACTGGGGAGAAATGTTCACATATTTAAATGATCACCTTGTAAGCTAAATAATGTGATTGAATGCATTAAAAAATGTAAAAAAAATAAAAATAATTAATAAAAAAGATAATAAATACATACTGTGGGGACTCTGAGTATGTTCTTGCTAAGTTTTGTATTCATTCACTTATAGGTTGTCAGTCTCAATTTATGTCTATTGCTTCAGCATCCTTCCTAATTAGTGCCCTCTTTCACTCTCAAGAATTTCCTGGTTTGGTTAAGAACTATATGTTTACTATACTAATATGCCATATGAATATGATCCCTCCTAGGTTCTGAGAAGATTTTAAAACCTGAGAATTTATTCAGAATCTTCTATCTAACTATTCAAGAAAGTAATCTTTTAAAAACAAGTACCTTACTCTCCCACCTTCAATTTTAAAATGGCAGATTAAAATGTACTGAGACAAAGGGTTATTTTGTTGAACCAGAAGATGGTTTAAATTAGTTCTGTGTTGAGAGAAGTTTAGGGGGTAAACAATAGCACCATAAATAGAAGGACAAGGACTGTGGTCAGAAAAATAGTACTGAGGCAAAAATAAAGGGGAATAGGCACACACAGTCCCTCTTTGGGAACACTATCACAGAATTCATGCTTGTTTAGTTTCCTAGTTCTGTGTGTAAGAGGAGATAAATGGTTAACACTTTTGAGTTCCTCCTCAGGACTTCAGAAAATTAAAAACAGAAGACTACCAAGACTTTGAGGGGCAGTTGTCATAGGGGGATGGGCTTCTTGGACCCTCACACTCTTTTCCAACACTATAATTTTATAATTCTTCTAGAAATCTCTTTACTAAATAGAGGTTGAGATAATCTAAAATAAATATGGTTCAAGATATCATCTTTCATTAGCTTTCTGTGCTGATTTTGGCTTGTCATTTTCCTTTTCTGGGGCTCAACTGCCTCATTTTGTTATGTGAGATAATATTCTATCAGCAGAAATTTTGGAAAAACCTAAAAAAGGAGAGTCTTTGGTAATGTTGTTACCAAAGAATTTTAAATTATATACATTCATTTTGAATTAACATTTGTTTTCCTATGTTTCTTTTTTAAAGACTAACCTTTGAGCTATGTGTTTAACTTCATATCTGTTCTTAACTTCATAGCTGCTGGTTTGTTGTTTTTAATGTCTCCCTGTAGACTATGCTAAGTATAATGTGTGTGAACATGCCTTCCTTGACTTTCAATTATAGGTCAGTCTGGCCCGCAACTTCATAGAGTCAATCAAAGTACGTCTCCACCTACCTATGACCCCAAACACATTTTAAGGACCTAGATAAGCACCCTTATATTCTGTATGAAAGGAAATAAATAAAATGTGACTATGGGATTATAAAAAGTGCATAAGCAATTTATTTTTTAATCATGTATTTGTGAATGTGAACTCCATATGAGCAGCTTTTTCCTGGTGGAGTTTAGGCATGATTTTTTTTTTTAATACAGGGCATGTGCACTCACCAGAAAGACAGAGAGACAGAAAGCAAGAAATCATCCCCCAGGGGGGATGGCCACGCCGCAATCCCTTCTCCATTTTCCTCTCGGGATCTTGGGCACGCATACACACGTGCCCAGCATGAGTTTAAGCCACAGGTCCAGGACTTAAGCCATGGTGGAGGACATGTGAGTTCAGCAACATAGCCATTACACTAACTGCAGGTGCCTGCATGATTTTTTTAAGCATGACTGCAGGTGTTTTCTATATCAACACAACTATTCTTTATCTGATGTCAATTTGAACTTTAAAAATTAGATTATTCCTCTAAATCCTTGAAATATTAGAAATTAGCTTTAATGAAGAGATAACACGAAGGATTAGGGCCACTGAAGATCTTCTGCCCAGACTTCACCCTCTTGTCCTCCAAATCTAGCCAGGAGTCAGGACAAACCATTCACTAGTTATCTATATCTGAATTCTGAGCGGCACCATTCAGGGATTAGGATCACTTAAGACCCTCTACCAAGATTTCACTCTTCTGCCCCTCAGATCTAGCCAGGAGCAAGGTCATAACACCCTATTTATTCTGTCTTTCTCCATCTCTCTCTATATATTTTTATTTATTTTAATTTTTAAACTTTTTAGCTTTCTGTGGCTCTTTTATTTTGCTAAATCTTACCTTTCTCTCCTATTTCCATAGGACATGACAATCACTAGCCATCTATATCTAAGTCCTGAGTGGCCTTTTTCAAGCTGTGTGCTTGGCCGTTTTCATTTTTTTGCTTTTTTTTTTTTTAAATTTTCATTGTTTTTCTCTTTTTTTTTCTTTTTTGTTTCCTTTTCCTTTTTTTTTTTTTCCTTTCTCACTTTTCTGCTCAACTTCCACACACTCTAGACAGGTCTCGGTGCACAGCAGTCAAATACCTGAATACTTTTAGGGTCAGATTAATCCTCATTTTCCATTGAATCTGCTGCACAAAGGGAGAAAAATGGTACTGTTTAGACTGCAGGTCACCTCCTGCGTGCCTCTGAATGCTCAGGTTTAACTCCAAAAACTAGTAAAAAACACATAATCTATCAGATGACCAGAAATCACTGCAGGGGAACAAGAAATATGAGAAACTAAGATAATATCTTCTCCCTAAGAGAAAAGAATAACTCCTTATCCTCCACAGACAATATAAGTGAACTCATGGAAATGTCAGATAAGGAATTTTAAATTTTTATAGTGTCAAAGCTAACAAACATGCAAGAAAAGAGAAACAACAAACTCCAGAACATGAAAGAGAAAAAAGATGAGTTCCAGGAGGTGAGGAAATTCTTACACTATCCAAGAGAGGAAATACATGCCATAAAAAAGAATAAATGAAATTTTTGGAAATGAAGTCTGTAATACAGGAAATCAAAACTTCCCTTGAAAGTATTAAAAGCAGATTAGTCCATAAAGAAGATCGAATCTCAGATGTCAAATATAGAACTTTTAACTTAAAAAAATCACCAAAAGGACTGAGAAAATAGCTCAAAAAATTTAGAATAACATAAAAGTCATACTAGATACCATTAAATGCCCAAACATCCAGATCATTGGTATCCCAGAAGGTGAAGAAGCTAATAAGGGCATTGATAATCTATTCTATGAAATTCTGGAAGAAAACTTTCCAAACCTATAGAGGCACTCAAATATCCAGACCAAAGAAATACAAAGAACTCCACATAGAATCAACCCAAGAAGATCTTCTCCAAGGTACATCATAGCCAGATTGACCAAAACCACAGACAGAGAGGATACTAAATTTGGCAAGAGAGAAATATCAAATTATTTTCAAAGGATCTCCCATCAGGCTAACATTGGAGCTCTCATTGGAAAGAATGGGAAAATATGTTCAAAGGGTTAAGTGAAAAACATTCAACAAAGAATACTATACTAAGCAAGATTACCTTTCATATGGGAAAAAAAAAGCAAGAACATTCTCAGATAAATAAAGCCGGAAGGAATTTACCAACACCAGATGAGCTTTCCAAAAAGTGCTGAAGTGAGTGCTATACTACAACAACTAAAGTTGAACACACAAAATAAGAGTACCAAAACAACCAAGAAAATGGCCAGCCTAGTAGTAGGGACAAGTCTGGAGTTGAATATTAACTTCCAGAGTTTAAACGGAAAGATCAGACCACAATAACACTGCAAATTCAATAGAAGAGAAATTAATTACATGAGACTGAACTAGTGAAATAGAATTTTTTGTCTTTAGACTAAAACACTACTGATTTTCTCCTATGCTTTGATTTCCAGAGTTAAGGATTTTTATCTTCTCTTAAACTGTTAATAGTTTCATCTACCTATAATTTGAACTGAATCCTACACTTTTTCCTGGCTTTAAGTCTTAAGCAAATTTCTTTTAACATTTTTTTTTACTTTAATCTATTAAAACTAAAACTTTTTGGGGGGACCAGCAGTTGACATATGGTTATGTCTCTGGACTCCCATGTAGTCTACTGTGGTTCAAGTCCCAGACCCGGTGGCTTAAACTCATGCCAGGCGTGTGCACATATGTGCCCAAGATCCCTAGGGAAGAATGGAAGAGAAGGGATTGTGGCATGGCCATCCCCC
>NW_006206380.1:43204-54050 GCF_000334495.1 Tupaia belangeri chinensis | reverse complement strand
TAAATTTTCATTGTTTTTCTCTTTTTTTTTCTTTTTTGTTTCCTTTTCCTTTTTTTTTTTTTCCTTTCTCACTTTTCTGCTCAACTTCCACACACTCTAGACAGGTCTCGGTGCACAGCAGTCAAATACCTGAATACTTTTAGGGTCAGATTAATCCTCATTTTCCATTGAATCTGCTGCACAAAGGGAGAAAAATGGTACTGTTTAGACTGCAGGTCACCTCCTGCGTGCCTCTGAATGCTCAGGTTTAACTCCAAAAACTAGTAAAAAACACATAATCTATCAGATGACCAGAAATCACTGCAGGGGAACAAGAAATATGAGAAACTAAGATAATATCTTCTCCCTAAGAGAAAAGAATAACTCCTTATCCTCCACAGACAATATAAGTGAACTCATGGAAATGTCAGATAAGGAATTTTAAATTTCTATAGTGTCAAAGCTAACAAACATGCAAGAAAAGAGAAACAACAAACTCCAGAACATGAAAGAGAAAAAAGATGAGTTCCAGGAGGTGAGGAAATTCTTACACTATCCAATAGAGGAAATACATGCCATAAAAAAGAATAAATGAAATTTTTGGAAATGAAGTCTGTAATACAGGAAATCAAAACTTCCCTTGAAAGTATTAAAAGCAGATTAGATCATAAAGAAGATCGAATCTCAGATGTCAAATATAGAACTTTTAACTTAAAAAAATCACCAAAAGGACTGAGAAAATAGCTCAAAAAATTTAGAATAACATAAAAGTCATACTAGATACCATTAAATGCCCAAACATCCAGATCATTGGTATCCCAGAAGGTGAAGAAGCTAATAAGGGCATTGATAATCTATTCTATGAAATTCTGGAAGAAAACTTTCCAAACCTATAGAGGCACTCAAATATCCAGACCAAAGAAATACAAAGAACTCCACATAGAATCAACCCAAGAAGATCTTCTCCAAGGTACATCATAGCCAGATTGACCAAAACCACAGACAGAGAGGATACTAAATTTGGCAAGAGAGAAATATCAAATTATTTTCAAAGGATCTCCCATCAGGCTAACATTGGAGCTCTCATTGGAAAGAATGGGAAAATATGTTCAAAGGGTTAAGTGAAAAACATTCAACAAAGAATACTATACTAAGCAAGATTACCTTTCATATGGGAAAAAAAAAGCAAGAACATTCTCAGATAAATAAAGCCGGAAGGAATTTACCAACACCAGATGAGCTTTCCAAAAAGTGCTGAAGTGAGTGCTATACTACAACAACTAAAGTTGAACACACAAAATAAGAGTACCAAAACAACCAAGAAAATGGCCAGCCTAGTAGTAGGGACAAGTCTGGAGTTGAATATTAACTTCCAGAGTTTAAACGGAAAGATCAGACCACAATAACACTGCAAATTCAATAGAAGAGAAATTAATTACATGAGACTGAACTAGTGAAATAGAATTTTTTGTCTTTAGACTAAAACACTACTGATTTTCTCCTATGCTTTGATTTCCAGAGTTAAGGATTTTTATCTTCTCTTAAACTGTTAATAGTTTCATCTACCTATAATTTGAACTGAATCCTACACTTTTTCCTGGCTTTAAGTCTTAAGCAAATTTCTTTTAACATTTTTTTTTACTTTAATCTATTAAAACTAAAACTTTTTGGGGGGACCAGCAGTTGACATATGGTTATGTCTCTGGACTCCCATGCTTAAAACTCACGCTGGGCGCGTGTGCGTGCGTGCCCAAGATCCCGAGAGGAGAATGGAGGAGAAGGGATTGCGGCGTGACCATCCCCCCTGGGAGGGGGTGATTTCTCACTTTCTGTCTCTCTGTCTCTCTCTGTCTGTCCGACGAGCATGCGCACCCTATGGGGAAAAAAAAAACTCTCCAAAAATAAAATAAAATAAATATAAATTTTTTCTTGAAATTTAAAGTGCATTAAAAAATAAATAATAATATTAATTCTTTCTCTGTGTTCTTTATCATGCTTCATCATTTACAGAGCCCTTTGAGTCAAGCAGGCAGGTGGCAATACTCTGTTTATAAGTGGAGAAACTGAGGCTCTAAAATACGAGGAAGACCTGTCTAGACTCAAAATAAATGAAAGAAATTACCAACATTAAAACCCAGGTGAATTTGAAGGTATTTTAAAATGCTTTTCTTTCTTTTACCTGATTCAGGTAAACCTTATTTTTACAGCAACCTAGTAAAGCAAATACCAATAATTTTTAAATATAGTTGTTCATTATTGCTGTAATTAAAAGGTAGATACTTACATTGTACTTGATATCCAGAAGAAAAAAGATGAAATTTTTACCTTAAGAAAGATATCTTCAGGTCCAGAAAGTGATGAAGTGGTTGGGATGCTGGACTCTCACATGGTCTACCAGTGTTAGAGTTCCAGACCTGGAGGATTGAAACTCATGCCAGAGGCATGTGCATGGGTGCCCAGTTTCCAGAGAGGAAAGTGAAGAAGGGATTGTGGCATGTCCATCACCCCCAGGGGTGATTTATCACTGTCTCTTTCTCTTTCTCTGCCTCTCCAGCAAGCGCATGCACCCTACAGCAAAAATCTTTCTCTGTAAGGAAAAAAAAAAAAGAAAAGAAAAACAAAACAAAACAAAACAAAACTTCTAAAAAATCCAAACAAAAGAATTATTGATAAATATCTTGATCTACTCCACACCTCATATCTAGCCAAAGGGGAAACCATGACTTAAGACTAAAGTCTCAATAAATTGCAAAACTTCAGACAAGGACACTATCATTAAAAAAAAAAAAGTATTTAAGTAGTAGCACTGACTTTACGAAAACTGCTTCCACAGATTTAGTATTCTATAGGTATTTTTAAATCAAGCTAAATAACATGTGTTTGAATGTATAAAAGAAATTGAAATAAAAACTTAAAGGAAAAAAGAAAGTAAGTCTTCTACCCATTGAAGAGATCATATTCAGGACAAGTTGTTTTATGGCATACTTTTCTCTCAACAACCAATTATTGAGTCCAAGACTGTGCTGGTCATGGTGGGGTAGAGAAAAGAAGTTAATACTACAATCTCTGACCTAAAGTATTGTATGTTCAGTTGGAAAAAACAGATAATCTCCAGGGTACAAAAGAGAAGGACACAAAGTAGAATATTACCACTGTTTAGATTGTGTGCTGTAAGTAATATTATCTTTGTTTTTGTTTGTTTTCATTCTTCTTTTTACCCTGTTCCCTCCGCTCTCTCCCTCCATTACGTATCCCCCCATCACCCCTATCTTTTCTCTTTCTAGTATGTACCATTGCCCTTTCTGCTACTATACCTTCCAAACTTTTAGTTTCTCCTATAGAGTGCAGATAATCAGTATATACTGAGTCAGGACATACGAAGTCTGTCTTTCGTAGTCTGACTTGCTTCACTTAGCATTAAGTCTTCCACATTGGTCCACTTTGTATCAAATGTCAGAGTTTCATTTTTTTATGGCTGAATATTATTCCATAGACTATATATGCCACATTTTTTTTCAATCTAATCATCTATTTTTGGACATTTAGGTTGACTCCATGTCCTAGCAATTATAAATAACGCTGCAATAAACATATATGTGCAAATGTCTTTCAGACTAAGAGTTTTTCTATCATTTGGGTAAATACCTAAAAGTAGAGTTACTGGGTTGAACAGTAGTTCTATTTATAGGTTTCTAAGGAATCTTGATATCATTCTCCAAAGTGGTTGTACTAATTTACATCCCACCAACAGTACAGGAGAATTTCCTTTCCACCACAGCCTTGTCAGCATTTATTATTATTTATTTTCTTCATTTTAGCCATTCTGACTGGAGTTAAGTGTTATCTCATTGTGGTTTTGATTTGGATTTTTGTTATGATAAGGGATGTTGAGCATGTTTTAATAACTTTTGGACAGTTCATATGTCTTCTTTGGTGAGTTGACTGTTAATCTCTTTTCCCATATTTTAATTGGATCAATTTAGTGTGTGTGTTTAAGCTGCTTTAGTTCCCTGTATATTCTGGTTATCAATTCCTTATCTGAGGTATAAATTGCAAATATATTCTCCCACTCTGAGGGTTGCCTTTTCACTTTATTTGTTGTTTTTTTTGGCTATGGAAAAGATTCTTAGCCTAATATTGTCTATTTTGGGGACTATTTTCTGTGCTTTGGAGGTCTTCTTTAAGAATTCTTTGCCTACTTCAAGGTCTTCAAGAGTTTTTTCT
Organism: Tupaia belangeri chinensis; assembly: GCF_000334495.1. Classification (NCBI taxonomy): domain Eukaryota; kingdom Metazoa; phylum Chordata; class Mammalia; order Scandentia; family Tupaiidae; genus Tupaia; species Tupaia belangeri. The sequence goes on along the minus strand of NW_006206380.1, from coordinate 49,847 downwards.
GTTTTTTTCCACCAGTATTTTTATAATTTGGGGTTTTATGTTTAGATCCTCAATCCATTTTAAGTTAGTTTTTGTTAGTGGTAAGAGTTAAGGATCTAATTTTGTTCTTCTTCAGGTGGATATCCAGTACTCCCAGCACCATTTGCTAAAGAGATTTTCTTTTTACCACTGGACTGTCTTGTGCCCTTTGTCAAGGATAAGTTGGCTGTATGTTCTGAGGTTTATTTGGTGGTTCTCAATTCTTTTCCATTGGTCTACCTGTATGTTTTTAGTGCTAATACCATGTTCTTTTAGTTATCACAGTTTTGTAATAAGTTTTGAGGTTGAGAAGTGATATGCCTCCTTCTTTATTCCCCTTGCACAGTATTATTTTGGCAATACAGGGCCTTTTATGCTTCTAGACAAATTTTATTCTGATTATTTTTCCAGTTCCCTGAGTTATGTCATTAGGTTGTTTATTTGCCACCTTTCTGCTTTTTTACTTTTTTTCTAATTAATTGTAGTAATTAGTGCTATGCACTTCCCTATTATAACTGCTTTTGCTGTGTCCCATTGGTATAAACACTTGTTTGTTTATTATCATTGGTTTCTATGAACCTTTTCATTTCAGTCTTAATTTCTTCAGTACTCATAAAGTTGTTTAGGAGTAGATTGTTTAGTTTCCATCTGTTTGTGAATTTTCGAGGGCTCTTTCTGTAGTTGATTTCATGTTTCGATTTCATAGTGATCAGAAAAAATGCTGGGTATCATTTCTATACCTTTGAATTTGTAAAGGCTTATTTTGTGCCCTATCACATGGTCAACTTTGGAAAATGTTCTGTGTAGGAGAGAGAAAAATTATATGTTTTTTTTGATAATTGGGTGACATACTCTATAGACATCTCTCAATTCCATTTCATATATGGTATCATTTAGATGTATCTTTTTGTTTACTTTTTCTTTAGATGATCTGTTTAGAGGAGTCAGTGGGGTGTTGAGATCCCCTACAATTACTGCATTGCAGTCTATTTCTCCCTTGAGATCTAACAGCCTCTCTTTGATGTATTTAGCTGCTCCAGTGTTGGGTGCATAGATATTTACAAGTGTTATATCTTCCTGCTGTACAAGTCTTTTTAGTATTGTATAATGTCCTTATTTGTCTTTTCTTACATCTTTCATCTTAAAATCTGTTTTGTCTGATATCAGTATCGCTACTCCAGCCTTCTTTTTGGTTTCCATTTCCATGAAATACCTTTTTCCAGCTCTTCACTTTCAGTCTATGTATGTCCTTATCAGTAAGGTGTGTTTCCTGTAAGCAGCATATAGATAATTCTGTATTTATATCCATTCAACCAGTCTGTGTCCTTTAATGGAAGAATTTAATTAATTAACATTCAATATTATTATTGATGTTTGTGAATTTAACTCTGCCATTTTGTTAACCATTTTCTCCGTAGTTTTTTTTTCTGTTTCTGTTTGTCTCTCTTTATTTATCCTGATACAACACTCTCCTCAATACTCCCTGTAAAACTGGTCTACCATTGGTGAATTCTTTCAGTTTTTTCTTATCTGAGAATACATTTATTTGCTCTTCCCATATGAAGGACAATCTTGGTGGATATAGACTTCTTCGTTAAATTTTTTTTCTTTTACTGTTTTGAACACATCTTCCAATTCCTTCCTTGTTTGCATAGTTTCAGTCTAAAGGTCTGATGTTAATCTAATGTTATAAGTAACTTTACATTTCTCCCTTGGCATTTTTAGAATATTGTTTTGTCTTTAATTTTTATGAATATGGCTATGATGTGCCAGGGGGAGGATCTTTTTGTATTGATGCTATTTGGGGTTCTTTTTATTTCTCAGGTATGAATTTCTCCATGTTTCTCTATATTTGGAAATTTTTCATATGGTATTTTATGAAAGAGGTTTTCCATGCTTTATCAGATTCTTCACCTTCTGGAATATCAATTATATGGATATTTGGGTGTTTCATTGTGTCTAAAATTTCCTGTATGTTGTCTTTAGGTTTTGTTTTCCCCTTCTTTTTGGTGATTTGGTCTATGCTGGAGACTTTTACCTCCAATATCATTCTTAGAAGTAGAGAACATGAGGAATTAATTCATTAAGAATATCAGCATTCCAATGTATACAGTTTTTAAACTTCAGAGCTATAGCCAGACTACTTGTCTTCTGATTTCCAGTCATTTTCTCTCCTACTCCGCAAAGGAATCCTACAAAACTCGCAGCTTAAAAGAGAAAAGGGAATACTATCTTATTTTATTTGGAACTTCAGTATAAAATGTGAGAGGAAGTATATATCAGATATTATATTAGGGTTCATTTTCACTAGTGTTACTACTATTGTCTTAGTGTCACTGGATATAATAGGGCTCTGCCATTTACTAGCCATATAGTCTTCAGAAATTCAGTTTAAACTACAATTTCCATATTCTAAAATATGTAGAATAAACACTCCTAACAACCTTATAAAACTGCGAAGCTTAATAAATAAAGCTTAATAGTAAACTTTGCCCTCAAAAAACTGCTCTACTTGGTATTATGAAAAGAATTCTGGGGAACTCTGTGTGTTGGCTTTGCTGACACAAGAAACTACCCAAGCTAGAATGAAGCTTGCCTTGCCATTTCTACATGTGTCACCTATAATGATACTCAAAAGAACTTGTTATTTTTGATATTGTATGTTGTATCTGGTTTTACTGTTGAAATACAGTAGGGATTTTATGACCAGACTTTTATTGCATGAAAGTGTGGATAATAACAAGGAAATGAACTACTGAACTAAAAGACAGCTGGGTGCATTTTTAATATTAGACTGCCTTTTTTAGAATTTTATGTTTTCTAGAACATGTTTGCATACATAATTTCATTTTATTTTCACAGTTTTATAAGGTTATTAGGAAAGAGATTTTCTACATATTTTAGAGTAAGGAAATTGTAGTTTATACAGAATTTCTGAAGACTATCTGGCTAGTAAATGGCAGAGCACTACTAAACCCAAATCTCCTAAGAGAGTTTTCTTTCCACTATATTATTACATTTTCTTTCAAATGACCATGTGATGCAACCAGTTAAGGAATGTGTAATTTGTGCTAAGCATTATGCTATATGCTAGGGATAAAATTATTTTTACTTTCTATTTATTAAAAGTAAAATTTTATTAATTAATTTTATTGCATAAATAATAATATGTATGAATAATGGGAGATCTTGAAAATACAAAAATTAAAAAGAAAACTAGTAAACCACAGTCCTATCATCCTAAAATAACTTCTAATGCTATTTTTTGGGTCAGTGGGAAAGTCATGAAGCATTTTCTGCACAGAAAAATACGTCATAACTTTCCCAATGACCTAAGAATTACATTTTCTTTCTGTTAAACCTTAAAACATCAGCATGTCTATTAGAAGGAAATATGGTAAACTAATGGAAAATCTTGGAAAAACTTAAGAATTCAGTTGTGAGAAAAGAGTGATAAAATAGTCCACTATGAGGGCCAGCAAGTGGCATGACAATTAAGGTTTTAGACTTCCACATGGCCAACCACAGTACAAATGCCAGCCTGAAACACTTCAGGCAAAAATTTATGCATGTCAAAGATCCTGAGAGAAGAATGGAGAAGGGATTATGATGCTGATGTGGCCATTCCTCCAAGGGGTGGTTGCTCACTTTCCCTCTCTTTGTCTCTCTCTGTCAAGTGTATGTGGACTATTGCAAAAACCTGAAAAAAAAATTCCACTGTGATTGTCTTATTTTCCTTGTAATTATTTAAATTTTGTTTTTAATATTTTACCATGCTTTTAAATGCACTAAACTTTTGGACTTGCTACACTCTTGGTATATTGCTTATTTTATCATTGTGTATTGATCCTCTTTACCCCAATAATGCATTTTGCCTTAAAGTCTTTTTTGTCTGATATTAATATGCCTTTATCAACTTCCTCTTGTATATTTGTCTGGTTTCTTCCACTTTCATCTCTTTACATTTAATTTTTCCATGTGTTTATGCTTTATGTGCATGTATCATAAATGATTTATTCTTAATTTCTTTTTTTTTTTTTTTTTGTAGAGGACTTTTTCTATAGGGCACATACATTCACCAGAATGACAGAGAGAGACTGAGACAGAAAGTCTTTCTGTTAAACCTTAAAACATCAGCATGTCTATTAGAAGGAAATAAGGTAAACTAATGGAAAATCTTGGAAAAACTTAAGAATTCAGTTGTGAGAAAAGAGTGATAAAATAGTCCACTATGAGGGCCAGCAAGTGGCATGACAATTAAGGTTTTAGACTTCCACATGGCCAACCACAGTACAAATGCCAGCCTGAAACACTTCAGGCAAAAATTTATGCATGTCAAAGATCCTGAGAGAAGAATGGAGAAGGGATTATGATGCTGATGTGGCCATTCCTCCAAGGGGTGGTTGCTCACTTTCCCTCTCTTTGTCTCTCTCTGTCAAGTGTATGTGGACTATTGCAAAAACCTGAAAAAAAAATTCCACTGTGATTGTCTTATTTTCCTTGTAATTATTTAAATTTTGTTTTTAATATTTTACCATGCTTTTAAATGCACTAAACTTTTGGACTTGCTACACTCTTGGTATATTGCTTATTTTATCATTGTGTATTGATCCTCTTTACCCCAATAATGCATTTTGCCTTAAAGTCTTTTTTGTCTGATATTAATATGCCTTTATCAACTTCCTCTTGTATATTTGTCTGGTTTCTTCCACTTTCATCTCTTTACATTTAATTTTTCCATGTGTTTATGCTTTATGTGCATGTATCATAAATGATTTATTCTTAATTTCTTTTTTTTTTTTTTTTTGTAGAGGACTTTTTCTATAGGGCACATACATTCACCAGAATGACAGAGAGAGACTGAGACAGAAAGCGAGAAAACACTCCCCAGGGGGGATGGCCATGCCGCAATCCCTTCTCCTCCATTCTCCTCTTGGGATCTTGGGCATGCACGGGCACGTGCCCGGCGTGAGTTTAAGCCACCGGGTCTGGGACTCGAACTGCAGTCAACTACATGGGAGTTCAGCGACATAGCCATTACGCTAACTGCTGGCCTCTCATAAATGATTTATTTATAACTAACTTTATTTTTATCTAACCTGTCAATCTCTGGCTTTTAATTGATGAGCTGAATTTATTTATATGCATTATGATGACCAATATGTAAAGATTTATTTTTACCATGTTATCATATATTTTCTATTTATTCTCTTTATTCTATATTTTGCCTCCTTTTCTATTTTATATTTTATTCTTTTTCTACTATTTGTGTGAAATATAGTCTATTTATATTATTTTTTGTGATTATCCTGAAAAGTTAGCATAACTACTTGACTTAATGATATCTAAAGTTAAGCAATACCTCTACTCTCCCTCTGACTAATGATTTTAGGACCTCAAAATTCTTTAACTCACATCATCATTTACCATATTTTCTAATATTTTAGTTTTGCCCTGTTTTTATACCCTCTAACAAGTTGTTTTAATATCATAATATAGTGGACCAGCAAGAGGCACAGGAGGTTGAAGCAGTTGGATCCCACTTGGCTGACACTGCAGTTGGATTTCTGGATCTGGAAGCTTGAAAAACACACTGGGTTGGAACCACCAGATGGCAAAATGGTTATGTTATTGGACTCCCATAAGGCTGACTGTGGTTTGAGTCCCAGACCTGGAAGCTTGAAACTCACATAGGGTGCATGTGTGTGAGTGCTCAAAATCCCAAGAGGATAATGGAGGAGAAGGGATTGCAATTTGGCCATTTATACCTTGGAAGGTTATTTCTCACTTTCTGCCTCTGTCTCTCCAGTAAGAACACATGCTCTACAGCAAAATCTCTCAAAAAAAAAAAAGTTTAATTCCATCATGGTCAGAGAAGTTGCTGGATATAGTTTCTATGCCTTTGAATTTGTAGAGACTTGCTTCATGCCCTATGATGTGGTCAATCTTCGAAAAGGTTCCATGTGGGGGTAAGAAAAAAGTGTATCTCGTGGTTTTGGATGGAAAGTTATATAGATATCTGTTAAGAACATTTGGTGTATGGTATTATTTAGATCCTTTATCTCTTTAAGTATTTTTTGTCTAGATGATCTGTATAGAGGAGATAGTGAGGCATTGAGTTCTCTAACTATTAATGTGTTGCAGTCTATCTCTCCTTTTATTTCTAACAGTATTTCCTTCAGGTATTTGGGTGCTCCTGTGTTAAGCACATAGATATTTATAAGCATTATATCTTCTTGATCTACTGATACTTTTACTACAATATAGTGCTCTTCTTTGTCTCTTTGAACAGTTTTTGTTTTAAAGCCTATTTTGTCAGAAATTAGTATCATGACTCCAGCTCTTTTTTGGTTCTTATTTGCATGGAATACCTTTTTCCAGCCCTTCACTTTCAGTCTATGTATGTCTTGATCCATGAGGTGAGTTTTCTGTAGGCAATATCCAGCATCTTCTCTGAACATGATGGAATTAAACTTGAGTTTAATTTCAAGAGAAATCCTCAAAAATACTCAAATACATGGAAACTAAATAACCTACTCCTGAATGACTCAACAACTACTGAAGAAATAAAGACTGAAATCAAAAGATTCATGCGAGCCAATGACAATGAGGACATGAGTTTCCC
>NW_006206380.1:41143-42536 GCF_000334495.1 Tupaia belangeri chinensis | reverse complement strand
AGCCTCTATCACCCTTATCCTTAAAACAGATAAGAACAGGACAAGGAAGGAAAACTATAGACCAATATCCCTGATCAATATAGATGCAAAGATTGTCAACAAGATACTAGCAAGTCGTATCCAACAACTTATAAAAAAGATTATACATCATGATCAGGTAGGCTTTATTTCAGAAATGCAAGGCTGGTTCAACATATGTAAAATCATAAATGTAATACACCATATTAACGGGAAGAAAGATAAAAACTGTATGGTTATATTGATTGATGCAGAGAAAGCATTTGAAAAGATACAACATCCCTTCATGTTCAAGACTCTCAGAAAAATTGGCATAGAAAGGTCATTTCTCACAAAATAAAAGCTATCTATGGAAAACCCATAGCAAACATCATCCTCAATGAAGAAAAGTTGAAGGCTTTCCCACTAAAAACAGGTACAAATCAAGGATTCCCACTTTCTCCACTCCTTTCCAATATAGTACTGGAAGTCCTTGCCAAAGCAATCAGAAAAGAGGAAAAAATAAAAGGAATTCAAATTGAAAAGAAAAGGTGAAACTTTCTCCATTTGCAGATGACATGATTGTATGCATAGAAGACCCAATGGTTTCCCTGAAAAAATTTTTGGTAGTAATGCATGAATACAGTAAAGTTGCTGGATACAAAATCAATATGCAGAAATCTACAGCATTTCTATATATGAACAACAGGCAGACTGAGATAGAACTGAAAAAAGTTATTCAATTTACCATAGCCACAAAAAGTATAAGAAACTTAGGAATAAATCTAACCAAAGAAGTTAAAGACATCCACAAGGAAAACTACGAGAAGCTAAAAAAAGCAATTGAAAATGACATAAGAAAGTGGAAGGATATACCATGTTCCTGGATTGGAAGAATTAATATAATCAAAATAGCAATTCTACCCAAATTAATCTACATATTTAATGCAATGCCAACCAAAGTACCAGACACATTCTTCACAAATCTAGAAATGACAATCATAAAATTCATTTGGAATAATAAAAGACCCCGCATTGCCAAAGCAATTCTACACAACAAGAGTGGAGTGGGCAGAATCTCATTCCCTGACCCAAAAATATACTACAAAGCTGTGGTAATCAAAACAGGATGGTACTGGCACAGAAACAGACAGGTGGACCAATGTAACAAAAGAGAGTCCCCAGAAATAAATGTCCAAACATACAGTCAACTGATTTTTGACAAGGGGTACCAGTCAATCCAGTGGGAAAAGAAAAACCTCTTCAGAAAATGGTGCTGAAAAGACTGGATTTCCACTTGTAGAAAGATGAATCTGAACCCCTACCTCTCACCTCTGACAAAAATCAAGTCAAAGTGGATCAAAGATCTAAATCTAAGACCCCAAACTATAAAACT
>NW_006206380.1:4596-41110 GCF_000334495.1 Tupaia belangeri chinensis | reverse complement strand
GGGAAAGACTTCTTAAATCATATGCCCAAGGCGCAGTCAATAATCACCAAAATAGACAAGTTGTTTTACATCAGACTAAGATGTTTTTTGCATGGCAAAAGACACAGTAATTAGTGTGAATCGACAGCCCTCAGAATGGGAAAATATTTTTGTAAATTATGCATCAAATAAGGAACTGGTAACCAGAATACAGAAGGAACTCAAGCCGCTGTTTGGAAAAGAGATAATCAGCCCTATTAAAAAATGGGAGAATGAATTGTAAAAATCACTCTTTAAAGATGACATATGAATAGCCAAAAGGCATATGGAAAAATGCTCAACATTCCTTATTGTAAGGGGAATGCAGATCAAAACAACAAAGAGATACCACCTAACCCCAGTCCAAATGTCTAAGATTAAAAAACAAAAAAATGATAAGTGTTGGCTGGGGTGTGGTGAAAGGGGAACTCTCTTACACTGCTGGTGGGAATGTAAATTAATCCAGCTTCTGTGGAGAACAATTTGGAGATTCGTCAAAAATCTACAAATAGAACTATCATATGATCCAGCAATCACACTCCTTGGTATCTACCCAAAGGACAGAAGAATTCTTCATCCGAAAAGTGCTTGCACATCAATGTTTATTGCAGCACTATGAACGATTGCTAAGACATGGAACCAATCCAAATTCCCCCATACAGATGAATGGATTGAAAAACTGTGGCACAAATACTCTATGGAATACTATTCAGCCATAAAAAAACCCTGGCTTTTGACAGAAAGTGGAATAATATGGAAGATTTACTGCTGAGTGAATCAAGCCAGGCTATGAAAAAGAGACATATTATGTCCCCACTTAATAAATACTGAGTGTCTGCACTCTACGATTGAAATTGACCAACTAAAGGATGTACAAACACAAGAGATGGGTGTGATTGCCAGATGTGGTGTGTGTGGAGGAGTGAGACCTGAGGAAGGACATCTGGAGGAGGGATATGGAGACAGAGCATTGACAGGACGGGGAGGTAGTGGGATTATCTGCTGAAGATATTTTGATCAACTAGATTGGGGAGAAACGTTCACATATTGAAATGTTCACCTTGTAAGTTAAATAATGTGATTGAAGGTATAAAAAAATAAAAAATGAAAAGAAAGAAAGAAAGGAAAGAAAGAATGAAAGCAAGGAGAGAAAAGGAAATAAAAGAAAGAAAGAAAGAAAGAGAAGAAAGAAAGAAAGAAGAAAGAAGAAAAAGCAAAGAAAGAAGAAAGAAAGCAAGCAAAAGGACGAAAGAAAGAAACAAAACACACTGGGTTCTTGTGCTTCTTGTGCATGCATGCCGAAATCTTGAGAGAAGCATAAAGAAGAAGGGATTGCAGCATAGCCATCATCCCTAGAGGTGGTTGATTTCTCACTTACCCTCTCCCTTTCTGTCTCTCTCTGACCAGCACATGCACTATAGAGCAAAAAGTAAAAGAAATACATATTATTATATAGTTATTTTTGCCTCACTCTTGAATAATAATTAAGTTGTATATATGATTCTAGATTGGTAGTTATTTTCTTTCAAAACTGAATGTCTTTTATTGACTTCAGATTTCTACTACCACTATTGAGACATTTCCTAGATTTTTCTTGTAGATATCATATCTTTTCCTTCTGATTGTCCTTAAGATCTTCATTTTTACATTTGACATGCAATTTTACTATGATGTGCATGATTTGGATTTAGCTCTATTCATCCCACTCAGTTTTGACTCTAATTTTTGTTGATGAGTTTTTGAGTCTTTTATCAGTTGAAGAAAGCTATAAGCCCTTCTTTTCTTTTAATATTGTCTCTCTTTTATTTAGTCTATTCTCTGTATCTCAGAATTCATGATGTTGGACCTTCTAATTTGATGTTCTTTGTATCTGAAACTATCATTATATGTTTCTTCTCTTTATTTGTCTGTGGTACACTATGGATCATTTTCTTAGATTCATTTTCCAAGATTCATTTTCCAGATCATTAATTTTCTCTTTGGCAGTTGTGATGCAAAGAACAGAATTGTCTGCAAAAGACTTTGAAGGTTCATTCTGAATTGACTTGATAAAGAAATCACTAGAGTGGCCAGCAGGTGGCATGGTGGTTAGGTACTGATCTCCACATGTCTGACTGTGGTTTGAGTCCCAGACCTGGTGGCTTGCTTTCTCACTTTCCCTCCATCTCTCTCTCTCACACTCTGTCCCTCTCTGGTCAAATTAAAAATAATTAAATAGACAAAGTCAAATAAAATAATTCTTTTAAGAAAAAAAAGTACTCGCTGAGTTAAGACTTCTCCTTTTATAGCAAGGGAGTTTACATCCAAGCCCAATTTCTTCCTGAACTTGTGTTTCCCCCTCCCAAACAGGGACCTCATGGACATCACATTCTCCATATTTTTGGCAACTGACATCACAAAGTAATTCATAGATATATATATATATATATTCATATACAAGATTGCCTGGTCTTTGCCAGGTTATGTAAACATTCCACTGGCAAGAATGCTTTCTTGCACTGGTCCTATAAATATGTAGAATTGTGGGAGAATGTCATAGATCTATACTATAGCATAACATATTCTGGGAGTTACTAAAACTTTCTAAGTAATACAAGACTCAAGAAGATTCATACTCCTTCTCTTGTATATGTTTACCCTTCACTTATATATGTTTTCTTAATAAAGCCTATTTCTTAATCTATGAAGCATGACATTATAAAGTTTGCCCCAAACCCTTGTACAGATCAGATGAAGTTGAGTTGCTTACATATTGTCTTCCAGAAAGTTTTATGACTTAGCATTATAGGTGAATCTTTTTTTTTTTAATCCTAGAGGACAAAAGTTAATGCATGAAAGAGACAGAATGAGAGATGTCAAGAGAGAGAGAGAGACTGAAAGGAAGCATGCCCCAATAGGTCTAGTCATGCCATAATCTCTTTCCCCCCAATTCCCCATCCTGGGCATGTGGATGCATAAATCCAGTGTGAAGTTAACAGGGTCAGAACTGAAAACCCAGTTGTCCATGTGCTGTCCAGCTTCCTCTACACAACACCTTACCACTGTCTTATAGGGCTGGTCCTTTAGGTTTATATTTAGTAGGGCTTGATCTAAAGTAGTGTTTCTCAAACTTCAGCATGCATCATATTCATGCATCATCATCAGCAAACTTCATCAGAATCATCTAGAGGGCTTGTTGAAATACAGATAATTGAACATCAACTCTAAATTTCTGTTTATTAGGTCTTGTTTGAGATCCATGAATGTGCATTTGGAATAAGTTCTCAGTCCCTGTACACACATCAAGAACCACTTATCTATAGAGAATCCTCTTCCTTAGCTAGAAGGGCATTGTGTCAGTGAGATTTACATTGCTTTGGTCAAAAATAAAACTATTATCATACTAAGAAAATTTTTATATTTACTTATTGGTAATACCTTTCAGATAATCAAAATTCAAATCTCTAAATCAGATAAAAGCAACCCTATTGTTCTAAATTTTTAGACAATACTTTTATCTGTGACTCAGGATGGAGGGCAAGACAAAATATTTTTCTTTTTCTTATTCTAGTAACGGGAGTATTTATAGTCTATACTTTCACTGAGGTTGAGATACTATTTGATTCCTAGCTTTGGATGGGAATCTTCATTTCAACTATCCATTCTGTGTGTACACAAGACCTTTAATCCTCATACCACTTTAATTACGGAGACCCATCAACTACCTTCCAGGGTAGCTTCCACTCATAGCTATTGCACTGGTTTTGAGTTTCCTTTCTAGTTGGGACTTGTAGGCATTTTAAAAATTCATTTATGCATTCTTATGTGAAGACTTATAAATTATATCTACATTTCTAAATGTGTAGTAGAGGGAAGATTTTTCAGGTAATTTAGTTTGTCATATTGCTGGAAATATTAGGTTGTCAGGAAAGTGATGATGTATTTTTCTATGCAAAAATGCATCACGACTTTTCCAATAGCCCAATAGAGCATAGACTTATTATTTTCATTGTTATTTTTAAATCATGTATATTTATATTATATAATATAATGTTTTGAAATATGCACATATTGTGGAATGGCTACATTGAGCTAACATTATTTATCTCACATATAATTTTTTGTGGCATCATTTTTTTTGTGGTGATAACACCTAAAATCTATTCTCTTAGCAGTTTTTAAGCATGCATTTTATCATTATTAATTATCATAATCATGTTGGAAAATACTCTCTTGAAATTATTCCTCTTGTCTAACTGAAATTTGTTACCCTTAATCATAGGCTTATCATTTAAAGGTAAACAATCTTGCCAAATGAAAACAGTCTTTATAACCACATTGTACTGATATATAAATCCAAAAAAGTATCAAATTATAGGACCACAGAGCAGGCATAAAGATTACCATATAATGCCAGAATCATACATAGTAGGATTTTCTCCATTAATAATTGCCTCTGAATATTATTTAGTAGTATTGATATAGAAATTAATCAAAGGACAAAAAAATAGATTTTAATTTGAGAGCCACCATCAATAGATTTCTAGTGACTGGTTATGTTGGCAAGGATTTAAGACTATATCCAGGTTTATAGTGAGAAAGGTAGCTACTTTTCATAAGAACAGCTATCAATAACTAACATATTTTAGTGCTTATGATGGGCTAGTGACTTTGATAAGTGCTTATGTAACTATAATATTTAATTTTTACAACAGTTCTCAAATCAGAGATGAAGAAACTGAAAGTTAAGAAAGGTTAAGTAACTTGTTCAAGGTCACACAAGTAGCCAGCACTAAAATAAGAAGTGAAGTCTGCATAACTCTGAAACCCAATGTCTTAACTCTTGTGCCTAAGTTTCTCCAACTTGAGAAATGATCTCTTTCAGAAATCAATTATTACTTACTCCTAATGTTTATTTAAATGACTTTTTATATTATTTTAGTAGCTAAATAAATATAAACACAAACAAGGTATAAATTTATTATTTTTATAACTTTCATTTAAGTGCAAAAAAGCAGAACAAATTTATAAAATATATACAAGCTACAAAATAAATGAGATAAAATTAATACTGTTAACTTGATGTGAAAATGATGCTATTTGCTTAAACAATAAACTTGTTTTTAACTACCAGTCCATTGTTTTGAGGAATTAACTTATTAGCACTATAAGCTCCAGTACTCAAAACTACAAAAATAGTATTTAACAAAAAAATTATTGAGTAATGGTTATTTATTGCTTGCTGCTAATGAAAAATTATGTTGGTATAAACAAAGATAACTATGTAATATGAATATGTTAGTAGATGCTAATTCCTAAGTTCATTAAGTTTGTAATTTCCTTACAATTATGTTCTATGAAATGATTTAGTCTTTTATAAATTTTCTTTTTTTCTTTTTAACTTGCCAGAGGATGCATGTACTTGCCGGAGAGAAAGAAAGAGGCAAAATGAGAAAACATACCCCATGGGGCTGGGTTATTTATTTATTTATTTATTTTTGAAACCAAAAGAGAGATTTTTTGCTATAGGGCATGTGCACTTGTCAGAAAGACAGAGAGAAACAGAGACAGAAAGTAAGAAATTGCCCCCCAGTGGGAATGGTCATGCAGTAATCCCTTCTCCTCCATTCTCCTCTAAGGATCTTGAGCATGCATGCACACACACCCGGTGTGAGTTTAAACCACTGGGTCTGGGACTCGAACTGCGGTTGACTACATGGGAGTCCAGTGACATAGCCATTACAGCAACTGCTGGTCCTGGGGTTATGATGTAATCCCACCTCCTCCTTTTCCCCTTCCTTTCTGAATTTTGGGCATGTATACATTCCCAGTGTGCTTTTCAGGCTGCAGGGTCCAGGATTCAACCTTCACAGTCAGCCATGTAAGATCCAGCTGCCTTAATCACCATGCCACAAGCCAGCACCCTATACTTTTTAAAATTGAACTACATAAAGCCTTTATTTGTCATGAAGTCACTGACATTCAATTATGAATCCATAATTCATGTGTGAAGTCCAATCTGTTCTTAACCTTATTATAACTAACAATTAGTTATTATTCCACTACTTCATTTTCATGGCATTGAATTGAATTTTTATTTTACTAATAACTAAAAGAAAAGTCATGTTTTATGAAAATGTCAGAGTAAGTCTCACTCCAATAATCATTGAAACAAAATGTCAAAATGTCTTAGAAACTTAAAGCATACCTGTTATCTCAAGACCTAGTTTTAGAAATATTGACAACCTTTGTTGTCTGTGAAGTAAATTAACTCACATCCTCACTGAATTCAATTTCTTCCATAATAAAAATTTCATTTAAAATTGCAATTTAGAAATAAAAGTTCTATGTACAAAAGTTGTTATGTACTCATTACACATTAAAAATAAAAATAACTAGTTTTATTGAGTACTAACCATGTGCCAGGAACTGTCTTAAACCATTTACATGATTTCTGTAAATTATGTTAACAACTGTTGAAGAAGATACTTTTATCCCCATTTTCCAAATAAGAAAAATAAGGCATAAAGAAGTTACAGAACATACACAAATCATATGACTAATAATAGAGCTAGTTTTAGTTTGAATTTAGAGTCAACCTACCTAACCACTATACACACTGCCTCATAGTGGCCAACCTCTGTTTGTATTTTGGATCTTCCTAAACAGTGCCTTATATTGCTATTTTTAATATTATTCTTATTCCTATAAATGTTCTATGACTTTTTTACAGAGCAAAGGGACTCTTGGCTCCAAAATTATGTTGTAGTTACTTTTTTCACCTTCTCAGTAATAGAAAATGTGAAAATGACTATTCTCGGAAGATTATTGATGGCTTCTTGGAGTTTTATATATTGCAATTCTATTCTATTATTATTATTATTTACATTGAATCATTGTTTATCTGTAGAGATTAAAAAATGTTTTTTTCACACCATGAAAACAGCACATATTAGTCAAGTTACAGATATTACTATGTACATTATCAATAATATTTAACTTATCTTTTTTGTATCTATTAAAAAGATATAAGATATATGTTTTCTTTTCCTGATTCCTTCCCTCCCACTCATTATTACACAAACCCTCCTATATTGTTTCTAGTATCTTTTGTAGCCCTCTCAGCTATTATACCTCCTGATACTTCCATTTCTTCCACAGAGTGCAGGCATTCAGTATATATTAAGTGGGCACATGCAGTGCCTGTCTTTCATAGACTGGCTTACTTCATTTAGCATTAAATCTTCTATATTCACCCACTTTGTATCAAATACCAGGGTCTCATTGTTTTTTATGGATGTTCTGTTCTATTTAATTGTACTCTACAATGAATAAAGGTGTATTTGGTGACAACAACATAAAAGGAGTGGGAATAGAGCTGGATGGAAGCAGAAATTTTGTATGCAATTGAAATCTAATTAGAAACAATTCAAACTAGATTGTTATCAATTTAGAATGTTAAATGTAATCTCCAGAATAGGAACCAGACAGTGGTACGATGGTTAAGGTGATGATGGTTAAGGAGCAGATCCTACATTTCTGAGTGTGCTGTTTGAGTCTCAGACTAGGCAGCTTGAATAAAACACTGAGTATATGTTTGTGTATGCCCCAAGTTTTAAGAGAATGAAGAAGAAGGGATTGTGGCCTGGCCATCTCCCTTGGGGGGAGCTTTCTTACTCTCTCTCTCTCTCTCCCTCTGGTGAGTGCGTGTGACCTGTAGCAAACTATGAAATAAAAATAAGTAAGTAAATAATAATATTTTATGTAATCTCCAGGATAACAAAAAAATTAAATATATACCAAAGAAAATGAGAAGAGAGTTAAAATTGTTCACTACAAAAAAATAAGTAAATACAAAAAGTCATAATACATAAAATAAGAGACAAAAAGATATAAGATATATGATAAATAAACAAGAAAATTGAATAAATAAGTCCTTCTTTATACATTATTACTTTAAATATAAATGTATTAAAGTCTGCATTCAACAGATAAATATTGAAAGACTTTTTTTAAAATGATCCTGCTATGTGTTGTCCATAGAGACTCACTTTAGATTTAAACATGTTGAAAGTGAAAGGATGAAAAGTAAATGAGTTAGAGGATAAAAATACAAATAGTAGGCAGGCTCCATGCCTTAGTGATTAAGAAATCCTGATCCCACATGGCTAAGCATGTTTCAAATACTGGCCTCAAAAGCTTGAAAAACAGGGCCAGGACCCATCCCTCATCCCCATCCCTACTCATCTCTGGACTTTAGGCTGGTTTCTTGGGACATTAAGATGAACTTGTACCCCTCCCCACCCCAACAGGAGACCGATTCAAGCCAGCAGTAGTGCTGGATACCAGGCTGCCTGAGGCTGCAGGCACTAATGGCCAGGACCCATTGCTCATCCTCTTCCCCTTCCCCACTTGCCTTTGGACTCTCAAAATTTCTGTGTTTCCCCCCCGCCCAGGTTTTTACTATAGAAATCACCCCTCAGGGGAGAAGGCCACGCCGCAATCCCCTCTCCTCCATTCTCCTCTCAGGATCCTGGGAACTCACGCACATGTGCCCAGCATGAGTTTAAGTCACTGGGTCTGGGACTCGAACCATGGTCGGCTACATGGGAGTCCAGAGACATAGACATTATGCTAACTGTTGTTCCCAGAATTTCAGTGTTTTGAACAGCACATGGCACATGATTTTTTCCTTGGTCTTGGGGTGAAACTTATTCAGTTGGAGGCTCACCACTCCTTAGAAACTGGGAGGACTTTGGGTCACCCAGGACGAGTGACAATAGTACATGGTACTTGTGAGCAACAGGTAGGCAGAATGAAAGAGAAATTATGAATTTTCTAATTATGCACAGCTTTTAACACTCAGAGATACCTTCAATAAGTTAGGAAGGAACATATACATCACCAGATGACTAGGAACAATCATAGAGGCTCAAGAAGTATGAGCAACCAACAAAAGGCCTCTCCCCCAAGGGAAATCGACAAGCTCACATCACCCACAGTGAATATAATATACATTGTGGACATGTCAGATAAAGAATTCAGAACATTTGAGGGCGGGCCCTGTAGCCTAGTGGTTAAGGGAGCTGGATCCCACATGGCAGACTGTGGTGTGTGTACCAGCTCTGGGGCTTAAAAAAAAATTCAGAAGAAAAGAGAAAATGAGCTCCAGGAGATGAGGAAGTCCTTTCATGATTTGAAAAAAGAAATAGACACCTTAAACAAGAACCAGATGGAATTTCTAGGGTTGAAGAATGTGCTACAAGAAACCAAAACCTCCTTTGAAAGTATTAAAAGTAGATTACATCAGGCAGAAGATCGAATTTCGAATATAGAAGACAAAACATCTGACCTAGAAAAAAGTATCAAAATTCAGAAAACAATCAAGAAAAACGAAGATAATATATGAGGAATACTCGATACCATCAAGTGCCCCAACATCTAGATAATTGGTATCCTAGAAAAGGAAGAAAATATAAAGTGCATTGATAATTTATTGCATGAAATCCTGTAAGAAAACTTTCCAAAACTAGAAAGTCATTCAAATATACAGACTCAAGAAATACACAAGATCCCTAGTAGAATCAACTCAAGAAGATACTCTCCAAGGCACATCACAGCCAGATTGGCAAAAACAACTGACAAAGACAAAATACTAAAGCTGACAAGAGAGAAACATCTAGTTACTTACAAAGGTCACCCAATCAGGCAGACATCAGACCTCTCGGCAGAAACAATGCAGGCAAGGAAAGAATGGGGACATACACTGAAAGTGTTGAATGAAAAACAATTTCAACCAAGAATACTATGTCCAGCAATATTATCTTTCATATGGGGAAAAAAGATAAAAATAATTTTGGATAAAGAAAACCTGAAGGAATGTATTAACTCCAGACCAACCAGCTCTTCAAGTGGTTCTGAAGGGAGTTCTATGCCAGGAAAACTAAAGTCAGACGGATGGATATAAGAGAACAAAAAGCAACCAAGAAAATGTCTCACTTAATGATAGGAACAGGTCCAGAAATATCGATAACAACATTGAATGTCAATGGATTAAATTTTCCAATTAAGAGACATAGACTGTCTGAATGGATTAAAAAAAAAAAAACAAAAAAACAGAAACCTTCTATCTGTTGCCTATAAGAAATTCAGCTTATGTATAAAGACATACATACACTAAAAGTGAAGGGCTGGAAAAAGATATTTCATGCATATGCAAATCAAAAATGGGCTGGATGGGACCAGTAGTTAACGTCTATGTCACTGGACTCCCATGTAGTCAAACACAATTCGCGTCCCGGTCCAGGTGGCTTGAAACTCAGGCCAGGCGCGTGTGCGTGTATGCCCAAGATCCCGAGAGGAGAATGGAGGAGAAGGGATTGTGGCGTGGCCATCCCCCCTGGGGGGTGACTTCTCACTTTCTGTCCCTCTGTCTCTCTCTGTCTGTCTGGTGAGTGCATGTGCCCTATAGCAAAAACCTCTCCAAAAAATAAAAATTTTAAAACAGGATTGGAGTAGTGATATTGATTTCAGACAAAATAGACTTCAAGTCAAAGACTTTAAGAAGAGACAAAGAAGGTCATTATATAATAGTAAATGGGGTAATCCAGAAAGAAGACATGATGCTTATAAATATCTATGCACCCAACACAGGAGCGCCTAAATATGTGAAGGAAAGACTGCTGGAGCTAAAAGCAGAGATAGGCTTTAACACAATAATTGTTGGAGATCTCAACATACCATTGTCACCTTTAGACAGATCTTCTATACAGAAAATAGAGAGATACAGGACTTAAATGAAACTATAAATCAAATGGACTTGATAGATATCTATAGAACTTTCTGCCCTAAGTCCACAACATATACATTTTTCTTAGAATCTTTTCAAAGACTGATCATATGTTAGGAGACTAATCAAGCCTTTACAGATTCAGCATCTTCTCTGACCATGATGGAATTAAACTGAAGATTAATTTCAAGTAGTTCCTAGTTTTGTGCTTATGTAAAAGTAAAAACTTCTGAGATATATTTAATACAGAATAATGAATATGATGAACAATTTAAATGAACATAAGGATTTTATCTCTAAATCTAATAAATTATTGATCCAAGTTGTTGATTTCATTAATGTTTCACTTAATATTTACTAAATATCAATATATGTTATTTTTTTCTTCTAAGAAGTTTGTATGTTTTGGGACCAGCAGTTAACGTAACAGCTATGTCGCTGGATTCCCATGTAGTCAACCATGGTTCGAGTCCCAGACCCAGTGGCTTAAACTCATGCCAGGCACATGTGCGTGTGTGCCCAAGATCCCGAGAGGAGAATGGAGGAGAAGTGAGTGTGACGTGGCCATCCTCCCGGGGGGGTGATTTCTTGCTTTCTGTCTCTCTGTCTCTGTCTTTTTGGTGAGCACACCCACCCTATAGCAAAAAAAAAAAAAACTAAAAAAAAAAAAAAAGAAAAACTTCTTGAAGTTGTAAGTGGATACAGTAAAGTGGCAGGACACAAAATCAACATCAAAAGTTCTATAGCATTTCTATATATGAACGACAAATTGAACAAAGTAGAGTTGAAGAAAGGAATCCCTTTCACCATAGCCACAAGATGGATAAGTTACCTAGGGATAAACCTAACTAAGAAAGTCAAAGACCTTTATAAAGAAAACTATGAAAATCTTAAAAAAAAGTTATTGAAATTGACATAAAAAAGTAGAAGGACATCCCATGTTCCTGGATTGGAAGAATTAACATAATCAAAATAGAAATTCTACCCAAATTAATCTACATGTTTAATTCAATTCCAATCAAAATACCAGAGATGTTCTTCACAAATCCAGAAAAGACAATCATAGAATTTGTCTGGAATCATAAAAGACCTTTTATTGCCAAAGCAATCATGTGCAAGAAAAGTGGAGTGGGAGGCTTTTCAGTCCCTGATCCCAAGATATACTATAAAGCTCTCATCATCAAAACAGCATGGCACTGACACAAAAACAGACATGTGGACCAATGGAAGAGAATAGAGACCCCAGAAATAACCCCCAAACCTTACAGCCATTTGATTTTTGACGAAGAATGTCAGTCAATACATTAGGAAAAGGAAAACCTCTTTAGTAAATGGTGCTGAAAAAACTGAGTGTCCACCTGCAGAAAGATGAAACTGAACCCCCATCATTAACCATTAACAAAAGTCAACTCAAAATGGATGAAAGATCTGAAACTAAGACTTGAAACAATAAAACTACTGGTGCAAAATGTTGGGGAAACTCTGGGAGACATTGGAGTAGGCAAAGACTTCTTAAATAAGACTCCCAAAACACAGGCACAATCCTTAAAATAGACAAGTAGGACTGACTATATCAGACTAGGAAGTCTCTGTACATCAAAGGACACAGTAAGAAGTGTGAATCAACAACCCTCAGAATGGGAGGATATTTTTGTAAAATACACTTCACACAAGGCATATTTTAACCATATTACAACCAGAATACACAAGGAACTCAAGTGCCTTATAAAGAGGTTAAAAAAAAAAAAAAAAAAAAGATGAACCCAATTGAAAGATGGGAAAAGGAGCTGAACAAAAACTTTTTATGAATAGCCATAAACCAGATGAGGAAATGCTCAACATCACTCATCATAAGGGAGATGCAGATTAAAACCACAATGAGATACCACCTAATCCCTTTCAGAATGGCAAAGATTAAAATACAAAAATTGATAAGTGTTGGTGGGGATGTGGTGAAAAGGGAACTCTCCTACACTGTTTGTGGGAATGTAAACTGGTTCAGGCACTGTGGAGAAAAATATGGAGGTTCCTGATCCAGCAATACCACATCTGGGTATCTACCCAAAGAAAAGGGAATTCTCAGTCAGAAAAGCACTTACACATCAGTTTTTATTGCAGCATTATTCACAATCACCAAGACATGAAACCAACCCAAATGTCCACAAACAGATGAATAGATTGAAAAACTGTGGCACATATATTCTATGGAATACTACTCAGCCATTAAAAAAAAATACTCTTGCATTTGATAGAAAGTGGTCGGATATGGAGGCTCTATTGCTGCGTGAAATAAGCCAGGATATGAAAGAAAGATACTGTATATCCACTTAACGTATACCAACTATCCGTACTCTATGTTAGAGATTGAAATATTGGAGGGCATAAAAGCAGTGAAAATTGTTAACGATGATAAGACTGTGGATTGAGGTGGGAGAAAAGAGTATAGAAAAAGATAGTAAGAGAACAAATAAGGAGACATCACTTTAGTGGGACACAGATAAGGTTTATTACCTATTGATGATGACGTGTATAGTTTTCTCAACTGGGTTGGTCTGAGAAGTATTTCATGTTCGATAATGTCTTTTCAGAAGCGAAATGATAAATAGTGATTGATTGTTTAAAAATGTAATTGGAATGATAATAATAATAATTGGGAAAAATAATAAAAATCTATTAGATGATGAAATGGGGATTTTAATGTCTCTGTATGGACTGATATGCATAGTATTCCTTCTGGAAAAACAAATGTAATACAGTGTAAAGTTATATATGAGTCAATGTAATATAAACAAAATTAAAAAAAAAAAACCCACCAGGCACATATGTATGCATGGCCAAAATCCTGATCCTGACAGAATGGAGAAAAAAAGAAGGGAATGCAAAACAACCGCATTGCTCCATTATTAGTCACATGATTTTGGATATGTTCTTTAATTTTTGTATGCCTCATTTTTCTTGTCCATAAAATGGGTATAACAGCACCTGCCTCAAGAACCACTCTCTGTCTCTCCCTTTGTTTCTTTTCTTTTTTTAAAGAGATTTTAGCCTTATGGAGCAGGTACTCATCAGTGAGAGAGAAAGAGAGAGAGAGAGACAAAGATAGGGAGTGAGAAAGTGAGAAATCATCCCCCCCCCAGGATGGATGACCAAGCCACAATCTCTTTTCCTTCATCGTCCTCCTGGTATCTTGGGCGCAACACATGCACACGCCCCTGGCATTATTGTCAAGCCACTGGATCTGGAACTCAAACCACAGTTAACCACTTGGGAATCCAGCAATATAACTTCTATGCCACCTGCTGGCCCTGACCCTCTGGCAAATCTAATAAAAAATGAATAGTAATCAAAGGACAGCTGTAATGGACATACTAATACAAAAAAAGTGATTTTTAACTCAATAACCTTTATGAGAGATATAAAAATGACATTACATAATAATAATAGGATCAACACATCAGGAAGATATGACTATAAACATATATGGACCAAACAACAGAGCACCCAAATTCATGAAGTAAACACTGAAAAAATTGAAGGAAAACATAGACAATTTTAGATCCACAACTGAATACTTCAAAACACTAATTTAAAGAGAGAGAGAGAGAGAGAGAGAGAGAGATGAGAGAGAGAGAAAGAACACTGAGGAGAATATATGTTCTCCTCAAGTACACATAAAACTTTCTCCAGGATAAACCATATGTTAAGACATAAAGCAGGGCCAGTAGTTGATGTGGTTAAGGCACTGGATTCCCACACGGCTGACCACAGTTCAAGTCCCAGACCTAGCAGCTTGAAAATCACTCTGGGCACATGTGCATGCATGCCCAAGATCCCAAGAAAAGAATTTGAAAGGAATATTGTGGTATGGCCATCTTCTCCCTTACCCCCAGGTGGTGGTTTCTCACTTTCCCTCTCTCTATCTCTCTGCTTCCTCTAGTAAGCACATGTGCCCTATGACAAAAACTTAAAATGGGGAAGGAAAGGGGAAAAAGGCATAAAGCAAGTTTCAGTAAACTCCAAAAGATTGGTGCCATACAAGCATCATTTATGATCATTATGGAATGAGGCTAGAAGAAAATAACAAAAAGAAAACAGCAAAATGAATATATGAATATATGTAGAAATTAAACACCATACACTTAACTATCCAATAAGTCAAATAAGGAATCTCTAGAGAAATTAGAAAATGGTTCAGGATTAATAAAGTTATAAATAAAACATATCAAAATGTATGGTATGCAGCAAAGGCAGTACTTAGAGGCAAATTTATAACAACAAATATTCACATAATAAAACTTAAAAAAAGTAAACCAGTAACCTAGTTTTAAAATGGGAAAAAATTAGAAAAATGAGCACAAACTAAACCCAAAACCAGTAAAAGGAGGGAAATAATTTTTCTTTGAACAGAGTTTTTAAAAATAGAGAAAGCGGAGAGAAAAACACAAAACCAACAGTTGGCCTTTTAGAAAGATCATAAAAACTGGCAGATTTTCAAGTAGCTTGATGAGAGAGAGGAGACAGAAGGAGAAAATAACAAATGAAAGTGGGACGTTACAAGCAAACTTATAGAAATAAAGGTTATAGGAGAATACTAAAAGAACTGTATACCAACAAGTCAAATAACAGATGAAATGAATAAATTTATAGGAGCACACAAATTACCAAAACTATCTCAAGAAGAAACAGAAAATATGAACAAACTTATAATAAAAAATATCCCAATAAAGAGAAGTCCAGGACTAGATGGCTTCACTGGTGAATTGAATAAAAACTTTAAAGAGGATTTAACATCAATGCTTCTCAAATTATCCCAAATAAAACTGAAGAAGAAGAAACATTTTCTAGTTTATTTTATAAGGCCTGCATTACCCTGATATCAAAGACAGAAAAGAAATCACAAGAGATGGAAACAACAGACCAAAATTTCTTATGCACCTACATAAAAAAATCCTCAATACAATACTAACAAACCAAATACATCAATATATTAAAAAGACTATATACCAAATGAGGTTTTTCCTAGGAATGCGATGGTACTTCAGTTTAAAAAAATAAAACAACATAATATACCACATTAATAGAATTTAAAAATTCACATGATTATCCCAACTGAAACAAAGGTATTTGACAAAATCCAATACCTTTTTATGGTTAAAAATAAAACTCTCAGTGGGCCCAGCCAACAGATGGTATTGTGGTTAGGGCGATTGGATCCCACATATTCAACTGCACAATCTGAGCTACAGATCCAGCAACTTGAAAAACATGTTGTGTGTGTGTGTGTGTGTGTGTGTGTGTGTGTGTGTGTATGTGTGTGCCCACAATCAATCCTGGGAGGAGAATGGAAGAGTAAGGACTGCACTGTAGACATCTCCCTGGGGGGTGCTTTCCCATGTTCTCTTTCTTTCTGACTGTCTCTCTCTGGTACACACAGCACCTAATAGCAAAAATTGAAAATAAACAAATAAAACTCTAAAAACATAGGAATAGAGAAATTTTTATAAAATAATAATAGGAATTTATAAAAAAAACTCACAGTTAACATTATTCTTAGTAGTTAAATATTAAAAGCTTCCCTCCTTAAGATCAAGAACTAGACAAGAATATCCATTTCCCTATTGCTGTTCACCATTGTACTAGAAGTCTTAACCAGAGCAATTGTGGAAGAGAAAGAAATAAAAGTATAGAAATTAAGAAGAAGTGAAATTATATTCACAGATTGCATGCTCCTATATAGAAAATTACAAAGGAGCCACCAAAAAGGTTAACAAAAGCTAATAAATGAATTCAGAAGAGCTCCAGTTAATAGCAGCAACCAACAAAAATCTGTTGGGCCAGCCCATGGCTTGATTGTTAAGGTAGTTGATCCCACGTGGTCAACTGAACAGCTTAAGTCTCAGGCCCAGCAGCTTAGAAACACATCAGACACATGTGTGTGTTTGCCCAAAGTCCCAAGAGAAGAGAGAAATGGAAAAGAAGGGATTACAGCATAACCACTCCCTATGGGAGTGGGAGGTGATCACTTTCCACTCTTCTATAAATCTATTTCTCTGTCTGGCAAGTACACATGCCCTCTGGAAAAATAGAAACAAATATTGTGTTTTTATTCCCAGGAATGAATAATTCATAAAGGAAATTAGAAGACAATTCCAGGGGTCAGCAGATGGCATAGTGGTTAAGGCACTGGACTCCCACATGTCTGGCTATAGTTCAAGTCCTGGACCTAGCTGCTTGCTTTATCACTTTCCTACTCTCTATCTTTCTCTGTCTCCCTCTGATCAAATTTAAAAAATGAATAAAATATCTAGGAAAAAATCTTCACCAAAAAGCTAAAATCTTATACATGGTAAACAATAAAATATTCCTAAAGGGAATTAAAGATACAAGTAAATAGAAAGGCATTCCACATTTATATTACATTGGTGCAAAAGCAATTGGAGTTTTTGATCATGAATTTTAATCATTATAACTAGGCTAAAAGACATCCTTATAAATCAAAATAGGAACCATTGTAATCAACACATTTTTGCCATAAAGATATGTTTATTTACCTCTGTAATGTTAAAAATATATACTTTGTTTCTAGAGATACAAAAGGAAGGAACCCTTCCAAATTCATTTGATGAAGCATCCATTAACCTCATTCCCAAAATGGATAAGGATATAACAAAAAACGAAAACTACAGACCTATATCCCTGATTAATATTGATGCAAAAATTCTCAACAAGATACTTGCTAATCACATTCAATAGCATATATAAAAGGTTATTCATCACAATCAGATAGGCTTTATTCCACGGATGCAAGAATAGTTCAACACATGCAAAACCATAAATATAATACACCATATTAACAGAAAGAAAGATAACCATATTATCATTTCAATCGATATGTAAAAAATATTCCACAAAAGACAACATGATAAAGACTCTCTGTAAAATTGGCATAGAAAAATTATCTATGAGCATAATAAAAGCCATTTATAAAAAACTTACAGCTAACGTTATACTGAATGGAGAAAGCTGAAATCTTCTCAACAACAACAACAAAAAAAATCAGGTATAAAAAAAGGCTGTCCACTTTCTCTGTTCCTCTTTAATGCAGAACTGGAAGTCCTAGCCAATTCAATCAGACAAGAGAAGGAAATAAAAACATTCCAATAGAGAAAGAAGAGTTGAAAAATTATCTTCGTTTGTAGATGACATGATTGTACACATAGGAGATCCAATAGTGTCCATGAAAAAACTTCTCAAAGTAATGAAATTATCTTGGTTTGCAGATGACATGATTGAATATATAGGAGATCCAAGAATATCCATGAAAAAACTTCACATAGTATAAAATGCATACAGTAAAGTGGCATGATACAAAATCAACTTACAAAAATCTATAGTATTTCTATATACAAACAACAGGTAGACAGAGACAGAACTGAATAATGTAATTCCATTTATCAGAGTCACAAGAAGTATAAGATACTTAGGAATAAACCTAACCAAGGAAGTCAAAGACCTCTACAAGGAAAACTATGAAAAGCTTAAAAAGGAAACTGAAAAGGACACTAAAAAGTGTAAAAACTTCTCATCTTCCTGGATTGGTAGAAACAATATAATAAAACTGGCAATCCTACCCAAATTAATCTACATGTTTAATGCAATCCCTATAAAATTACAAGAGACATTCTTGACAGATCTAGAAAAGACAATCATAGAATTTGTCTGGAACAATAAAAGACCCCATTTGCTAAAGCCATCCTGTGCAAGAAAACTGGAGTAAGTAGCATCTCACTTCCTGACCCCAAAATATATTACAAACCTGTGATAATCAAAACAGCATGGCATCGGCACAAAAATAGACATGAGGACCAATCGAACAGAGTAGAGACTCCAGAAATAAACCCCAAAACATACAGCCAACTCATCTTTGACAAAGGGTACCAGTCAATCTAGTGAGAAAAGGGAAATCTCTTTTGCAAATGGTACTGCAAAAACTGGGTATACACCTGCAGAAAGATAAATCTGAACCCGTACCTGTCACCATTAACAAAAATCGACAAAAAATGGATCAAAGATCTAAACCTATGACTGCAAACTGTTAAACTACTGGTGGAAAACACTGGGGAAACTCTGCAAGACTTTGGGGTAGGCAAAGACTACTTAAGCAGGACCCCCAAAGCACAGCAATAATCCCCAAAATAGACAGGTGATAATATCTCAGATTAAGGGGTTTCTGCACAGCAAAGGACACCATAATTAGTGTAAATTGACAACCCTCGGAATGTGAGAGAATCTTTGTTAACTGTGCCTCAGATAAGGGACTGATAATCAGAATACACAGGGAATTCAAGTAGCTTACCTGAAGAAAATTATTAACCCAATTTAACAATGGGAAAATGAGCTAAATAGACAACTCTCTAAGGAACGCATTCGAACAGTCAAAAATCATATGAAAAAACGCTCAACATTCCTCATTATAAAGGAGATGCTGATCAAAACCACAATGAGATACCAGCTAACCCCAGTCAGAATGGTGAAGATTAAAAAAAGAAATGGTAAGTGCTGGAGGGGATGTGGTGAAAGGAGAACACTCCTATACTGTTGGTGGGAACAAAATTTGGTCCAGCCACTGTGGAGAATGATATGGAGTTTCCACAAAGGCCTTCAAATAGAACTACCATATGATCCAACAATTCCACTCCTGGGTATCTACCCAAAGGATAGGAAAATGCTCAGTTGAAAAAGTGCTTATTCATTGCAGCCTTATTCATGATTGCTAAGACATGGAATCAACCCAAATGTCCACAAACAGATGAATGGATTGAAAAATTGTGACAGATATACTCTATGGAATACTATTCATCCATAAAGAACAACAAGGCCCTGGAATTTGACAGAAAGTGGAAAAACATGGAAGATTTGTATCTGAGTGAAGTAAGTCAGGATATGAAAAAGAGACATTGTATCTCTCCACTTAACATATACAGACTGTCTGCTTCTAGCGTGGAGACTGAAAGACCAGAGAACATAAAAGTACTAAAAATTGTAATGGATACAATAGTCAAAGCATAAAGACAGTGTGGGAGGGGAAGAGCATAGGGAATGTGGGGGAAAATGGAGAGGTAAGACACTTGTGGGACACAGATGAGGTTTATTATCTGTTGATGAGGATGTGTATGGTGATCTCAATTGGGCTGGACTGAGGTGTATACCATGCTGGGTAAAGTCTCTTCACAATCTAAATGATGTACAGTGATTTAATGTATGAATAATAATAAAAAGATAAGTAAAGTAAGAAATAAGTAAATAAATAAACTTCTCATAAAAAATGTACTTTGTGATTTCAAGAACTTTTTGAAAATATCTTCTACATCCTTCTGGTTGTGGAAGTATTTTCCCTGAATATGATGGATGAAGCAAAACTTTGTAGCCCACTTAATTCAATTTTGAAGCATCGTTTATGTAACATGCAGTTGGGCATTTTTGTGGAGAAGAATTGGGCCCTTTCTGTTGACTAATTCCAGATTCAGGGTTTGCAGTTTTCAGTATGTCTCATCAATTTGCTGAGTATCCTTCTAAGATGTAATAGTTTTGCTAGGATTCAGAAAACTGTAGTGGAACAGACTGGCAACAGACCATAAAACAGTGACTAAGACCTTGTTTTGGTTCAAGTTTGGCTTTGGAAAGTGCTTTGGAACTTCTCAGTGCAGCCACTGAGCTTACTGACCATCGCCAGTTGGTGTATAAAATCTACTTTTCATCACATGTCACATATCAATCAAGAAATTATTCATTGCTGTGAAAAATTAGAAAAGACAACACTTCAAGAGAGCATGATTGTATGGACAAGTCTGGGAATATCGATGATAACGTTGATTATGAATGGATTAGATTTTCCAATCAAGAGGAAAAAACTGGCTGAATGGGGGGGGGGAAATACCCTCTATCTATTGCCTACAATAAATGCACCTAATGGATAAAGACATAGATAAAACTAAAAGTGAAAGGCTGGAGAAAGGTATTCCATGAAACCAAAAATAATAAAAAGGCTGGAATTGAGGTAGTGATTTTTAAGGCAAAAACTGTAAGAAGAAACAAAGAATGGCACTGTATAGTAGTAAAGGGCTAATTTATAAGGATAGAATGCTTATGAATATCTATGCACTCAACTCAGGAGCACCCAAATGCATGAAGGAAAGACTGCTAGAATTAAAAAGAGGGATAGACTGCTAACACTAATTGTTGGGGATCTCAACATTCCACTATCTCCTTTGGATAAGTCATCTAGACAAAAAAAAAATAAGCAAAGAGATAAAGGATCTAAGAATATCGTAAGTCAAATGGACTTGGCAGACATTTATAGAACCTTCCATGCAAAAACAAAATATACATTTTTTATCCCCACATAGAACTTTTTTAATGATTGACCACATGATATGGCACAAACAAGCCTTTACATATTGAAAGGCATAGAAAATATAACCAGCATCATTTCCAACCATAATGGAATTAAACTTGATATTAATTTCATAGAAAAACCTCAAGCATACACAAATATATGGAAACTAAACAATCTGCTCTTGAATGGCTTTGTAACTACTGAAGAAATTAAAACTGAAACCAAAAATTTTATTATAGCCAATGATAATGAGTACACAAATTTCCATAACCTATAGGACACAGTAAAAGCAGACATGAAGGCTAAGGTGACTGAATCTCTGCTCTAAACCCCATCTTCTAGACTCCCAGAACTAAGAAACCATTTAAATCTGATCTGTGTCCTGCCGTGTTCATAGGCTAAGACGACTTCATCTCTGCTCTAAACCCCATCTTACAGACTCCCAAAACTCAGACAGGTGGGGTGACTTCTGTCCTCTCTCTGTCTCTATCTCTTTCTCTCTTTAATTTTTCTCTTTTTTTAATTTTTTAAAAGACTTCTCACCCCTTACCTCTCTTTTGCTTTCTAATTTCAGAAATCATTTAAATCTAAGGTGTGTCCTGTCCTGTTCATGTGGTGCAAAAGCGTGCCATGCAGGCTTTATTTTTGCTTTAATTTTTTTTTCCTTTTCTGCTTGTCTCTTCCCCTTTGCTTTCATTTCCTTTTTCTTTTCCCTTTATTTTTCACTCTGTTTTTTAGCCTCCACACACTGAGTTCTAGACAGTCCTAGGTGCATAGTAGCCAAGCATCAGAATACTTTTAGTGTCATGTAAATTCTCAACCCTTACTGGCACAAGAAGTATAAGATACTTAGGAATAAACCTAACCAAGGAAGTCAAAGACCTCTACAAGGAAAACTATGAAAAGCTTAAAAAGGAAACTGAAAAGGACACTAAAAAGTGTAAAAACTTCTCATCTTCCTGGATTGGTAGAAACAATATAATAAAACTGGCAATCCTACCCAAATTAATCTACATGTTTAATGCAATCCCTATAAAATTACAAGAGACATTCTTGACAGATCTAGAAAAGACAATCATAGAATTTGTCTGGAACAATAAAAGACCCCATTTGCTAAAGCCATCCTGTGCAAGAAAACTGGAGTAAGTAGCATCTCACTTCCTGACCCCAAAATATATTACAAACCTGTGATAATCAAAACAGCATGGCATCGGCACAAAAATAGACATGAGGACCAATCGAACAGAGTAGAGACTCCAGAAATAAACCCCAAAACATACAGCCAACTCATCTTTGACAAAGGGTACCAGTCAATCTAGTGAGAAAAGGGAAATCTCTTTTGCAAATGGTACTGCAAAAACTGGGTATACACCTGCAGAAAGATAAATCTGAACCCGTACCTGTCACCATTAACAAAAATCGACAAAAAATGGATCAAAGATCTAAACCTATGACTGCAAACTGTTAAACTACTGGTGGAAAACACTGGGGAAACTCTGCAAGACTTTGGGGTAGGCAAAGACTACTTAAGCAGGACCCCCAAAGCACAGCAATAATCCCCAAAATAGACAGGTGATAATATCTCAGATTAAGGGGTTTCTGCACAGCAAAGGACACCATAATTAGTGTAAATTGACAACCCTCGGAATGTGAGAGAATCTTTGTTAACTGTGCCTCAGATAAGGGACTGATAATCAGAATACACAGGGAATTCAAGTAGCTTACCTGAAGAAAATTATTAACCCAATTTAACAATGGGAAAATGAGCTAAATAGACAACTCTCTAAGGAACGCATTCGAACAGTCAAAAATCATATGAAAAAACGCTCAACATTCCTCATTATAAAGGAGATGCTGATCAAAACCACAATGAGATACCAGCTAACCCCAGTCAGAATGGTGAAGATTAAAAAAAGAAATGGTAAGTGCTGGAGGGGATGTGGTGAAAGGAGAACACTCCTATACTGTTGGTGGGAACAAAATTTGGTCCAGCCACTGTGGAGAATGATATGGAGTTTCCACAAAGGCCTTCAAATAGAACTACCATATGATCCAACAATTCCACTCCTGGGTATCTACCCAAAGGATAGGAAAATGCTCAGTTGAAAAAGTGCTTATTCATTGCAGCCTTATTCATGATTGCTAAGACATGGAATCAACCCAAATGTCCACAAACAGATGAATGGATTGAAAAATTGTGACAGATATACTCTATGGAATACTATTCATCCATAAAGAACAACAAGGCCCTGGAATTTGACAGAAAGTGGAAAAACATGGAAGATTTGTATCTGAGTGAAGTAAGTCAGGATATGAAAAAGAGACATTGTATCTCTCCACTTAACATATACAGACTGTCTGCTTCTAGCGTGGAGACTGAAAGACCAGAGAACATAAAAGTACTAAAAATTGTAATGGATACAATAGTCAAAGCATAAAGACAGTGTGGGAGGGGAAGAGCATAGGGAATGTGGGGGAAAATGGAGAGGTAAGACACTTGTGGGACACAGATGAGGTTTATTATCTGTTGATGAGGATGTGTATGGTGATCTCAATTGGGCTGGACTGAGGTGTATACCATGCTGGGTAAAGTCTCTTCACAATCTAAATGATGTACAGTGATTTAATGTATGAATAATAATAAAAAGATAAGTAAAGTAAGAAATAAGTAAATAAATAAACTTCTCATAAAAAATGTACTTTGTGATTTCAAGAACTTTTTGAAAATATCTTCTACATCCTTCTGGTTGTGGAAGTATTTTCCCTGAATATGATGGATGAAGCAAAACTTTGTAGCCCACTTAATTCAATTTTGAAGCATCGTTTATGTAACATGCAGTTGGGCATTTTTGTGGAGAAGAATTGGGCCCTTTCTGTTGACTAATTCCAGATTCAGGGTTTGCAGTTTTCAGTATGTCTCATCAATTTGCTGAGTATCCTTCTAAGATGTAATAGTTTTGCTAGGATTCAGAAAACTGTAGTGGAACAGACTGGCAACAGACCATAAAACAGTGACTAAGACCTTGTTTTGGTTCAAGTTTGGCTTTGGAAAGTGCTTTGGAACTTCTCAGTGCAGCCACTGAGCTTACTGACCATCGCCAGTTGGTGTATAAAATCTACTTTTCATCACATGTCACATATCAATCAAGAAATTATTCATTGCTGTGAAAAATTAGAAAAGACAACACTTCAAGAGAGCATGATTGTATGGACAAGTCTGGGAATATCGATGATAACGTTGATTATGAATGGATTAGATTTTCCAATCAAGAGGAAAAAACTGGCTGAATGGGGGGGGGGAATACCCTCTATAGGCAAAAACTGTAAGAAGAAACAAAGAATGGCACTGTATAGTAGTAAAGGGCTAATTTATAAGGATAGAATGCTTATGAATATCTATGCACTCAACTCAGGAGCACCCAAATGCATGAAGGAAAGACTGCTAGAATTAAAAAGAGGGATAGACTGCTAACACTAATTGTTGGGGATCTCAACATTCCACTATCTCCTTTGGATAAGTCATCTAGACAAAAAAAAAATAAGCAAAGAGATAAAGGATCTAAGAATATCGTAAGTCAAATGGACTTGGCAGACATTTATAGAACCTTCCATGCAAAAACAAAATATACATTTTTTATCCCCACATAGAACTTTTTTAATGATTGACCACATGATATGGCACAAACAAGCCTTTACATATTGAAAGGCATAGAAAATATAACCAGCATCATTTCCAACCATAATGGAATTAAACTTGATATTAATTTCATAGAAAAACCTCAAGCATACACAAATATATGGAAACTAAACAATCTGCTCTTGAATGGCTTTGTAACTACTGAAGAAATTAAAACTGAAACCAAAAATTTTATTATAGCCAATGATAATGAGTACACAAATTTCCATAACCTATAGGACACAGTAAAAGCAGACATGAAGGCTAAGGTGACTGAATCTCTGCTCTAAACCCCATCTTCTAGACTCCCAGAACTAAGAAACCATTTAAATCTGATCTGTGTCCTGCCGTGTTCATAGGCTAAGACGACTTCATCTCTGCTCTAAACCCCATCTTACAGACTCCCAAAACTCAGCCAGGTGGGGTGACTTCTGTCCTCTCTCTGTCTCTATCTCTTTCTCTCTTTAATTTTTCTCTTTTTTTAATTTTTTAAAAGACTTCTCACCCCTTCCCTCTCTTTTGCTTTCTAATTTCAGAAATCATTTAAATCTAAGGTGTGTCCTGTCCTGTTCATGTGGTGCAAAAGCGTGCCATGCAGGCTTTATTTTTGCTTTAATTTTTTTTTCCTTTTCTGCTTGTCTCTTCCCCTTTGCTTTCATTTCCTTTTTCTTTTCCCTTTATTTTTCACTCTGTTTTTTAGCCTCCACACACTGAGTTCTAGACAGTCCTAGGTGCATAGTAGCCAAGCATCAGAATACTTTTAGTGTCATGTAAATTCTCAACCCTTACTGGACCTATTGCCTGAAGTAAAAAACTCCTCTTTATTAATATGAACTCAAAATCTTTTTCTTGTAGACACCACGTTGCAAAATACATTACAGGAGAGAAATTTTCACAGAAGTCCCTTTGAGTAAAGGAAAGCACAAAAACTTATAGTACCAGAAACCTTCTCTAACCCATTGGCCAGAAGTAAATACAAATGACTAAAATTCAAAGAAGAGAGACTGCATAGTGAGCAGCAGTGAGAAATATGGAGCTTAAGTAGAGCATGGCTCATTGCCTCCCACATGCCTCTGAACTCTCAGTTGAAACACTGCCCAGGTAAACCTATCCTGAGTAACCATAAGGCCTTTGTAATATCCAGTTCCATAAATCAGTAACACAGTTTGGTTGATGATATCAGGGAAATGAAACTCCAGAGGTATTACAGATCACCTCCTGTGCACCTCTGAATGCTCAGATTTAATTCCAAGAAATTAGGAAGAAATGTATATTCCATCAGATGATCAGAAACCACCACAGAGGCACAAGAAATATGAGAAACAAAAAAACTTTCTCTCCCCCAAGGAAAAAGAACAACCTTTCATCATCCACAAACATTACAATGGAACTAATAGAATCAGATAAAGAATTCAGAATATTCATAGTGACAAAGCTAACAGAGATTCAAGAGAAGAGAGACAATGAACTCCAGAGGATGCAAGAGAAAATAAACAATCAGCTTCAAGAGGTGAGGAAATTCTTCCATGATTTGAAATAAGAAATACGCACCATAAAATAAAAATGAGGGACCAGCAGTTAACATAATGGCTATGTAGCTGGACTCCCATGTAGTCGACCGCGGTTCAAGTCCCGGACCCAGTGGCTTAAATTCATGCTGGGCATGTGTGTGTGCGTCCTCAAGATCCCAAGAGGAGAATGGAGGAGAAGGGATTGTGGTATGACCATCCCCCCTGGGGGGGGTGATTTCTCACTTTCTGTCTCTCTCTCTGTCTGTCTGGCAACCACACACACCCTATAGCAAAACACCTCTTCAAACAAACAAACAAACAAACAAAATCAAATGGAGCTGTTAGAGATGAAGGTTGTAAGAGAGGAAATCAAAACTTCCCTTGAAAGTATTAAAAGTAGATTAGACCAAGATTGAATCTAAGATGTTGAAGATAAAACCTCTGACCTAGGAAAAAAAAAAACAGCAAAAAGACTGAGAAAATAACCTCCAAATATGAGCATAATATATGAGAAATACTAGATACCATTAAGCACCCAAACATCTGGATAATTGGTATTCCAGAAGGTGAAGAAAATAGATAATCTGTTCCATGAAATGCTGAAAGAAAACTTTCCAAACCTAGAGAGGGATTCAAAGATTCAGGCCCAAGAAATACAGAGGAGCCCTAACAGAATCAATCCAAGAAGAACTTCTCCAAAGCTCATCATAGCCAGTTTGGCCAAAACCACAAAGACAAGATACTAAAATCGACAAGAAAGAAACATCAAGTTACTTACAAGGGTTATTCCATCAGGTTAACATTGGATCTCTCATTGGAAAATAATGCAGTAAGGAAAGAATGGGAAAATATATTCAATGTTATAAAGGAAAAACGATTTTAACCAAGATTACTATATCCGGCAAGATTATCCTTCATATGGGAAAAGAAGATTAAAATCTTCTCAGACAAACAAGACCTGAAAGAATATACTAACACCAGACCAGCTCTTCAAGAAGCTCTGAAGGCTGAGGTCAGCAGATGATGTAATGGCTACATTGCTGGACTCCCATGTAGTCGACCACAGTTTGAGTCTCAGATCTGGTGGCTTAAACTCACACTACAGAAGTGTGCAGGGAGAAGGGATTGTGGTGTGGTCATCTCCCTGGGAGGTTATTTCTTGCTTTCTGTCTTTCTGTCTCTCTCTGTCTGTCTGGTGAGCACACTCACCCTGTGGCAGAAACCTCTCCAAAAAAAAAGAAAAAAGAAAAAAAGAAGCTCTGAAGGGAATATTATACCACGAAAACTAAAGACACAGACAGAAATAAGAGAACAAAAAGCAACCAAGAAAATTACCAAATTAATGGTAGAGACAAGTCTAGAAATATCAATAATAATGCTGAACATTAACTTCCAGGGTTCAAGCGAAAAGATCAGACCACAGTAACACTGCAAATTCAACAGAAGAGAGATTAATTACATGAGGCTGAAATGGTGAAATAGAATCATATGACATTTGACTAAAACATTACTGAGATTTTTGCTATTTTTTTCCAGATTTAAGCATTTTGCTTTCTTTTGAGCTGTTGATAGTTTCAGCAATGTTTGGAAATATCTTCTTGTTTGTTTGTTTTTAAATTGAAATATAATCTTTTCTCCCTTCCTGACCCCTCCAGAACTAGAAAATATGAGTATTTTTATTTTGTGGCAGAAGGGTTATTTGCATAAGTTCAATACTATCTCTTGCCTTGCATCATAATTTGGAATTACTCATTATTGCCAGTACTTTGACTGAAATATCATATCAGAAGATATAACAAAAAAACTGTGAAACTAAGGTAGATCTCAAGAAAGTCAACAGGGAACCAGTAGTTAGCATAATGGCGGTTCGAGTCCCAGACCCAGTGGCTTAAACTCATGCGAGGCGCGTGTGCGTGTGTGCCCGAGATCCCGAGAGGAGAATGAAGGCGAAGGGATTGTGGCGTGGCCATTCCCCCTGGGGGGCGATTTCTCACTTTCTATCTCTCTGTCTCTCTCTGTCTGTCTGGCGAGCACACACGCCCTATAGCAAAAACCTCTCCAAAAAAAAAAAAAAGAAAAAGAAAAAGAAAAAAAAGAAAGTCAACAGAAGCTCTTGGAAAGATTGCCTGGCACCGTAAACAATTTTGACTGGCAGAGTGGATTAGAGAAGTCATATGAAAGAATTTGTACCATCAAACAACCTGTACTTTTCCAGCCCAGCATTGTAATCAGTAGAGATTTTCATAAAGATAGAATTACCTTGAGAAAGGCTTTGAAAGAAGAAAGAGGCTGATCGTTGCTAGTAGATGCTAAACCACAGAACACTTGATAGGCAGAACTGAGTTAGGAAGGTTCATGTGTGAATTGTGTGCTGGGTATTTGCTTTTCAACAGTTTGTGTAGATGGCATGTAAATGTTTTCTCAAAAATACTTAAAACTATACTTTCTCTGTTGTTATAGAGTCAAAAACAAAATTATAAGAAATATTTTAATGTTATCTTTAAAATTCACTGTTTTAAAATTTTGAAAGTTGTTTATTAACTAAAGAACACTCCACTTTTGACTGTGTTGCCCCTCTGAGTGCAGCTTCATAGCTGTGAAGATCCCGCACTCAGCCAGGGACTCCCTTTCCAGACCCTAGTGCTAGCCAGGAGAGAAAGCATCCAGGTTACTACATCTCTGACTATGTTGGCCCTCTGGGTGCAGCTTTGTGGCTGTGAAGTCTCCCCACTAGTCAGGGACTCCCCTTCCAGACCCTAGTGCTAGCCAGGACAGAAAGCATCCATTCCACTCTACCTCTAACTGTGTTGGCTCTCTGGGTGCAGCTTCCAGGCTGTGAAGCCCTCCTCCCAGCCAGGGATTCCCCCTTCCAGACCCTAGAGCTAGCCAGGACAGAAAGAATCCAAGCCATTATTCTACCTCTGACTGTGTTGACCCTCTGGGTGCAGTTTCACAGCTGAGAGGTTTCCCCAGCCAGGTACACCCCTTCCAGACCCTAGTGCTAGCCAGATAGGCAAGTTTTACTGTCCCTCTTGCTCTTCTCTGTCCCTTCTAACATTTTTTTTTCTTTTTCCCTCCTTTAAAAACAAACAAACAAATAAAAAACAAAAACAAAACTTATCTGCCCCTTTTGTGCCTTTCTCTTGTTAATTTGTCTCCACTTCAATCAACTAGAAGAGAAAACATCCAGGCTACTTCATCTTTGTGTTGGCTCAAGCTCACCATGTGGTTTTCTACTTTTAAACCAATTTCATTATCTACCACTGGATTTCTGTTTTTTTTTTTTTTTCCTCTTTTTGCTCTAGTTCTTTCCTTTCTTTTTCTTCTTCTTTTTTTTTTTTTTTTTTGGTTTCTATTTCCTACTCTATTTTTCTTTACTTTTCTGTATTACTGCTCAGCTCTTACTCACTGCCTAGAGAAAACTAGGTGCATAGTAGCTAAACATTAGAACATTGTGTTTTATACAATTCTTTGTACCTCACTGTAGTTGCAAAAAAAGTGAAATTCCCCTTTATAAATCTGACTGCAAAACGTATACTGAGATTCTGACACTGGAGGACACAGTAGAAGGGAGAAAATAGTAATAAACTATTTTTTTTGAGAGGTTTTTGCTATAGGGTGTGTGAGCTCATCAGACAGACAGACAGAGACAGAGAGACAGAAAGCGAGAAATCACCCCCCAGGGGGGATGGCCACGTGCAATCCCTTCTCCTCCATTCTCCTCTTGGGATCTTGGCACGCACGCACACACGCCCGGTGTGAGTGTTAAGCCACCGGGTCCGGGATGCGAACTGCGGTCGACTACATGGGAGTCCAGTGACATAGCCATTATGCTAACTGCTGGTCCCAACAAACTATCCCAACAAATTAGCCAGAAGTGAACACATTATCAAATGATTAAGAATCAGAGAAGACCTTCAAGGATGAGAAAATCAAGTAATAAATCTCCATCAAGGGAACACTGTAACTCATCTCCAAGTGGAGAAAATTTAGAGGATATTACCAAAATATAAGAAAAAGAATTTAGAATATTTATGTTAACAAAATTAAATGAAATGCAAGAAAAAAGAAAGGTTGAGCTCCAAGAGATGAGGAAGACCTTCCACAATATGAAAGAAGAATTGGAAACCATAAAAAAATAATTAAACAGGACTGTTAGATATGAAGGCTATAATACAGAAAATCAAAACTGCCCTTGAAAGTATTAAAAGCAGGTTAGACCATGCAGAAGATTGAATTTTGGGAGAAGACCAAATTTCTGATCTAGAAAAAAAAAATGAGAAAACAGTCAAGAAAAGTGAGGATACTATACAAGAAATAGTAAATACCATCAAACATCTGAATATTGATATCCCAGAAGGTGAAGAAACTAATAAGGGCATTGATAATCTATTCCATGAAATTCTGAAAGAAAACTTTCCAAATCTAGAGAAACACTCAAGCATTCAGACCCAAGTACAAAGAACCCTGAGTAGAATTAATTTAAGCAGATCTTCTCCATGGCACATTATAGCTAGATTGACCAAAACCACAGACAAAGACAAGATAGTCAAATCACCGACAAAGGCTATCCCATCAAGCTAATACAGGACCTCTCATTGGATACAATGCAAGCAAGGAAACATTAGGTAAATATATTCAAAGTGTTAAATGAAAAACAATTACAACCAAGAATACTATACCTGGCAAGATTATCCTTCATATGGGAAAAAGATAAATGTTCTCAGATAAACAAAACCTGAAAGAATTTACCAACTCCAGACCAGCTCTTCAAGAAATTCTGAAAGGAGTACTATATCAAGAAAACTAAAGACAGAGAGCAATAAGAGATCAAAAAACAATTGAGTATATGTCCAACGTAATGGTAGGGACAAGTCTAGAAATATCGATAATAATGTTGGAGGTTAATGGATTAAATTCTCCAATCAAGAGACACAGACTGGATGAATGGAATAAAAATTAAAACCCTCCATCTGCTGCCTATAAGAAACCCATCTCATGGAAAAGACATACATAGACAAAAAGTGATGGGCTGGAAAAAGATATTCCATGCAAATGGAAACCAGAAAAGAGCAGGAGTCGCAATACTGATTTTAAACAAAATAGGCTTATAAGACAAAAACGGTAAGAAGAGACAAAGAAGGGTATTATATAGTAGTAAAAGGACTAATCCACTAAGAAGATATAACACTTATAATTATCTATGCATCCAAATCTGGAACACCCAAATATGTAAAGAAAAGACTGCTAGATCTTAAAGGAGAGGTAAACTGTAACACAATAATTGTTGGAGATCTCAACATCCCATCATCTCCTTTAGAAAGGTCAATGAGACAAAAAATGAGCAAAGAGATTCAGGACCTAAATGATACCATAAATAAGATAGGCTTGATAGACATCTATAGAAATTTACATACACACACACACACACACACACACACACACACACAACACAAAGTATTCATTTTTCTCAGGCCAAAAATGGTACTTTCTTGAAAATTGACCACATGTTAGGGCACAAGACCAGCCTTTACAGGCACACACACACACACACACACAACACAAAGTATTCATTTTTCTCAGGCCAAAAATGGTACTTTCTTGAAAATTGACCACATGTTAGGGCACAAGACCAGCCTTTACAGGTTCAATGGCATAGAAATTATATCCAGCATCTTCTCCAACCATGATGAAATTAAACTTGATATTAATCTTAGGAAAAGCCCACAAAAATACACAAATACATGGAAACTAAATAACCTACTTTTGAATGACTTCATGACTACTGAAGAGATTTAGAATTGAAATCAAAAGCTTCATGGAAACTAATGATAATGAGTAAACAAGTTTCCATAATTTATGAGACACTACAAAAGCAGTTACAAGAGGGAAGTTGATAGCAATTAGTGCGCAGAAGAAAAGATAGAAAGGTGGCAAAAGGACAACCTAACATCATGTCTCAGAAAATTGGAAAAATTAAAAAAATAAATAGAAAATGCAAAAAATGCCAGGAGAAAAGAAATAATAAAGATCCGAGCAGAAATAAATGAAATAAAAAATAAGTGAACTATACAGACAATAAATGAGAACAAAAGCTGGTTCTCGAAAAAGATAAACAAGATTGACACACGATTAGCTAGACTAACTAAGAAGGTGAAGAAAAGGAACCATATACATCAAATTTGCAATGAATCAGACATTACAACAGACATAACAGTAATACAAAACATCATTGGAAGACACTGTGAGCGGCTATATGCCAACAAAGAAGAAAACCAGGATGAGATGAACAAATTGCTGGGCACATATAATCTACCAAGATTAACTCAAGAGCACATAGAAAGCTTGAGTAGACCTACAACAAGCAATGAGACTGAATCAGAAATAAGTGACCTCTCAACAAAGACCAGGTCCCAATGGCTTCACTGCTGAGTTTTATAAAACTTGTGAAGAAGTATCCCCCATTCTACTCACACTGTTTCTAGAAATCTGAAAGGAAGGGATCTTGCCAAATTTATTCTATAAAGTCTACATCACCCTCATTTCCAAATTAGATAGGGATATGAGAAAAAGGAAAACTACAGACTTATAACTCTGATAAATATAGATGCTAAAATTCTCAACAAGATACTTGCTAACCGTATTCAACATACTTGCTAGCCATATTCAACAGCATATAAAACAGATTATTCAACATGACCAGGTAGGATTTATTCCGGGGATGCAATGGTGGTTCAACATATGCAAAACCATAAATGTAATACACTATATTAACAGAAAGAAAGATAAAAACCATGTGATCATTTCCACTGATTTGGAAAAAGCTTTTGACAAAATACAATATTCCTCCATGATGAAGACTCAGGAAAATTGGTGTAGAAGAATCATTTCTCATCATAATAAAATCTTCTATGAAAAACCTATAGCTGACATTATACAGAATGGAGAAAAGTTGAAATTCTTTCCACTAAAAGCTGGTACAAGACAAGGATGCCCACTTTCTCTGCTCCTGTTCAATATAGTACTGCAAGTCCTAGCCAATTTTATCAGATGAGAGAAGGAAATAAAGGGCATTTCAATAGGCAAAAAAGAGTTTAAGCTAAAATTATCTCGGTTTGCAGATGACATGACTCAATAGTATCCAAAAAAAAAAACTCCTCGAAGTAATAAATGCATACACTTAAAGTGACAGGATACAAAATTAACTGACAAAAATCTATAGCATTTTTATATACAAAACGAACAAACAAACAAACAAAAAAACTCGCAAGCAGAAAGAGACAGAACTGAAGAAAGTAATCCCACTTATCATAGCCACAAGAAGGATAAGATACCTAGGAATAAAGCTAACCAAGGAAGTCAAAGATGTCTATAAGGAAAATTATGAAAACTTTAAAAAGGTAATCAAAAAGGACACAAAAAGTGGAAGGACATCCTATGTTTCTGGATTGGCAGAATTAATAAAATCAAAATGACAATCCTATCCAAATTAATCTATATGTTTAATGCAATCTCTATAAAATTGCAAGATACATTCTTCACAGATCTAGAAAAGACAATAATAGAATTTGTCTGGAATCAGAAAAGACCCTGTATTGTCAAAGCCATCTGTGCAGAAAGAGTGGAGTGTGTGGCATCTCTCTTCCTAACCACAAAATATATTGCAAAGCTGCAATAATCAAAACAACATGGTATTGGCACAAAAACAGATATGAGGACCAATGGAACAGAGTAGAGACCCCAGAAATAAATCCCAAAACGTACAGCCAACTG
This sequence comes from Tupaia belangeri chinensis, assembly GCF_000334495.1. Lineage (NCBI taxonomy): Eukaryota > Metazoa > Chordata > Mammalia > Scandentia > Tupaiidae > Tupaia > Tupaia belangeri. Next base: position 6,968 of record NW_006206380.1, on the reverse strand, counting down.
ATCTTTGATAAGGGTACCAGGATATCTTTTTCCCACTGGTGCTGGAAAAACTTGGTATCCACCTACATAAAGATGAATCTGAACACTTTCTTTCATCATTAACAAAAATCAACTCCAAGTGGATCAAAGATCTAAATCTAAGACTGCAGATTATAAAATTGATGGAAAACATTGTGAAAACTCTGGGATATATTAGGATAGGCAAAGATTTCTTAAGCAAGACCCCCAAAGGAGAGACAATTATCCCCAAAATAGACAGATGGAATCACATCAGATTAAGAAATTTCTGCACAGCAAAGGAGACCATAATTAGTGCTAATCGACTATTCTTGGAATGGGAAAGAATTTTTGTTAACTGTACCTCAGATAAGGGACTGATAATCATAATACACAGGGAACTCATGTGGCTTACCTGGAAGAAAATGACTAACTCAATTAAAAGATGAGAAAATCAGCTGAATAAACAACTCTCTACGGAAGACATATGAACAGCCAACAAGCATATGAATAAATGCTCAACATCCCTCATCATAAGGGAGATGTAGATTTAGATCAAAATCACAATGAGACACCACCTAATTCCAATCAAAATAGAAGAAATGATAAGTGCTGGAGGGGATGTGTTGAAAGGGGAACACTCCTACATTTTTGGTAGGAATGCAAATTGGTCCAGTCACTTTGGAGAACAATATGGAGGTTCCTCAAAGACCTTCAAATAGAATTACCATGTGATCCAGCAATTCCATTCCTGGGTATCTACTCAAAGGACAGGAGAATGCTCAGTTGGAAAACCTCTTGCACAACTATATTTACTGCAGTATTTTTCACAATTGCTAAAATTTGGAACCAACTCAAATATCCACAAATGAATGGATTGAAAAAGTTTGGCACATATTCTCCATGGAATACTATTCAGCCATAACAAATAAGGCCCTAGAATTTGATAGAAGGCAGACGAATATGGAAGACCTGTTGTTGAGTGCAGCAAATCTGATTATGAAAGAGACATTATATATCTCCACTTAACACATACCAACTGTCTGCACTCTATGGTAGAGACTAAACGTCTAGAGGACATAATAGCATTAAAAATTGTTATGGACACTAGAGACAAAGCAGAAGGAAAGAAGAGCATAGGAAAATAAATTTGGGGATAAATAGAGAGTTAAGACATTTGTGGGACACAGATATTGTTTATATTATGTTGATAAGAACATGTATAGTATTCTCGACTAGGCAGAATTGAGATGTATATCATGCTGAGTAAATTATCTTTACAATCTAAATGATGTATAGCAATTGAATGTATTAATAATAATAATAATAAAGAAAAATTTCAAAAAAAGAACTATGGAGTATGAACAAAAATTTTTGATATGTAAAGTAAATGTTTGTGGGAAAATGTATAATAAAGAAGTTTATAGGAATTCGTGCACATAAAAAATTACAAAATGGTGGAAAATGGGCAACCTAACATCATACTTCAGAGAATTGGAAAAACAAAGAAAATCTGAAATCTGTCAGAATTAAAAAATAATAGAGATTTGAGCAGAAATAAATGAAATAGAAAATAAATGAAGTATACAAAAAATAAATGAAACCAAAAGCTGATTCTTTTAAAAGGTAAACAAAATTGACACATGATTAGCTGGAATAATTGAGAGACAGAAACTAGATAAATCAAATTCTCAATGAAACAAGCAACATTACAAAAAACATAATAGAAATACAAAACATCAGTAAAGAATACTATAAGCAATATATACAAACACTTGAGAAAACCTGGAAAATATAGAAAAATTCCTGGATTATATAAATTCTACCAATATTGAATCTAGAAGATATAGAAAGCCTGAATATACCCATAACAAGCAATGAGATTGAATTAGTAATAAATAAACTCCCAAGAAAGAAAAACCCAGGTCCGATGGCTTCATTTCTGAATTGTACAAAACTTTCAAAGAAGAGTTAACCCACATTCTACTTTTACAATTTCTAAAGAACCGTCGCAAATTTATTTTATGAAGGCTTTATCAACCTTATCCCCCAAACAAATAAAGACATGACAAAAATGGAAAACTACAGACCAATATCTCTGGTAAATATTAATGCAAAAATTCTCAGCAAGGTATTAGTAAATCATATCCAAGAACGTATAAAAAATATTATACATCACAACCAGGCAGGTTTTATTTCAAAGATGCAAGAGTGGTTCAATGTTTGCAAAATCATAAATTTATTTTTTAGTTTATTTAATTTTATTATTATCTTTTTATTTTTTTATATTTTTTAAACAATTGTTATTTTGTAACATATTAATATTTTTATTTAAATTTATTTATTTACATTCATTCACTATACATCATTACAGC
>NW_006206380.1:0-4569 GCF_000334495.1 Tupaia belangeri chinensis | reverse complement strand
CTGTCTCTATGTCTCTGTCTGGCGAGTGCACGCGCCCTATAGCAAAAAAACCTCTCCAAAAAAAAAAAAAAGAAGAATAAACTGTATATTGGCTCAGTCAAGCACATCAACATACATGCTGTCATCAACAAATAATTTTCCATTTCTTGTTTCCTGTGTTTTTTGCTTTTCTTCCCATCCTTGATTCCCTACTCTCACCCTTTGCCATGTCCCACTCTCCTTCCATACTGTCTCTGGTATCCATGGTTGCTTTCTATGCCTTTCCCCCACACTTTATTCTGATTCAATAAAGAACTTAATTAATCGAAATATTTTCAATAGCAAGTGCAGCTGATATATACCTATTCATGAACACAAGTCTGACTTTAGGTATAAACCGCAATGAGTAGAATGAACATACTATAAAGTAGCACCTAACTGGGGCTATATAGTTTACTGCAGTCAGCAAATAGGTATTTTTAATGCATTTTTAAAAATTTAATTGTTTTTCATTCCTTTTCCCCAACATTTTATGGATTACACAATTTCATAAATGATCTACTTTCAAACTATTTTCAATAGCAAGTTCAGCTGAAAATTTAAAGAAAAGCACTTTTGAAATGGTAAGGAACTTCACTTAAAACTTAAAGCCAGGAAACAGGTTAGGATTCTGTTCAAAGAGCAGGTACATGAGCCTATCAACAGCTCAAGACAGAACAAAAACTCTTGAAATTGGACAACAAAGACTAGAAGGAAAGCGGCAATATTTTGGTCAAAAGTCATAGACTGCTATTTCACCAGTTAAGTCTCATGTACTTATCTCTTTTCTGTTGTGTTTTGATCTTCCCAGTTGAATTCTGGGATATAATATTCAACCCCAGACTTGCCCCTATGATTAAGTTGGCCATTTTCTTAGTTTTCTGTGTGTTTGTATTTAATTTTCCTAATATAGCACTCCCTTGAGAACTTCTTGGAGATCAGGTCTGGTGCTAATAAATTATTTAAGGTTTTGTTTATCTGAAAACGTTCTTGTCTTTTCTTCCCATATGAAGGATAATCTTGCCAAGTACAGTATTCTTGCTTGAAATTGGTTTTCCCTTAGCATTTTTAACATATTTTCCCATTCTTTCCTTGCTTGCATTGTTTCTGATGAGAGGTCTCCTGTTAGTCTGATGGGATATCCTTTGTAGGTAACTTGCCCTTTCTCTCTTGCCAGTCTTAGTATCTTGTCTTTGTCTCTGGTTTTGGTCAGTCTGGCTATAATGTGCCTTGGATAAGATCTTCTTGGGTTACCAACCCAAATGCCCCCGTATGGATGAATGGATTGAAAAACTATGGCACATATACTCTATGGAATACTATTCAGCCATAAAAACCAACAAAACCCTGGCTTTATACAGAAAGTTGAATATGGAAGATTTACTGCTGAGTGAAGCAAGTCAGACTATCAAGGAGAGACACTGTATGTCCCCACTTAATATATACTGTGTCTGCACTCTATGACCAAAACTGATTGACTAAAAGATATACAAAAACAAGAGATGGGCATGAATGCCAGATATGGTGTGTGTGGAGGAGTGGGGCCTAGGAAAGGACATTTGGAGGAGGGATACAGAGGCAGAGCATTTACAGGATCAGGAGGTGTGGTGTAATCTGTTGAAGATATTTTGATCAACGGACTGGGGAGAATTGTTCACATATTGAAATGTTCACTTCATAAGATAAACAATGTCATTGAATGTATATAGAAATAAATAAATTAATTAACATAAAAAGATCTTCATGGGTTGATTCTATTTGGGGTCCTTTATATTTCTTGGGACTGGATCTTTGAGTGCCTATCTAGGTTTGGAAAGTTTTCTTGTAGGGTATCAATGCCCTTATGAGTCTCTTAACCTTCTGGGATACCAATTATCTGGATGTTTGGACATTTGATGGTATCTAGTATTTCTCGTATATTATTCTCATTTTGGGGGGCAATTTTCTCAGTCTTTGTGGTGGATTTTTCTAGGCCCACAATTTTCTCTTCTATGTCTGAGATTCTATTTTCTGTATGATCTATTCTGCTTTTAATATTTTCAAGGGAGATTTTAACTTCCTGTATTATATCCTTCATCTCTAACAAGTCCATTTGATTCTTTTTTAAAGTGTATAATTTCTCTTCTAGATCGTGAAAGAATTTCCTCACCTCCTAGAACTCGTCAGCTCCTTTCTTCTGCCTTTTCCGCAGTTCATTGTCTTTCTTCTCTTCCATCTCTGTTAGTTTCATCATTATGAATATTTTAAATTCTTCATCAGAAATTTCTATGATTTCCATTGAACTGTCTGTGGATGAAGAGGAGCTATTCTTTTCCCTTGGAGGAGAGGTATTTTCTTGCTTTCCCATATTTCTTGTGGCCTTGTGGTGATTTTTAGTCATCTGATAAGTGGTGTGTTTATTCCCAAACTTGAAGTTCAATCTGAGTGCTCAGGAGCATGCAGAAAGAGGTGACCTGGAATCTCTTTTCTATTCCATTTTTATCCCTTTGTGCAGCAGATTCAGTAGATATTGAGGAATATGTTGACCCTAGTAGTATTTATTATTATTATTTATTATTATTAAAGCACAAAATAGAAAACTGTGTGGTGTGAATCACTAGTTCTCAGGAGTCATGGCTGAATCTTCTTCTGAAGGCCTGCCTCTTGCCTCTCCTGTGAGGGAGGGGTAGAAGGGATAAATAATAAGATAGAGGTGGGGCTAAAAGCAATAGAATACTTTACCTTACAAATTTTTAAAATGGAAAAATTACAAAAAAATGAGAAGAAATAAGCAGACAGAGACACAGAGACAGGGATAGAGAGAAGGCTAGAGGGGCCCCCTACCACTCAAGTTTGTGGGCTGGAGGCTGAATTATCAGTAGGAAGTCTTCATTTCTCCTTTTTCCCTGAAATCACTAGTTCCCAGGAGCCATGAAGGAATCTTCTTCTTGCAAAACCACAAATTTAATACACCATATTAACAGAAAGAAAGATTAAAAAATATATAATCATTTTAATCAATGCAGAAAAAATCATTTGATAAAATAGAACATCCCTTTATGATTAAAACTCTCAGAAAAATCAGCATATTTCTCAACACAATAAAAGCCATCTATTACAAACATCATACATAACATCATATTGAATGGGGAAAAGCTGAAAGCTGTTCTACTAAAAACTGCTATAAGACAAGGTTGCTCACTTTCTCCACTCCTTTTCAGTATTGTACTGGAAGTCCTAGCTACTGCATTCAGAAAAGAGAATAAAAGAAAAGACATTTAAATAGGAAAAGAGGTGAAATTATCTCTATTTGCAGATGACATGATTGTATACATAGAAGACCCAAAGGTATGCATGAAAAAACTTCAGGAAGTAATAAATGAATACAGTAAAGACACAGAATTCAAAATCAACAAAAATCTATAGCATTTCAATATATGAATAACAAGCAGAATGATGTAGAATTGAAGAAAGTTATACCACGATAACCACAAAAAGTGTAAGATACTTAGGAATAAACCTGACCACAGAAGTCAAAGACCTGTACAAGGAAAACTTAAAATCTAAAAAAAAAAAAAAAAATGAAAATGGCACAAAGACATGGAAGGACATTCCATGATCCCATGTTCCTGGATTGGAAGAATTAATATAATAAAAATGGCAATTCTACCAAAACTAATCTACATATGTCACACAATCTCTATTAAAGTTCCAGAGACATTCTTCACAGATGTAGAAAAGGCAACCATATAATTTGTCTGGAATCATAAAAGACCCAGAATTCCCAAAACAATCCTGTACAGAAAGAGTAGAGTAGGAGGCATCTCACTCCCTGACCCCAACATATGTTATGAAGTGTTGATAAATGAAACGGCATGATATTCACACAAAAATAGGCACGTGGACCAATGGTACAGAATAGAGATGCCAAAAATAAACCTCAAAACATACAGCCAGTTTATTTTTGACAAAGGTCACCAGTCAATCTAGTGAGAAAAATAAAACCTCTTTAGCAAATTGTGCTGGAAAAACTGGGTATCCACCAGCAGAAGAATAAATCTAGACCCCTATTTCTCACCAATAACAAAAGTGAACTCAAAGTGGATCAAAGATCTAAACCTAGGACTTGACTATAAAACTACTGGTGGAAAACACTGGGAAAACTCTGGAAAACATCAGAGTAGGCAAAGACTTATTAAATAATAAGACATCCAAGGAACCAGCAGATGGCATAATGGTTACATCATTGGACTCCAACGTAGCCTATCATGGTTCATGTCCCAGATCCAGTGACTTAAAACACACCAGGCATGTGTGTGTATGCATAACCAAAATCTCAAAAGGAGAATGAAAGAGAAGGGATTGTGACATGGCCATCGCCCTGCGGGGTGATTTCCCTCTGTCTCTCTGTCTCTCCAGTGTGTGCATGCACCCTATAGCAAAAATCTTTCAAAAAAATAAGAGACCCCCAAAACACAGACAATAATCCCCCAAATAGACAAGTTAGATTATACCAGATTAAGAGGTTTCTGCACAGCGATAGACACAATAATTAGTGTGAATTGACAACTC
>NW_006206379.1:0-1477 GCF_000334495.1 Tupaia belangeri chinensis | reverse complement strand
TTAGAAAAGTTAATTGGCAGGATACAAAATCGATATACAAAAATCTAGAGTATTTCTATAAAACGATGAATGGACTGAGGTATAATTGAAGAAAGCTTCTCATTTACAAAAATCATGACTGTGAAAGATACATAATAATAAAACTAACCAAAGTCTAAGACATTTGACAAAGAAAATATAAAAATGAAAAAATAAAGAAAGTCAACATGGTACAAAAAGAGTAATATCCCATAACCTGGATTGGAAAAATGAAAATAATTAAACTATCGATTCTATGCATATTAATTTACAAATTAAATGTACTCCTGAGCAAATTAGTTGAGAAATTCTTCACACAGAATTATAAAAAGCAATCATATCATTTGTCTGGATTTATAAAAGGCCCCCTATCACCAAAGCTATCCTGCACAAACAGAATTAAGTAGGAGGCATCTCACTCCTTGACTCCAAAATACATTACAAAGCTAAGATAATCAAAACAGCATAGTAATGGCATAAAAACAGGTATGTGGGCCAATGGAACAGAGTAGAGAAACCAAACATAAAGCCATCTGATTTTTGACAAAGGGCACAAGATAATTAAGTGTGTGTGGGGGGAAGCTCTTCAGCAAATGGATCTGGTGAAACTGGGTATCCATCTTCACAGAATGAAACTAGACTCCTCTCTCTCACCATTAACAAACATCAATTCAAAATTAATAAAAGATCTAAACATAAAATCACCATCTATAAAACAACTGATGGAAAACAGAGGGAAAACTCTTGGAGACAACAGTGTAGACAAAGACTTCCTAAGTCAGAACCCAAATCACAGCAATAGACCCCAAAATAAAGAAATGGGATTACATCTGGTTAAAAAACTTCTGCACAACAAATGAAACAGTGAATCAACAACCAAAATATATTTGCAAATGCCTTATACATGAAACTGATAACCAGAATATACAGGAAAATCAATCTTATTCACAAACAAAAAAGTCAATCCAAATAAAGATCAGCAAATGAGCTAAACAGACAACTCTCTAAGGAAGACATATGAACAGTCAAAAAGAATATGAAAAGTGTACAACTTCCCTGATCATAAGGGAGATACAAATCAAAACCACAATGAGATAGGACCTAACCAGAGTCAGAATGGCTAAGATAAAAAAATAGAGAACAACAAATGCTGGCAAGGCCGTGGTGAGTAGAGAACCATGCTACATTGTTGGTGGAATCTGAAATTTTCAGCCCTCAAGAAGAACAATATTGAAGTTTTTCAAAGACTTACAAATTGAACCACCATACAATTCAGTCATTATTCTTCTGAGTATCTACTCAAAAAAGTATAGGAATAAGCTCCATTGCAATAAAACACTTGTAGATCCATGTTTACTGTGGCATTATTCACAATTGCTAAGACATAATCAACCCAGATGCACAAGGACAGGTGAATTGGATAGAAACGTTGTGGCACATATACACTATGGAATACTCT
>NW_006206378.1:0-573 GCF_000334495.1 Tupaia belangeri chinensis | reverse complement strand
TCTCTTCCAACTCTGTCTCTCAGCATTTGCAAATTTGAGCTAGAGAGAACACGGTTATTTATTTCCCTGTCCTAAGTCTATCTCAAAAACTGATGCCTCACTCCTGGTGTTTTCTCCAGAAACAGAGCTTTAGTTTCCATTGATAGCTGGAAGCCACAATTTCACACAGAGACTTTCCTCTCAGAGATCCTGGTCAGGTGAAAGAGAGCCCAGTGAAATGGCAGTAAAGAAAGATAAAAGGTAAGGCATTTTTAATAGAACTAAAAAGAAGGTAATAGGCCAGGGGTTGACCAGAGAGTCTGATAGACATCTGGAAGACTGAAATCATGAGTTATTTTGACAGATGAAATAGTGGGGAAATGCTACAGCCCACAACACAGAGGAAAGCAGAAGGGAAAGATACATATTTTTTAACAATACTATAACTCTTAAATATGTGCAACTACTATATGTGCTATAAATTACTATAAAATTATTTTAAAATTCTGTAACTTTTATTTTAAAAAAAATCTTGTTCATTCTTATTTGTTTAATTTTAATTAGACCAGAGAGGGACAGAAGAGAAAGAGAGAG
>NW_006206377.1:0-1196 GCF_000334495.1 Tupaia belangeri chinensis | reverse complement strand
AAATTAACAAGAAAGAAGTCGGAGGTAAGGGCCAGAAAACTGAGAGACCGAGAGAGAAGGCTGGGGGCGCAGAGGGGGGCTCCCTACCGCTAGCTCTTTTGTTGGAGGCTGAATTATTAGTAGAAAGTCTTCATTCCCTTAAAAATCTAGTTCACAGTAGCCATGTGGAACCTTATCCTGAAGGCCCGTGGCTTCTTCTGCCGCTAGCTCTTTTGTTGGAGGCTGAATTATTAGTAGAAAGTCTTCATTCCCTTAAAAATCTAGTTCACAGTAGCCATGTGGAACCTTATCCTGAAGGCCCGTGGCTTCTTCTGCCGCTAGCTCTTTTGTTGGAGGCTGAATTATTAGTAGAAAGTCTTCATTCCCTTAAAAATCTAGTTCACAGTAGCCATGTGGAACCTTATCCTGAAGGCCCGTGGCTTCTTCTGCCGCTAGCTCTTTTGTTGGAGGCTGAATTATTAGTAGAAAGTCTTCATTCCCTTAAAAATCTAGTTCACAGTAGCCATGTGGAACCTTATCCTGAAGGCCCGTGGCTTCTTCTGCCGCTAGCTCTTTTGTTGGAGGCTGAATTATTAGTAGAAAGTCTTCATTCCCTTAAAAATCTAGTTCACAGTAGCCATGTGGAACCTTATCCTGAAGGCCCGTGGCTTCTTCTGCCTGGATGGGAGGAGCAGAGCGAAAATTAACAAGAAGGAAGGCGGAGCTAAGGGCCAGAGAAAAACTGGGCCTCTTTTTAAAAAAAAAAAGGAGTAAAAAGGAAATATTACCAAAAAAAAAAGGGAAGATAGAAGCAGGGAGAGACAGGAACTGAGAGACCGAGAGAGAAGGCTGGGGGCGCAGAGGGGGGCTCCCTACCGCTAGCTCTTTTGTTGGAGGCTGAATTATTAGTAGAAAGTCTTCATTCCCTTAAAAATCTAGTTCACAGTAGCCATGTGGAACCTTATCCTGAAGGCCCCTGGCTTCTTCTGCCTGGATGGGAGGAGCAGAGCAAAAATTAACAAGAAAGAAGGCGGGGCTAAGAAGCAGACAAAAATTAGGGCCTAGTTTTTTTTTTTTTTTTTTAAAGTGTAAAAAGGAAATATTACCAAAAAAATTTAAAAAAGGGAAGACAAAAGCAGGGAGAGACAGGAACTGAGAGACAGAGAGATAAGGCGGGGGGTGCTGGAGGGCGCTCCCTAATGCTAGCTCGTTTGTTG
>NW_006206376.1:0-379 GCF_000334495.1 Tupaia belangeri chinensis | reverse complement strand
TCATAGATCTTTTAGATTTTATAGGAAACTGAAAAAAATCTTATCACATATTTTTCTGCATCAATTTCTAAAATTTCAGTTCTTTTTACCCTTTATCAATTACTGATTATATGAAGAACATTTATCACCTCCTTATTTCTCAGGCTATAGATTAAAGGGTTTAATAATGGAATTACTATTGTATAAAATATTGCTACTGGTATATTTTTATCCCCTTCTTCAAAGGTTGAATATACATGAGAAGATTAATGTAGAACATTGAGAGAGAAAGTGGGATGCACAGGTAGACAAGGCTTTACCTCTTCCTTCCTTGGATTTCAATTTGAAAACACTGAAAAGGATGCTGCTATAAGAGATCAAGACAGTGGCAATGGTAAAG
>NW_006206375.1:0-1551 GCF_000334495.1 Tupaia belangeri chinensis | reverse complement strand
GACCCTGTGACTTCAAAATCATGCTGTGTGAACATGCATTCCCAAGATCTCGGGAAGAGAATAGAGGAGAAGAGATTGAGGTATGGCCATCCCCTTTAAGGGGTGATTTATCAATGTTTTTGTCTCTGTCATCTCTGTCTGTCTCTCTCCCTTTCTCTCTCTCTCTCTCTGGTGAGTTCATAGGCCCTTAGGCAAAAAAAAACTCAAAAAAAATTATTGGCACTTGGATGGGATGTGTTGCCACACATCCAATGGTGGCATACTCTCCTGACCTTGCACTGTCAGACTTCCACTTGTTTTGCTCTCTTCAAAACTCCCTAGTGGTGTAATGTTCAATTTAGATGAGGTTGAAAGTCAGCACTTTATTAAGTTTTTTACCAATGAAGACAAGTCATTATATGGAGCTCACTAAAAGATGGCAAAACATTATCAAACAAATTTGGCAATATATTCATTTATTTATCTAAATAAATAACCGGCGATATAGTCATTTATTTTTGCTATAGGGCACATGTGCTCACCAGACAGACAGAGAGAGACAGAGAGATAGAAAGTGAGAAATCACCCCCCAGGAGGATGGTCACGCTGCAATCCCTTCTCCTCTATTTGCCTCTCGGGATCTTGGGTATGAACGCACATGCACCCGGAGTGAGTTTAAGCCACCAGGTCCAGGACTCAATCTGCAATCGACTACATGGGAGTCCAGCGACATAGCCATTGTGCTAACTGCTGGTCCCAAAAAATGACTTTTGAAAATCAGAAAAAAATACATCATGACTGTTCTGACAACCTAACAGACAAGAAGTCAAAGATCAAGTCACTTGTGAAAGTTTATATTGACAATCACCTCATGCCTACAGATATTCTGTGGATATTACCTTGGACAAAATCTGTGATCAATAGGATGTCTTCAAAGAAACTGCACTTAAATGCAAGGCCTGATGGGAGGCAAAGATCAGTTCAAAGAGAGGCATAAGACAGGCAAAAACAAATGGTTCTTCCAGAAGCTGTGGTTTTTGGAGGAGTTTGACCTGGCAGGGCCCCAGGATCTGTTTGAGCCCCCCGACCTTTGAGCTCCGCTTTCGGTTAGATCAACACGTTGGCAAGGCCACTGTTGTGCACCCCCCGACCTTGAAACAAAGCTTGAGTCACTTAGCATGTCAGCAAGGCTGTTTGCTATTTGCTCCAGAAACTGGCAGCCTCACTGGGAAGCGACCCCCCTCTGACTCCCCAATTTACTATTATAAAAGAATTGCATAGCTCTCTTATACATCCTGAGTGTATGATAAAATCCCCCCAACCACTCCTCTTTGCGCTGATCACCTACTGTTAATTACAATGCTTCATCCTTGCGGTCACAATAGAGGATGTGCTGAAGTTCTATCTAGGCAGAAATAATCTTCTTGACCTTTGAGAGGCCCTTCAAGATACATTTAACATAAGCTTAAAAATAATCTTTTCTTTACATAAAATAGGATTGGGCCAAAATTGGCCCAGGACACCCCCACTCTCACCAAGTGAAATAAGTATATTAGGATTCCTTAAATTAAG
>NW_006206374.1:1103-1898 GCF_000334495.1 Tupaia belangeri chinensis | reverse complement strand
TGAAAAATGTTATTCCATTTGCCATAGCCACTGAAAGTCTAAGTTACTTAGGAATAAATCTAACTAAAGAAGTTAAAGACCTCCACAAGAAAAACTATGAGAAGCTTAAAAAAGAAATTGAAAATGACACAAAAAAAGTGGAAGGACATCCATGTTCCTGGATTGGAAGAATTAACATAATCAAAATGGCAATTCTACCCAAATTAGGGTACATATTTAATGCAATGCCAATCAAAGTACCAGACACATTCTTCACAGATCTAGAAAAGACAATCATAAAATTTGTCTGGAATCATAAAAGACCCTGTATTGCCAAAGCAATTCTACACGAGTAAAGTGGAGTGGGCGGCATCTCACTCCCTGACCCAAAAATATACTACAAAGCTGTGGTAATCAAAGTAGCATGGTACTGGAAGAGAAACAGAAACGTGGACCAATGGAACAGAATAGAGTCCTCAGAAATAAATGCCCAAACATACAGTCAACTGATTTTTGACAAAGGGTACCAGTCAATCCAGTTGAAAAAGGAAAACCTCTTCAGCAAATGGTGCCAGAAAAACTGCATTTCCACCTGCAGAAAGATGAATCGGAACCCCTACCTCTCACCTTTAGCCAAAATCAAGTCAAGGTGGATCAAGGATCTAAATCTAAGACCTCAAACTATAAAATTGTTCCTGGAAAACAGTGGGGAAACTCTGGGAGACATTGGGGTAGGGGAAAACTTCTTAAATAAGACCCCTAAAGCACAGCGGCTAATGCCCGAAATAGACAAGTGGGATTACATCAGACTAAGAA
>NW_006206374.1:0-1062 GCF_000334495.1 Tupaia belangeri chinensis | reverse complement strand
AGTCAGAATGGGAAAATATTTTTGTAAATTATGCATCAGATAAAGGACTGATAACCAAAATACACAAGGAACTCAAGCCACTGGAAAAAAAATGATCAACCCTATTAAAAGATGGGAGAAGGAGTTAAAAAAAAAAAACCTCTCTCCATATGAATAGCCAAAAGGCATATGAAAAAATGGCCAACATCCCTCATTGTAAGGGAAGTGCAGATCAAAACAAAAATGAGGTACCAACTAACCCCACTCAGAATGTCGAAGATTAATAAAAAAAAAAAAAGATAAGTGTTGGCAGGGGTGTAGTAAAAAGGGAACTCTTTTACACTGCTGATGGGATTGTAAATTAGTCCAGCCACTGTGGAGAACAATTTGGAGATTCCTCAAAAATCTGCAAATAGTACTACCATATGACCCAGCAATTCCACTCCTTGGTATCTACCCAAAGGACAAAAGAATTCTTCATTGGAAAAGTGCTTACACGTCGATGTTTATTGTGGCACTATTCTCGGTTGCTAAGACACAGAACCAACCCAAATGCCCCCATACGGATGAATGAATTGAAAAACTGTAGCACAAATACTCTATGGAATACTATTCAGCCATAAAAAAAAATCCTGACTTTTGACAGAAAGTGGAAGAATATGGAAGATTTACTGCTGAGTGAAGCAAGCCAGGCTATGAAGGATAGACATTGTATGTCCCCACTTAATATATACCAAGTGTCTGCACTCTATGACTGAAACTGATTGACTAAAGGATACACAAACACAAGAGATGGGTGTGAATGCCACATGTGGTGTCTGTGGAGGAATGAGACCTAGGGAAGGACATTTAGAGGAGGGATTTGGAGGCAGAGCATTGATGGGATGGGGAGGTGTGGTGTTATCTGTTGAAGATATTTTGATCAACTGGACTTGGGAGAAATGTTCACATATTGAAATGTTCACTTTGTATGCTAAACAATATGATTGAATGTATATAAAAATTTTTAAAAATTAATAAAAAAGTGCACATTATGAAAGAGATATGCATGAATTTCAATTTTGCATAAAAATAAATTCATAT
>NW_006206373.1:0-805 GCF_000334495.1 Tupaia belangeri chinensis | reverse complement strand
AGCAAAAACCTCTTCAAAAAAAAAATTATTAAAAAAAAAATTTCTTGGGCAGGAAGGCATGAGTTTTAAGCCACCAGGTCCGGGACATGAACCATGGTCGACTACGTGGGAGTCCAGTGACATAGCCATTGCTAACTGCTGGTCCCTCAAAAAAAATTTTTTTTTTAATAAAATAATTCTTAAAAAGAAAAAAACATTGTCAAGACAGAAGTAGTTGATTTTTAACTCTTGATTATCTCCCGCAGCTTCCGACACATATAAATACATAATAGGCACATGAGGTCTATTTTTTCCTGTCACACCCAACATCTGGAACTGCTTCTAGCCACGTGTACAGGGAGGAGGCGGGAACCGACCCACCCAGGTCCAGCATGGCCCGCCAAGCTTGTTGCAATTCCCAGTTCTCTTGGATGTCCTTTCTGAGTTGGTATTAACATTATTGTCTTAGATTCTTCTCTTTTTTCTTTCCTTTTCTTTTTTTTTTTTTTTCCTTTTTTAAAAAAGAGGTTTTTGGGCGTGTGGTGTGCACTCGCTGGAGAGACAGGGAGGGACAGAGAGACAGAAAGTGAGAAATTACCCCCCCCCAGGGGAGATGACCATGCCACAGTCCCTTCTCCTCCATTCTCCTCTTGGGATTTTGGGCACGCATGTACATGCGCCTGCCATGAGTTTTAAGCCACTGGCTCCAGGACTCAAACCATGGTTGACTATGTGAGAGTCCAGCAATGTAAACGCTACACATTCTACCAGTCCCTTTAGCTCCTAATATTCAAGTTTAGTTAAGTGTACATTTTTTTTTTTTTTT
>NW_006206372.1:0-823 GCF_000334495.1 Tupaia belangeri chinensis | reverse complement strand
TTCAGCTCATTTTGCCATCTTTTAATAGGATTTTTTTTTCCTTTGCATGAGCTGCTTGAGTTCTCTGGGACAATTTATGATAAAATATAAATTTAAAACTTTAGAATTTTAAAGAGAAACCATTTAAAGTCTCACCCTTCAGGTTTATGACATTCTGTGGCAGAAAATATCTTATTGTTTATACAACTGGCATTTGAGTCTTAATTTTTTTGGAATAGGAACAGTTAAACAATCCTTAATCCTAGATAGGTAGGCATCTTAACTAAATTACCTGCTTTTCTATGAGTCACCTTTAAACTGTCACAAATTGCAAGTCAAATGTTATTATTGTTAGTTCAAATAGAAATTAGATGGTAAACTAAACTTTCTGATGATGATACCTTTTAAATATATGTGTGCTACATTTTCTTGTCTTACTCAACAAGTTTGACTTGGTCCTTGCACAAATATATCCTATAAACAATTTGGGTATTTATATATGTTTAGTTTAAAATACAAGCTTGTTTTTAAACCAGGTAAGAGCCTGCTCTTATGTGCAGCATAATTTGCAATTTTTATAGCCAAGCCACAGTACCTGCTCCTATGATTTTGGCATATATTGTAAGTACAGTTACATCTGAAAAAAGATCTTTCCATGACTCATTTTAGGAGCTTACGTAGAACTCATTTCTGCTCTCAGCATAATCATTACATCATTGGATCGGGCCACAGCATCTACATCACTATAGAAGAACTAGCTGAAAGCAACTATGGTCATTACGTCAATACTTATTGACATTGGATGAATGCCTGGGAAACATATAAATTTGACCAATTTTTATCT
>NW_006206371.1:2288-6832 GCF_000334495.1 Tupaia belangeri chinensis | reverse complement strand
TTGGAGGTGACACAAGACTAGGCCTTATAATAGAAACTTTTAGCTTTTTTATAAGTACGGTAATTGGCTCTTTGATTACCGGGACAGGCTCAGAACTCCTTGATTTGGTTTTTAATTGTCAATGTTTTTTTTATTAAGACGTGGTAAGAAGGTTTTTTAATATGAGTTTTTTTAAAAAGGTTTCTGAGGTCAAAATAAAGGTTTGGCCACTATGTGCCTAATGGTGCAGTGCGAGTAGTGTAATTTAAATTGTTATTAGTCTCCCCGTCTGTGAGCACCCACGTCTGCTTACAAGGCTGATGTAGGCTCGTCGCAGTGCCCCCACTAAGGAGCAGGCTTATGGCCAGCATTTTTATTATTATTATGTTGAGGAAGGTACGTTGGCTGGTCTGAAGATTTGGACAGCTGGAGTTTTAGAGGATTGTGAGGGTGTTGGCGTACGGTCTACTCTTTTTCGGCTTGTGCGTATTTAGGCGATGAGGCTCGACGTATGTGCGAATGGTGAATTTACGGCCCGATCTTGTCAATTTTTAAAGCAGTAGGAGTAATTAAAAGAGTCACGTAAGGTTTTTTTTATTTAGGTTTTAAAGAGCGTGTCTTGTGCCTTTTTACTCAGACCCAATTTTTTGGGACTATATTATGTTTTGGGTTTGAGGAGCCCTTAGTCTTATGGAGTGCTTGGACTAAAGGCCAAATTGCTTTTTGAGCCCGTTGTAGGGCCTGTAGGCTGGTTTTATGACTTATAGTTTTTTTAGGTATTAGAGAGGGGAGAGTACGAATGTGTATGGGGGGTGGTGCTTTAAACATGATTTTAAACGGGGTCACTCTATGGACATAAGGGGAGTTATGAACTCGGAACAGGGCAAAAGGTAGGAGAGTTATTTAGTCTCTGCCAGTCTTTAGGGCTGATTTAGATAGGGTTTTTTTTAGAGTTTTATTTATTTTTTTTACTTGTCTAGAACTTTGGGGGTTGTATTTATAATGTAACTTTTAATTAGTTTTTACAGCCTGGGCTAGTCTCTGTAGGGCCCTATTAATGAAAGCCGGACTATTGTCTGAGCTGAGTGTTTTAGGAACTTTATACCGGGGTATAATGTTTTTTAATAGGGTTTTAGTAATTATTTGAGTCATTTTTTGCTTAGTTGGAAAAGCTTTTATTTACTTTTAGAATGGATTTATTATAATTAGGAAATATTTATATTTATATTTTTTTGGTTTTACCTCTGTGAAATTAATTTTTCAGTTTTGTCTTGGAGCCCTCCCCCGGACCCGAATACTTGTGTGGAGTGGTCCCCCTTTGGCTGGTTTTATAGCCTGGCACCCTTTGCAGCAGTTTATGAGGTGATGAATGTGTCTTTTTTGGTTTGGAAACCGTAGTTGTGCCGTCTGCAGCAGCTGGAGCAGTTTTTTTGCGCCGAGATGGGTAGCTAAATGGAGGTTTGTGACATAAGAGAGTTTTAGCTTTTTTGGCAGGATTAGACGATGTTTTATGTCTTTTTGCTAACCAGTAGGGTCGGACAGTGAATAGTTGTTTTTTTGCATTTATTCTCGGTCTCTTGAGGAATAACCTGGACATGCAGGCAAACCTGGGAGTTCTGGCATTGGCAAGTTAAGAGTCAGGGTGGGAGTTACAGATTTAATGGCTGCTTGTTTTGTTGCCTCATGGGCTCGCTTATTGCCAGTAGCCTCAGGGGTTCTGGTGGTTTGGTGGCTCGAAACGTGCACTATTGCTATTGCTTGGGGTTTTTGCACCGCTGTCAACAGCCGCTGGATTTTAGGTAGATTGCGCACTTTTTTTTTATTTGCGGTGATAAAGCCCCTCTCCCGGTAAATTGCCCCATGGATATGAACAGTCTTAAAGGCATACTTGCTATCAGTGTAAATAGTAGCACGTTTTTTTTTTGCCCGTTTGAGTGTTTTTGCCAGTGCAATGAGTTTAGCTTTTTGGGCGGAGGTTCTCGCTGGCAGGGAAGTGTTTTAAATTAAGTTCCCGCTCTGGTCTATTATAGCCGCCCCAGCCTTTCGTACTCCGTCTTGCATAAAGCTGTTCTCATTGGTGTACCAGATTATCTCGCTGTTTAGCAGGGCTGAGTCTTGGAGATTAGGACGTACGTGGAAGATTTCTGTGTAACTCGCGGGGTATCTAGGAGCAGTCCTTGATAATGGGTCAGTCGTGCATTGGACATTTATTGCCCTGGTGGATGTTTGAGAATACTTTTAATAGTATGGGGAGTTATTACTTTAAGGTGCTGTCTAAATGTTAGCTTGTCAGCGTCTCTGACCAGCATAGCCACAGCAGCTACAATACGCAAGCATGGGGGCCACCCAGCTGTTATAGGATTTAGTCTCTTTGACAAATAGGCCACTGGGCGTTTTTATGGCCCCAGACGCTGCATGAGCACCCCTTTTGCAATTCCCCCTTTTTCGGCTACGTGGAGAGTAAAGGGCTTAAGGGGGTCCGGCAAGGCTAATGCCGGAGCTTTTAATAGAGAAGCCCTGAGTCTTTTAAAAGCAAGTTGTTGTTTAGGTCCCTAAGTAAAGGGCATTTTGTCTTTTGTGGCCTCATATAAGGGTTTGGCTAATTTTGCAAAACCCTGTATTTAGAGCCGACAGTAGCCCACAGTGCCCAAGAACTCTCGAACTTCCCTGGCTGTTGTAGGGACCGGCAGTCTTAAAATAGTCTTTTTTATTGTCTCTGTCAGCCATTTTGTTTTTTTATGGAGCTTATACCCCAAGTAAGTAATAGTTTGTTTATAAATGTGGGCCTTTTTGGCGCTGGCACGATAGCCCAGTGAGCCCAATTTTTGCAAAAGGTCCTCTGTAGCTCTTTTATATTTTGCTTTAGAGGGTGCGGCTAAGAGAAGGTCATTAACATACTGTAAGAGAGTCACGGAGCCATGGCTTTGTCGGAAAGAACACAAGTCTTGATTTAAGGCCTCATTAAACAGAGTTGGGGAGCTCTTGAACCCCTGCGGGAGTCTTGTCTATGTGAGCTGTTTGGGGGTTTTTGAGGGCCCCTCTTCTTGCCATTTAAAGGCAAAAATTGGCTGGCTAATGGGTGCTAAGGCTATGCTGAAGAATGCATTTTTTAAATTTAGTGTTGTATACTAGACATGAGAAGGGGGTAGATGGCTCAAGAGGGTGTATGGGTTAGGAACCGTGGGGTGGATATTTTGAGTCCTTTTGTTAACTTTTCGTAAGTCCTGAACAGGCCTAAAATTATTTTTTCCCGGTTTTTTTACTGGGAGCAATGGAGTGTTTTAACTAGAATGGCAAGGTATGAGAATGCCAGCCTGTAGCAGGCGATTTATGTGGGGGGTAATCCCCTGCCTTGCTTTGGCTGACAGGGGATATTGGCGTACTTGGACAGGTTGGGCTGAGGATTTGAGTTTAATTATTATAGGGGCCCGATGGGCTGTGAAACTTATTTTTGCCACTTTTGCCCATGCTTGGGGAAACTTTTGGACCCAAGGATTTAATTTTGTGGGCCATAATTGGACCCCCTGTGGTTCCGAACCTGGCTGGCCATAAAGGCGATATTTATTTGCCAGAGCCAAAGTCAGGACATGAAGGGGGTGTTTTAAGTTATTAGTGACTCTAATGCCCTCAGGACTGAAGTGGATTTGTGCCTGCACTTTGGTTAATAAGTCGCGCCCCAGCAGGGGGGCTGGACATTCTGGAATTATTAAGAAAGAGTGGGTGACCTGATGTCGACCCACTTTACACTCTGTCATCCATTGGTAAGCTTTGGACCCGGTGGCACCTTGAACAATGCTAGCCTTGCCTGAGAGAGGCACAGAAGGGTTGTTGAGAACTGAATATTGAGCTCCTGTATTTACCATAAAATCTACAGGCTTCCCCTCCACTGACACAGTTACCCAAGACTCGGGGAGGGGCTCCGAGTCCCGACTCCCCTAGTCGCTGTACGTTTCTGCCATTAAGACCTGGGGGTCCCCTTGTGGATTTGGGCCCTTGGGTCTCTTAGGACAGTCCTTCTTTTAGTGTCTATGCTTTTTACAATAGGCACATTGATTTATGTCAAGTTTAGGTCGCATTTTTTTACCTTGGGGACTCTGTGTCTTTTTTTTTCCCTTAATACTAGCCAAGAGGATTTTAGCCATTTGCTCATTTTGTCTCTGATGAAATTTTTTGTCTTTTTTTTTAACTTTTTGTTGTAATTCTTGATCTTTTTTTTTAAGTCTATCCTCCCGTTCTTCTGGAGTTTTTCGAGTATTAAAAACTCTATTTGCTAATTTTATAAGGTCTTTAATAGTCATGTCTCTTAGGTCTTCCTGTTTATATAACTTTTTTTTAATATTTGGTGCTGCCTGGTTAATAAAAGACATGATAACAGCAGATTGATTTTTTTCAGCCAAGGGGTCTAAGGGGGTAAATTGCCTGTAGGCACTATAGAGACGTTCTAAGAATGCGGCCGGGCTTTTATTTTTTCCCTGAATAATTGCTTTTACCCTTGCCAAATTGGTGGGGCGCCTTGCAGCCCCTCGGAGACCCGCCATGAGAGTCTGGCGATAGACTCGGCGCCG
>NW_006206371.1:0-496 GCF_000334495.1 Tupaia belangeri chinensis | reverse complement strand
CTCCTCTCCTCTTCTGTCCCTTAAGGATGAGCCCCACCCAACCCTTACCCTTTTCTCCCGGCTTGGTTTTTCACGGTTATTTATTTATTGGTGGAGCCTCTAGGCTCCTGGGGTTCTTCTAACTCCACTGGCTCCCTTAATTTAAACCGTTGTATACTGTATTTATTGGGGCCCCAGACTGGAGACCACAAGAGCGGCATCTGTGTATAAAAGCAGGAAATAGCCGAAGCTTTAATCTAGCCTAATTAATTTTCTCCCCTATCTTCCCCCACTCTCACCCAAAGAAACAAAACAAAAACAAACGCCCCCCACACACACACAAAGACAAAAACTAACAAAAAATTGGAGTGTTCATTTTTCGTTTCGTTTTATGCGAGATGTGAGCCCCAGCTAGAACCAGCCACGGGTGGGGTCTGCACTCCCACACGGATGGGTGGGAAGCTGCTGCTGCCAGCATACTGACCTGCGCAGCAGGGACGCAGCTCCCTGCCTGGCC
>NW_006206370.1:485-1041 GCF_000334495.1 Tupaia belangeri chinensis | reverse complement strand
CTAATTGAATTAATTTTTAAAAATTTGCCAGTGGATGCAAGCCAGAGAGACAGAGAAAGAAAGCAATTTTCATGGAGAATGATCATACTGCAAGTCCTTGTCCTTCACTGACAAATATGTGTCAGGGACACACACATTTTTGGTAGTTTCTCAACATCTAGGCCAGGATTTGAGCTACAAGATTGGCTATGTGGGATCTGGCTACATCAATGACCAGGCCATGGGGCCAGGCCAAATATTTTAAAATCTAAGTCTCTAGTGGCAGAACTTTCTAAATAGAAATAATAATTATCCATATAATTTGGGTGAAAATTAAAAAAAAAAAACCTTTTTATCTAATCTTGTTATTTTAAGAAGAAAAAATAGGTTGTGTGTTCTATTTTTAAGAGAGGTTTTTGTTGTAGGGCATGTGTGTTCACCAGAAAGACAGAGGAGACAGAGAGACAAAAAGCAAGAAATAACCACTCCTGGGGTGATGGCCACACCAAAATCCCTTCTCCTCCATTCTCCTCTTGAGATCTTAGGAACACATCCACACTTGCCAAGCATCAGTTTC
>NW_006206370.1:0-274 GCF_000334495.1 Tupaia belangeri chinensis | reverse complement strand
ACGCCGCAATCCCTTCTCCTCCTTTCTCCTCCCGGGATCTTGGGCACGCACGCACACGCGCCCGGCGTGAGTTTTAAGCCACCGGGTCCGGGACACGAACCACGGTCGACTACGTGGGAGTCCAGCGACATAGCCATTACGCTAACTGCTGGTTCCCAACACAGATTTTTTTTTTTTAAGATACCTCATCAGGGACCAGCAGATGGCATAATGGTTACAGCACTGGATTTCACATAATTGTGTCGCGCAACTGACGACTCCGGAGAGGGTCTTC
>NW_006206369.1:1329-1540 GCF_000334495.1 Tupaia belangeri chinensis | reverse complement strand
TTTTTTTTTTTTTTTTTAGAGGATTTCTTGCTATAGGGTGTATGTGCTCGCCAAAAATACAGACACAGAGAGACAGAAAGTGAGAAATCACCCCCCAAAGGGGATGGCCACACAGCAATCCTTTCTCCTCCATTCTTCTCTCGGGATCTTGGGCATGCACGCACACGCGCCCGGCGTGAGTTTTAAGCCACCGGGTCTGGGACGTGAACCG
>NW_006206369.1:0-755 GCF_000334495.1 Tupaia belangeri chinensis | reverse complement strand
CACCGACATTGACGTCACTGCTCAGGGCACAGCCGAGTTTGACTGTTTCTCCAGGAGATGCCGAGAGGGAGGGCGGCTGGGTCAGCACAGGCTGGGCGAAGGAACCTGCAGACAAACACACTCATGGGTGATGGGGTACAGACGAGGGTACACTGCTTAGGGCCTGAGACAGAAGGGCTGATGCAGGCCAGGGGCCACCCTGGTGTCTGACCCAGGCCTCACCTGTGCAGTGAGAAAGGATGAAGGGGAGGAAAAGAGTCCAGGCCATGGTGGACACAGCCCTGCCGAGGTCCCTGTGCAGGAGCCGCCCTACCCCAGGCCTCTTATCTTCCCCACTGGTAGGAAGGGGCGGGGTGTCCACGCAGATTTGCTCCCCCTGGTGGTGATCTCTGCTGCACTGTCAGTCCAGCTGAAGGCGGAGCTTAGCTAAGGAGGCCAATGAGGCTGAAGTGTAAGAGCCAGAGCTGACCCCATGGGGGGAAGGGGAAGCAGCTGCTGGGCAGTCTCATCCCACACAGCTGTGAGCAGGGTGTGGGCCCACACCAGAGCAGACAGGGCTGGGAGTGTGGGGAGGACACAGCTGTGGGCACCCACTTCACAGACTGAGACAGACCTGCAGCTCCCCTTGCTGCCCACTGGGTGGCCTTCGGTCTCTCTCTGGACATGATGACAGGGGCTGGGCCATTCCCTGACCATCGACCACACACCCTGTGTGTCCCTGAGTAACTAGGAATAATGAATAGACTTCTCCAGGG
>NW_006206368.1:0-4358 GCF_000334495.1 Tupaia belangeri chinensis | reverse complement strand
TTGGGGAATCTGAGTCTGATGTGGCAGGTTCTGCTGTGTCTGCATCAAGGGCATGTCAGTACTATCATAGTTGTCTGTCTGTAGAGGAGGTATGATTTCCCCAGTTACAGGGTGGAATACAGGAAGTGTTGACAGGGCCCATGCTATCTCTCTATTCTTGGACATGTCTCACAGCTCCTTGGTAGATTTCTGAATAGCGCTGTGATGAGCCAGTTGGATGTCTGGTGTTTGCATGTTTCTCTTTTCTGCCCTTCTTTGTCTCTTCGAACATTTTTTTTAAGCTTATTTTGTCAGAAATTAGTATCGCGACTCCAGCTCTTTTTTGGTTCCCATTTGTATAGAATACTTTTTTCCCAGCCCTTCACTTTTAGTCTATGTTTGCTTTTTCCATGAGATGCATTTCTTGTAGACAACAAATAGAGGGTTTCTGGGGTTTTATTTTGTTTGTTTTGGTTTGGTTTTTATCCATTCAGCCAGTCTGTGCCTCTTGATTGGACAATTTAATCCATTAACATTCAATGTTATTATTGATATTTCCGGACTTGTCCCTACCTTTAGGTTGGCCATTGTCTTGGTTATCTTTTATTCCCTTATTTCTGGCTGTTAATTCTTTAATTTTCCTGGAACAGGACTCTCCAGAGTTTTTGGGAAAGCTGGTCTGGTGTTGGCAATGTCTTTCGGGTCTTGTTTGTCCGAGAAGATTTTAATCTTTTTTTCCCATACAAAGGATAATCTTTCTGGATATAATAATCTTGGCTGAAATTGTTTCTCTCTTAACACTATCAATATGTATTCCCATTCTTTCCTTGCTTGCATTGTTTCTGTTGAAAAGTCCAATGTTAGCCTGATGGGATAACCTTTGTAAGTCACTTGTTTCTGTCTTGCCAATTTTAGTATCTTGTCTTTTTCTGTGGTCTTTGCCAGTCTGGCTAATATGTGCCTTATGGAAGATGTTTTTTGGGTTGATTGCATTTGGGGCCCTTTGTATTTCTTCAGTATGGATGTTTGAGTGCCTCTCTAGACTTGGGAAATTTTTTTCCAGAATTTTATTGAATAGATTTTCCATGCCTTTATTAATTTCTTCACCTACTTGGATACCAATTATTCGGATGTTAGGACATCTGATGGAATCCAGTATTTCTCATACATTATCCTCGTGATTGTTTTTATTTGGCCTCATTATTCCTTTTGGTGGTTTTGTCTAAGTCAGAGGTTTCTTTCTTCTAGATAAGCAATTTGCTCTTCTGCACGGTCTAATCTGCTATTAATACTTTCAAGGGAGGATTTGATTTCCTGTATTACAATTTCATCTCTAGAATTTGTTTGATTCTTTTTGATATCTATTTCCTCCTTGACGTTGTGAAAGACTTCCTTATCTCCTGAATTTTATTGTCTGTTTTCTCTTGTATTTCATTTAGTTTTGTCACTGTGAATATTCTGGATTCTTTTTCTGACATCTCTGCAAGTCCTATTGTGTTGTTTGTGGTCGATGAGGAGTTGTTTGTTCCCTTGAGGGAGAAGCATTTCTTTGATTTTTCGTATTTCTTGTGCCTGTGCACTTGTTTTTAGTCATCTGATGTACATGCTTCTTCCTGCTTTTTTGAGTAGGTTCTTCAGTGTCAGAAGAAAAGAACAGCTCTTCTTCCTAGGTTTGTTCTTGGTAGAGGGCTGCATCTTCCAATCAGAGTAGGATTTATTTAGCCAGATTCAGGTGCTTGGATACACTAGGAACCTCTCAGGATGAAATACACCTGAGACAGAACTGGATATACGTAGCTAAAGAAGTAAGTACAAGTCTACTGACTGGTGAATGGAAGAATTTGAAAGTAACTGACTCACTGGGTCTCTGCTATGCCAGTGTATGGGACTTGAGAAGGGATGGCGGTCACAGGGCAGGAAAAAATTTAAAAAGCAGACCTGAGTAGCAGGGGAACAAGAGAAGAGAACTTTCTAGCTGCTCTCCTTCAGCATCTGGCTCAATGGATCCAACTTTTGGTTTTATTAAGGGCCTAATATAACCTCTACGAATAAGGCTCCTAATGACTTTGGAGAATACATCTGAAAGGGTATGTTAAAAATCCTTTGGATCTCTAAGTTTTTTATACATGGAAAATCCTTGAAAGGGCAAAGATTTCAACATTCCTTTGAAAATTATTCAGTAGGGAAAATTAATTTATCTTTGAAATAGTTGGGGTTAAATAGTTCACAGACCAAGGGTTTCAAAGTTCAGAAATAATAGCATCATTATGTTTAAGAAAGGAAAATAGAAGCATAAATTTATTTTATAAAGCTTATTAGCTCTGAATGATGGTATTGTGTGATGACAAGGATAACTAGAAGTGGCATGAAATTCCTGAATGCACTTTCAGTAAATCCATTGGCTCCTGATTCCACTCCTCCATACTGAGGTTTAGAGATTTTCTATTACCTTTAATAAAGTCTCATGAAATTAAATTTAGAGCTTATATTAGAAAGACAAAAAATATCTTATGAGAAGAATAGAGTCCCATGCATTTTTCAAGTGAAATAACACTGAAAATACAGGGGCCCCAGATAATGAGAAAATGAAGGACCTCACAGAAAGTTTCCAAGTCCACTGCTATTACTTCAATAGATATCCCTTTTTTTTTGAGAGAGAGAGAGAGAGAGAGAGAGAGAGAGATTTTTGCTATATGGGACATGTGCTTTCCAGAGAGACAGAAAGCAAGAAATCATCTCACAGTCTCACAGGGGGTGTGGCCATGCCACAATGCCTTCTCCTCTGTTATCCTCCTAGGATCTTGTGCACACATGCACATGCACCTGGTGTGAGTTTATTATTAGTAGTAGTATAATAATTATTATTATACATTCAATCACTATGTATCATTTGACTTGAAAAGAGAATTTATCTAACATGAAACACATCTCAGACCAGTGAAGTTAAGAAATACTATATGTATTTATCATCAACAGGTGATAAACCATTACTGTGTCCTACAGATGTCTTGCTTCTCTAGTTTTTCTCTCTAATTTCCTTCCTATACTCTTCCCTTCTCCTACTCTCCTTCCAAACTATCTCCAGTGTCCATAAATATTTTCAATTCTTTTATGCCTTCAGTATTTTAATCTCTACCATAGAGTGGGGACAGTTAGAATATATTAAGTGGAGACATACAATGTCTTTCTTTCATAGACTGGCTTGCTTTACTCAGCAATAAATCTTCCATATTCAACCATTTTCTATCAAATACCGGAGTCAGGCTCAGCAATAAATCTTCCATATTCAACCATTTCCTATGAAATACCGGAGTCTTGATATTTTTTAAGGCTGAATAGTATACTGAATAGTATTCATCTTTTCATGGACATTTGGGTGGGTTTTATGTCTTAGCAATCATGAATAATTCTACAATAAACATTGATGTGCAAGCACTTTTCTAATTGATCATTCTCCTGGTATTTGGGTTGATACCCAGGAGCGGAATTCATGGATCTTGTGGTTGTTCTATTTGTAGCACTTTGAGGAACCTCCCTATTATTTTCCACAATAACCAGAAGTATAGGAGAGTTCCCCTTACACCACAACCCCACCAATACTTGTCATTATTTGTATTTTTAATCTCTACCGTTCTGACAGGGGTTAGGTGGTATCTCATTGTGGTTTTTATCTGCATTTCCCTTATGATGAGGGATGTTGAGCATTTCCTCATATGCTTTTTGGCTGTTCGTATGTCTTCCTTAGAGAGACTTTTGTTCAGTTCATTAGCCCATCTTTTAATCGGGTTAATCATTTTTTTTCGCAAGTTCCCTGTGTATTCTGGTTATCAATCCCTTACCTGAGGCATAGTTTACAAAAATATTCTCCCACTCTGAGGGTTGCCAATTCACCCTAATTACTGTGTCCTTGGCTAGGTAGAACCTTCTTAATCTGATATAATCCCACTTGTCTATTTTGGGAATTATGGCCTGTGTTTTGTGGGGTCTTATTTAAGAAGTCTGCCTGCCCGAATGTCTCCAAGAGTTTTTCCAGTGATTTCTCCCCAATAGTTTTATAGTTTGAAGTCTTAGGTTCAAATCTTTGATCCATTTTGAGTTAATTTTTGTTAATGGTTAAAGATGGGGGTTCAGTTTCATCTTTTTGCAGGGAGATACCCAGTTTTCCAGCACCATTTGCTAAGGAGGTTTTCCTTCTCCCACTGGATTGACTGGGATCTTTTGTCAATAATCAATTGACTGTATATTTTGAGGTTTTCCATTGCCCCCCCTGCCTGCCCCCCTTCTCTACTCCTTTTTAACATATTACTGGAAGCTCTAGCCAATGCAAATATGTCCAAAAAGTCCTCCATGGATCAGCAGTTAGTGTAATGGCTATGTTG
>NW_006206367.1:0-1278 GCF_000334495.1 Tupaia belangeri chinensis | reverse complement strand
CTAATGAGTTAATGGAAAACTTTGTGGCACAGCTAGGCATTCTTATTATGCTTGTGGTGCCGTCATGTACTTTGTCAGAACATTAGCTACAGTGAGGCAGGGGTGTCCTGGGTCAGTTTCTGCCTAAGAGGTAATTTTTAAGTTTATATAAATGTGTTTTGAAAGGCCTTCCAATGATCAAGAAGAACTTTAGCACACCTTTTATTGTGTCCAATGAAGCATTGTGGTTAAGAGTAAATGGTCAGGGTAAAGGGGAGCGGTCAGGGAATTTGGGAGAAATCTTGCTACAATTATATATGGGAAAACTATGTAATTCTTTTATAGTAATATATCGGGGAGTCAGAGGGGGGGTCACTTCCCAGCAAGGCTATCGCAGTCCTGGAGTGAATAGCAGGTGGCCTTGCCAACATGCTAAGTGACCCAAGCTTGTTCCATGGTCGGGGGCGTACAGTCGAGGCCTTGCCAACTCATTGAACTGACCAGAAGCAATGCTCAAAAGTCAAGGGGCTCAGATGGGTCCTGGAGCCTCGCCGAGTCAGACTCCTCCAGAACTGGGTCCTGTGGCCTGGAAGGACAATCTGCTAATAGAGGCAGAGCTAGGAATTTACAATAGAATTGATGGGCTCTAGGGGAAAAAAAAATAAAAGAAAGCCACAGAAAATTTCTATCTACCTACCAAGGAGGTGGAGTCTGATGGTGGGAAGACTGGCAGTTAGAGTGTGCCCTCCCTCAGAGTCTCTTGCTGAACAGGGGCTTCTAGTTGGAACTGATGCCTGGGCCTGGAAGAACAGTCTGTGAAGAGAGTCAGAGCTAGGAATTTGCAATAGAATATATGGGCTCCAGGGGGAAAAAAAGAAGAAGAAAAAGTCACAGAAAATTTCTATCTACCTACCAAGGATGTGGAACCTGGGGCTGGGAAGTCTGGAAGTGGGATGGGTGTCAGAGATGACTCTCACTCATAGTCCCTTGCTGACCAGAGGCTTTTAGTGAGACCTGGTGCTGCTGCCTGGAAGGAGAGTCTGTGAAGAGAGACAGACCTACTAATCAGCAATAGAATAGATGGGCTCCAGGTAAGAAAAAGAAAAAAAAGCCACAGAAAATTTCTGTCTACCTACCTAGGAGGTGGAGTCTGTGGCTGGGCAGACTTGAAGTGGGGTAGGGGTCAGAGGTGCCCCCCCCCCATCAGAGTCCCTTGATGACCAGAGGCTTTTAGTTGGACCTGGTGCCTGCAGCCTGTAAGGACATTCTCTGAAGAGAGGCAGAACTAGGAATTAGCAA
>NW_006206366.1:6651-9912 GCF_000334495.1 Tupaia belangeri chinensis | reverse complement strand
GATCCCCCATGCTGCTCTGCTCCATGATGAGTAGAGCACTTCTAGCTTGTTGACCACTTACTTCAAGGCCTTGGATAATATTTGGGTGCTGCAGTCCCATCATTATGTCAGCCTCTAAAGAGTGACTGGAGGAACTGTGTGGATCTTCTTTCTGGATGACTTTAACAACCATGGCAGACGTGTGGGTTCTGGTTGGAATATATCAGGCCAACTTGACTGGCGAAGCCACCCTCACTGATAGTTTTGAGGAGACTGTACTGATGACTACAAGTCTCCTCATTGACAGGTGACTTTGAAGCCCTGCTCCATGGTGACAACCTACCTATTCTAACTAGCAACAGTATTAGCTAGAATTGCTAGCTAGTACTACTGACTATACTATGTTCAGTGCCAATAGTAATGAATGATACCAATAGCCGTAACTAGGCTAACAGTACTAATAAACAATATTAACTATACTACTAATACCACCTAAAGATACTAACTAAAATACTAACTCAAACAGAAAAAATATTAGCTGTGCTAACTTTAAAAATACAAAATGGAAAGAATAGCTTACATAAAAAACTGGAAATTGAAAAATAAAGAGACTGGTGGCTGGCCACATGTTTGTGGGTGGACTCAGATGTGTCAACCATGAGAGCCTGAGGTACAATTGAATTTGGATTCACTTTTCTAATCTACCTTAGAGAAAGCTGTTGACACACTAATTAGAATGATTCCATTAGCCTAACCCACAGAATGCTTCTGGTTCAAAGAATTTGCTGATATATACATGGGCAAGATGGTTACTAGAGGAGCCTAATGTGATTTCCTCCCACAAAGATGAAAGAAGAACACTTTTTCAAATGGCTACTTAGGTATAAATCCTAGCAGGTAATTTGTATTAATATTAAAATTTCATGTTATTTTCAGGCTTATTCATTTAGGTAAACCATGTCCAGTTCATAAGTATTTATTTCAAAAGTGTTTTTTTGTTTGTTTGTTTGTTTTTGGGGTGTGTGTGTGTGTATGTTTCTGCTTTGTAATGAGGCATTCACACTTGGTACATTTATTTAGGAATATGTGAGAATAACCTATACTTTTTATGATCTATTAGTATGTGTTAAATCTTCCCTTATCCATTTCTAATTAGAACCCTATTTGTAGGTTTGACTACTTAAATCACTTTAGACCAAATCTTTTAAAAACTTTTTCTCCTAGGATTTGGTGCTATGGAAAAATTTTTGGTAGAATACAAGAGTGCAGTGGAGAAGAAACTGGCTGAGTACAAATGTAACACCAACACAGCAATCGAACTAAAATTAGTTCATTTTCCTGAAGATCTTGAGAATGACATTAGAACTTTCTTTCCTGAATATACCCATCAACTCTTTAGGGATGATGAGACTGCTTTTGGTTATAAGGGTCTAAAGATCCTGTTATACTACATTGCTGGTAGCCTGTCAACAATGCTCCGTGTTGAATATGCATCTAAAGTTGATGAGAACTTTGACTGTGTGGAGGCAGATGATATTGAAGGGCAAAATTAGACAAATCATTCCACCTGGATTTTGCACAGACACGAATGATTTTCTTTCTTTGCTGGAAAAGGAAGTTGATTTCAAGCCCTTTGGAACTCTACTTCATACATACTCAGTTCTTAGTCCAACAGGAGGAGAAAACTTTACCTTTCAGATATACAAGGCTGACATGACATGTAGAGGCTTTCAAGAACATCATGAAAGGCTTCAGACGTTTTTGATGTGGTTTATTGAAACTGCTAGCTTTATTGACGTGGATGATGAAAGATGGCACTACTTTCTAGTATTTGAGAAGTATAATAAGGGTGGAGCTACGCTCTTTGCGACCGTAGGCTACATGACAGTCTATAATTACTATGTGTACCCAGACAAAACCCGGCCACGTGTAAGTCAGATGCTGATATTGACTCCATTTCAAGGTCAAGGCCATGGTGCTCAACTTCTTGAAACAGTTCATAGATACTACATTGCATCTCCTTCAGTTCTTGATATTACAGTGGTAGATCCATCCAAAAGCTATGTGAAGTTAAGAGACTTTGTGCTTGTGAAGCTTTGTCAAGATTTGCCCTGTTTTTCCCAGGAAAAATTAATGCAAGGATTCAGTGAAGCTATGACAATAGAGGCACAGCAGAAGTTCAAAATAAATAAGCAACACGCTAGGTGGGTTTATGAAATTCTTTGATTACTGGTAACTGACATGAGTGATGCTGAACAATACAGAAGCTATAGATTGGATATTAAAAGAAGACTAATTAGCCCATTATAAGAAAAAGCAGAGAGATCTTGCTAAATGAGGAAATGTCTCAGACCAGAAGAACTGACAAACCAGATGAACCAAATAGAAATAAGCATGCAACATGAACAGTTGGAAGAAAGCTTTCAGGAACTAGTGGAAGATTACTGACATGTTATTGAACGACTTGCTCAAGAGTAAAGATTATCCTACTCTGTACAGGAAACTTGCAAATTTCTGTACATTGTACTGTGAAAAATATGATGATGACTTTAATTTTAAAATCTTGTAACATTTTACTTACATTAAAAGTTATCTATCTTTAGTTGGATATTTTCTTTTGGAGAGACTGTATATTTTAAAATACTATTTAGAGGTTATGAGCATTTATTGCATTAACAAAATAGCTTCTGAAATACCACTGCAATTGCTTCTAGTATAATAAATGCTTAGGTGTGATATGTTA
This sequence comes from Tupaia belangeri chinensis, assembly GCF_000334495.1. Taxonomy (NCBI): domain Eukaryota; kingdom Metazoa; phylum Chordata; class Mammalia; order Scandentia; family Tupaiidae; genus Tupaia; species Tupaia belangeri. The sequence goes on along the minus strand of NW_006206366.1, from coordinate 7,190 downwards.
AAAAAAAAAGATCTGTTGGAACATGTCCCCAGCATCATTGTCCTCCACACAATTATGCTTTGTGTGGTGACTCAGGCAATATCCCATGCAGCCCCCATTCACACTGTGAACCCCTGAGGTCTTTACTACAGAGGAGTCCTATGTGCCTCACATACCCTAAGCTAAGTTTGGGAAGCAGATAGGTATCCATACCACTGAATTGCTGCAGAGGAGTTCAGACTGTGTTGTACCATCCCCCGCACAGGTTGTGACTGAACAAAGCCATCATGTGACATATCTACCCACCCTGGAGGAGCAGCTGGGTAAATGCCCTTTACTACAACCACTGTCACCAGAAGCTGCTGGAGCAGCCTTACCTCTTCCCAAACCCTTAAATCCCATGTGAGGAACCAGGTGAGCGTTCCTATCCATATCCATAGACTGTGCTGAGCAGCCCCACCCCCTTTATCCCATGGAAGTAGCTGAGTGATGAAGTTGCCCACAGTTGAGTCAAAGAACCTGATCCCCTGTATCTTTTTTTTTTTTTTTTGTAGAGGTTT
>NW_006206366.1:0-5714 GCF_000334495.1 Tupaia belangeri chinensis | reverse complement strand
TTAGTTTTCCTGATATAGTACTCCCTTCAGTTCTTCTTGAAGAGCTGGTCTAGTATTGGTGATTATTTTTCAGTTTTTGTTTGTCTGCAAATGATTTTATTCATTCTTCCCATTTAAAGAATAATCTCGTCAGGTATAGTATTCTTGGCTGAAAATTTTTTTTCAGTATTTTGAATATGCCTTCCATTTTTTTCCTGCATCATTTCTGTTGAGAGGTCTCATGTTAGCCTAATAGGGTAAACTTTGTAAGTGCCTTGACATTTTTCTCTTGACATGTTTAGAATATTGTCTCTGTACAAGATTTTAGCATCTGGCTATGATGTGCCATGGAGAGTATCTTCTTATGTTTTTTCTATTTGGAGTTCTTAGTATTTATTTGGTTTGTATGACTGAATGCTTCTCTAGTTTTGGGAAGTTTTCTACAAGTATTTCATGGAAAAGATTTTCTATGCTCCTGTCAAAATTATTCACTTTTTGTAATACCTATTATTCAGGTATTTGGGCATTTGATAATGCCTAGTATTTACCATAGGTTGTCTTTATTTTTCAATTTTTAAAAAATATTTTTGGTGATTTAATCTAAGTCAAAGGTTATGTCTTCCAGTTCAGAGATTCTGTCTTTTGTGTGGTCCAATTGGCTCTTAATACCTTTAAGGGAAGTCTTGATTTCTTTTACTACTGTCTTCATCTCTAGAAGTTCTAATTGGTTCTTTTTTATGATGTCTGTGTCCTCCTTCAAATCCTGGAAAGACTTTCTAATCTCTGTCACCATGAATATTCTGAACTCTATTTATGACAATCCTAGAAATTCTTTTGTGCTGTCTATGGTTGAAGAAAAGTTGCTCTATTCCACTGGGAAAGAAGTGTTTTCTTTTCCCCCCATATTTCTTGGAACTTTGCACTAGTAATCTAATGGATTATACACTTTTCCCACTTTTCTGATGTCAATTCTAAAGTGTCAGGGGAAGAAGAGCTCTACTTCACAGATGTGTTCTTGGTAGAGGGCTTGTCTTCCAGTCAGAGAAGTTGTGTGTTTAGTCGGCTTTAAGTGTTGATTTGTTTCTCAGTCTTTGAGAAGAGGTGCACCTGGGGCTGAGCTTCAGGGTTTTAACTGGGGAAGAAAGTAGGAGTTGTACCATGTGTTTCAGAAAACTATGAAGTCTGGAAATATTCCTGGCTAGGCAGAAGGAAGCAAGAGTTCTAAAGTGGTCTTCTAGCCTCAGTTCTTCTCACTGTCTACTGCTATTCCCTGCCCTGCAGTACAGGATCTGGGGAGCAATGGTAGCAAAGGGAGGAGGAAGAAGTTGGTCTGGGTAGCATTTGGAGCATTTTGAAGATGGTAGGAGGTCCTGAGGTGGTCTCCTGCCTCAGTTATTCTCATTGGCTGGCACTGATACCCATCTGCAGAAGGCTCTGGGGATAATGACAAAGGAAGGTTGAAGGGGCCATTTGAAACATTTTTAATAGAGATGAAAATGGGGAAATGTACAAAAACACAAAATCTAGATGGAAACAAGAAAAATTCCCAGAATTAAAAGAATTAATATGAGAAAAGAGAACTATGAAAGAAATAAATACAAAATAAGGAAAAAATACTTAAAGCTTATAAAGTAAAAAAACAAAACTGTTTTAAAGTGCTAGCTGTAGTAATATTAAGGAAGCTGGATCCAGCATGATGGAGAACATGGTTTGAGCTCCAAATCCAGTGGTTTGTGAGGTATTGCAGGTATGTGTGTGCATGTATATCCAAAATCCTGAAAGGAGGAAGAAATGGAGAAAAATGGATTCCTCATGGGGAATACTTTCTCATCCCCTCCCCATCTTTTCCTGATGAGCACATATACCCTTTGATTAAATTTAAGAAATGAATAAAAATAGAAAAATAAATGAATGCAAGGAAAGCAAAACTTAAAAGTAAAAACTTTTAAAATTTACAAATATGGGGACCAGCAGTTAGCGTAATGGATATGTCACTGGACTCCCATGTAGTCGACCGCAGTTTGAGTCCCAGACCCGGTGACTTAAACTCACACAGGGCATGTGTACATGCATGCCCAAGATCCTGAGAGGAAAATAGAGGAGAAAGGATTGCAGCATGGCCATCCCCCCTGGGGAGGGGGGTGATTTCTCGCTTTCTGTCTCTCTGTCTCTCTCTGTCTTTCTGGCAAGTGCATGTGCCCTATGGCAAAAATCTCTCCAAAAAAATGTACAAATATGAAACGTAATGAAAGGCTGCTTATTACCTACTTCTGGGTCCTTTAGTGAAGAGGGCGGTGTCCAAGGAGCATGATTATCAGATTGAAGTTTCATAGCCAACAGCAGAGGAAGAGAAGGAAGCTAAATTATTTAAAGACCCAGACATGACAGATGTATTATGTGAAGTTTCTGACCAGTTAGGATGGACAAAGCTCACCAAGATCTAGATTGAAGCTATTCTTTTGGCCTTTCAAGGTTGTGATATCATTGCGCTACCAGGAACTGGCTATGGGGAAATAGAAGCCTTTGCTTTGCCCATTCTGAACGTGCTGCTGGAGATGCCCCAGCATTTGTTTGCCCTGGTTCTCACTCTGACTTGAGAGTTGACTTTTCAGATCTCAGAGCAGTTTGAGACCCTGGGGTCCTTTATTAGAGAACAAAATGCTGTGATTGTAGGTGGAATTGATTCAATGTCCTAGTACCGAGCCTTGGCAAAAAACCTTATATAGTAATCACAGCTCTTAGTTGACCAATTGACCACTTGGAAAATATAAAATGTTTCAATTTAAGAGCCTGCAAATACTTGGTCACGGATGGAGCAGATTGAATATTGAATATGGATTTTGAGACAGAAGTTGATAAGGTCCTCAAAGTGATTCCCCACTATCGGAAAACTCTTCTTTTCCCTGCTACCATGACCAAGAAGTTGCAAAACTTCAGCAAGCAGCTCTGAAGAGTCCTGTGAAATGTGATGTTTCCTCAAAGTACCAGATGCTTGAGAAATTACAATATTATTTTTATTCCCTCTAAATTCAAGGATACCTAGTTGGTTTACATTTTAAATGAATTGACTGGAAATTGCTTTAAGATATTCTGTAGCACCTGTAACAATACTCAGAGAACAGCTTTGTTGCTCTGAAATCTTGGATTCACTGCCATCTCCTCACTACCTATGGACAGATGAGTCAGAGCGATCACCTAAAATCGCTTAATAAGTTAAAGGCAAAGGATAATTCCATTCTTCTAGCAACTGATGTTGCGAGCTGAGGTTCTTCATGTAGATATAGTTGTTAACTTTGACACTGCTACTCACTCCTAGGATTACATCCACCAAGTAGGTCAAGTGGCTAGAGCTTGGTGCTCTGGAAAGGGTATTACTTATGTTACACAGTATGATGTGAAGCTCTGCCAGCACATAGAACACTTAAAGGTGAAGAAACTTCCTGTTTTTTCAACACAGGATAATGAGATTCTGATGCTGACAGACCATGTAAGTGAAGCACAGAGATTTGCTTGAATGGAGCTGAGGGATCATGGGGAAAAGAAGAAGCACACTCAAGAGGATTCTGGGGATAATGATGACACAGAGGGTGCTATTAGTGTCAGGAACAAAGTGGCTAGAGGCAAAATGCAGAAACAGAAAGACTGCTAACCACTTTACAAAGACTTGAGTTACTACTTTCTGTTTTGTAAAAGAAGATTGAACAAGTGAATAAAACCTACTGCAGAGTTCTCAGACTGAAGGCTGTCAAACTACATCCAGAATCTGCTCAACTAATTCAGTGCTCAACTAATTCCCCTTTCTGTATGTTGGAGGAAGTAAATATATGTTACTACAGCATACATTTTTATAGAGTTGATGGCAAGACTACTGTTGTTCAACTTGGATTCTTTGCACATGGCATGCATTGACTGGGTTCTTCTATCATTTCACATAGACCTTTTTGCTTTCTCAGCTGGAAGTCAAGGACTAGGTTGATGGAGCACATGACCACTAATTGTAAAGGAAAGAAGAGTTTACTTCTATAAATGTTACTTCAACCACCAAAAAGAAAAAAAAAAAAACAAAAAAAACCCCAAAAAACAGAAGCACAAAGAAAAAATACAAATAGAAAAAACAAAATTTGTAAATAAAATCAGAAAAAATGAGAAGAGCAAAATCATGCTAGGTGGATAAAAACAAAGATAAAAAATTAAAAACAATAATTTTTTAAAATGTTTACTATAGAGTTTGTGTATTCACGCGCGAGAGAGAAAAGTGAGAAGTCACTCCCAAGGAGGATGGCCAAGTTACAATCCCTTCCCCCCCAATCTCCTCTTGGGATTTTGGGTACACATACATACCTACATGCTCAGTGTGATTCTCAGACAACTGGGTTTGGGACTCAAACTATGAAGCTAGCCATGTTAACCTCTATACCACTTGCTGGCCCCATAACAAATTTTTTTTACTAATGAGAGAAAGTACACAGACAATAAATATATAATTTTAAAACAGGGACCAGCAGATAGCATAATGGTTATGTTGCCAGACATCCATGTAGTTGACTGTGGTTTGAGTCCTGAACTTGGTGGCTTCAAACTCATGCCAGGTGGGTATGTGTGCATTCCTGAAATCCCGAGAATGGAAGAGAAGGGATTGCAGTGTGGCCAACCAACTGGGAGGTGATTTCTCACTTTCTGTCTCTGTCTCTCTGACTAGTGTACATGCCCTGTAGCAAAAATTTCTCTTAAAAAATTAAAACCAAATAAAATAAAAATAAAAGTGAGATGTACAAAGAAAATAAATACAATATAGAATAAAACAAATTTAAGATTAAAAAAATTTATAGAAAATTAAGAAGTCCAAAAATAATAAATATAAGATAGATAAAAACAGATAAAGAAACTAAAAATGAATAATAGAACTAGGTAGTGGCATGGTGATTAAGGTACATGGATCCCACATGGCTGAGTATGGTTTGAGTCCTGGACCCAAGAGCCTGAAAAACACTCTGGACTCATATGAATGCATCCCAAAAATCCTGAGAGGAGAATGGAGGAGAAAGATATGGCATGGCCATCTCCCCTTGGAAGTGTTTCCTGCTTTTCCTCTCTGTCTTTGTTTCTCAGTCAAGTGCTTATACCCACTAGCAAAATTGGAAACACACACACACACACACACTTTAAAAAGTAAGAAACAAATGAGGCAACTACATAGATAATAAAATACACAGTGGTGAGGGACCAGCATATGGCATAGAGGTTATATTAGCTGGACTCTCAGTGACCATGGTTTGAATCCTAGACCCATTCTCACTTTCTGTCTCTGTCTCTCTGACTAGTGTACATGCCCTGTAGCAAAAATTTCTCTTAAAAAATTAAAACCAAATAAAATAAAAATAAAAGTGAGATGTACAAAGAAAATAAATACAATATAGAATAAAACAAATTTAAGATTAAAAACATTTATAGAAAATTAAGAAGTCCAAAAATAATAAATATAAGATAGATAAAAACAGATAAAGAAACTAAAAATGAATAATAGAACTAGGTAGTGGCATGGTGATTAAGGTACATGGATCCCACATGGCTGAGTATGGTTTGAGTCCTGGACCCAAGAGCCTGAAAAACACTCTGGACTCATATGAATGCATCCCAAAAATCCTGAGAGGAGAATGGAGGAGAAAGATATGGCATGGCCATCTCCCCTTGGAAGTGTTTCCTGCTTTTCCTCTCTGTCTTTGTTTCTCAGTCAA
>NW_006206365.1:0-1114 GCF_000334495.1 Tupaia belangeri chinensis | reverse complement strand
CCATTCAGAATGACTCAGATTAAAAAAAAAATAGTAATTGCTGGCAGGGGTGTGCTGAAAGGAAACTCTCTTACACTGCTGGTGGGAATGTAAATTGGTCCAGCCACTGTAGAGAACAACTTGGAGATTCCTCAAAAATGTACAAACAGAGCTATCATATGATCCAGCCATCCCACTCCTTGGTATGTACCAAGGACAGAAGAATTCTTAATCGGAAAAGTGCTTTCACATTGATGTAAAAACAAGACCCTGGCTTTTGACAGAAAGTGGATGAATATGGAAGATTTACTGCTGAATGAGGCAAGCCAGTTTATGAAAGAGAGACATTGTATGTCCTCATCTAGTATATACTGAGTGACCACACTCTATGACTGACACAGTTGACTAAAAGTATATATAAACACGGTAAATAGATGTGAATACATGATGTAGTGTGTGAAAGAGTAGAGTTTGAAGAACGACATTTAGAAGAAAAATGGAGAGGCAAAGTGTGAATGTGACAAAGAAATGTGGTATTATCTGTTGAAGATAATTTTATAGTTTTATGAATTGGTCTAGGGAGAAATGTTCACATGTTGGAATATTCACTTTGTAAGGTAAATAATGTGATTGAACGTATAAAATAAAATAAATAAAAAATCTTACGTAAAAAACGGTAAATATATATGTTCAGGTAAATACATGCCAAGAAAAAAATATTACTTATCTTTTAAGAAGGAATTACAAAAGCATATGTGTGTTAAGCAAGGAATTAAAATAGAGGTACAGGGCTAGCCCATGGAATGGTAGTTAATGTGGCTGAATCCCACATGACCTAGATTGTGACTTGAGTTCCAAATCAGATGACATGTAAAACACACAAAGGGCTTATGCGTTGTCCAAAATCCTGATATGAGAAAAAAAATGGTGCAGAGGTTATTGTGGCATGACTATTTTATGGAGGAGGTGCTGTCTCACTTCCTTGCTCTCTCTGTATCTCTCTCTAGGGAACACATATGCTCCCTGGCAATAGGGACCAGCAAATGGCATGTATGTTTAGATGCTGGACTCACACAAAACTAATTATGGATTAAATAAAAAATTCTTTAAAAAATAAAAAGAAAAAACAAAGTAA
>NW_006206364.1:0-1135 GCF_000334495.1 Tupaia belangeri chinensis | reverse complement strand
TGAATGAATGTAAAATAAAAAATGAGATAATTTTAAAAAGTGATTATACCCCCAAAAATCAAATATATGGATGACTGCAGACCAGTACAAGGACGAACCATAGGAAACTGCTGTTTTTAGGAAAAAAGTGGTCTAATATTGGCAATTTCCCATGATTCAATCCAGTGAACACCTATATACTATCATGTAGATTTATAGGTGCAGCAATTGCTAATATTTTGCTGTATTTACTTCATCTTTAAAATATTTTAAGTATTTTAAATTACAGCCACTATGGCATTTCCCCCATAAATATTTATCATGCATTCTTAAAAGTTAGATATGCTTTTTACGGAAACACAATGTGGTTACCATGTTTAATATAAGCAACAAATGTCTTGTCATATCACCCAATACTCAGTTAATACTCAGATCTCTCCAGGTTTGTCAAACATATTTTACACCTGATTTATTCAAACATAGATTATATCAAGAACCTTATATTGTATTTGGTGATTGCATTCCTTAAGTAAAAGAAATCTTTAAAATAGTCTTGGGTGAGGCCGTTTGGACTGCTATATTTTAACTATAAAATAAGGATCCTGATATATTCTGAATGATAGGATGATTTGTATGGTTCATAGATTCATTCATTAAAAGTCAACTCATTACTTCACTTATATATAGAATGGTTATTTGTTTTGTCCTAGGTCAAATGGTTGATCAGTGATACGTCTTTCTTATTATTTTTTTTTTAGATATTTTTGCTGTAGAGCATGTGCACTTGCCAGAGACAAAAAATGAGAAATCGCTCTCCAAGGGGGATGGCCATGTCACAATCTTTTCTCTCCTCGGGACTTAGGACACACATGCACACATGCTCAGCATGAGTTTCAAGCTGCCATGTCCGGGACTTGAACTGGAGCTGACCATGTGGGAGTCCAACACTTTAACCACAATACTTCCTGCTGGCTCTGTGTCTTTTAATTGCCAGAGGGTATGTGCATGACAGGCGGAGAGAGAGAGAGAGAGAGAGAGAGGGCACTTATTCAATAGGGCATGGGCATATCATAATCCTTTTTTTCCCTATATTTGTCTACCTCATCAAATTTGGAGCATTTATGCACATATGCCATGCATGCTTTTCAAACTATGG
>NW_006206363.1:978-2835 GCF_000334495.1 Tupaia belangeri chinensis | reverse complement strand
CAGAAAACAGATGTGTGGCCTCTCTAAATAAAGACACAGAATGACCGGGTAGCACCTTTGCTCCTCCTGACTGAAGAAGGCGTTTAAACCCTGCTTCTCGGGACTGATCAACATGTAAAATAACCTTCTACCCGCTGAATGCCCCCTCAACAATGCCTAATTCTTGCCTTTGCTGGATTTTTTTCCTCCATCTCATTGCTGCCAGTGCTAGTCTTCGCTGCTGTACATTGATTCCAGTCAGAACATCAAGTATGGAGCTACACCCCATTCATAGTCTTCTTCCTGCACGAAGTGTCCAGCTGTCCTGCATGCTTCAAGGTAAGAGCGATGGAGTACCCACTTCCCAGCTGCCACTGACGCTAAATACTTCTCATTTCGAAGTGGGTGTCCCACAACAATGTGTGTGCACTTGGGATCGAAGCACTGCTTCTCTATCACTGATCCACCTAGTTTTTCAATCAAGTGACAGTAATCAATACATTCTTGAGGATTCAGAGATGACAACTAAAATATGTACTGTTTTTTCAATTCTTCACAATTCTCCTCTATCGTCGTAATCTTTTCTCCAGGGTGTGGAGCTACAGGTGGGTTGGCCAGGGGGAAGGCAATACTGGGGGCTTGAGGCGTAGGGATCAGATGGCCATCTTTTATCGGAGTCCCTGGCTCTTCAGGAATGGGGTGTTTGGGGACTTTCGTCACACACACATTTCCAGGATCACAGACAGCTTGTTCAGCAATTCCTAGACCCTGTAAAGGCTCTTGGAATGGAGAGTCCTCCAATTTTTTAATGTCAACCTGAAGCTCAGAGTACTGTGTAGGACAACTAGGCCACTGCAAATTGCTGGTGAGCCTTGCTCTTTCCTCCCTTGCTGTAGGATCATCCCAAATGATCTGTTCATTTTGGAAGGGCTCTGTGTTGACGTCGGGCACCGTTTGACGAGACTGCCTCAGTGCCTCTAGGACTCTACTTCGACGACTGCGAGCAGAGCGGGCACTATCAGGCGTTGAAGAAGCGCTGTTACAGCCACTCCTTGAGAGAGAAGTCCTCTGCCCTTGGGGTCTCACTAGTGATGTTGCAGACATTATCTCCTGCAGCTGCTTTTGGAAGTTCTCTCTCATCTCCAAGGCCTGTGTCAAAGCCCCTTTAGAGTCAGTTTTTCCACTTCCATGTGATGGTGCTGATTCTTTATCACTGGTGGTCATAACATCTATATCATTTTCTTCTAAAGGCAAATGATCTGGCTCGCCATCCTTGGCTGCAGAGACAGGCGAGAGCAGGCAGCTGGTCCGGGGTCTGCCATCTTGCACTGCACTGATATCCAGACTCATTTTGGGATTGTAAGTATGTGGGTAAAGAGATTCGGGAAGATGTTTATATTCTTGGGCACAATCTAAAAGCCAGTGCTCAGAAACAATGTGTACTCCTCTTTCTTTTACAGATTTATACTCTCGATTGCTGTCATTTGGCCGTCCTTGGTAGATGAAATGGGTCACTGTATCATCAAAATTCCACCTGTATTCAGCTCCCAGAGAGGCTGCAATTCCATTTAGTTCACTCTGCCTCTTAATGAGTTTTTTACTAACACATACTACTGCCTTGTGAAGTGACTTTGGAGCTTCTTCCTTCTCTGATTGGGCATCCTTTAGTTGAAGGCTGGCAGAAAGAGCCACAGTATTTCCAGAGCTATTTGCCAAAGCGAGTTTCAGATTACTAACGATGACTTCTGAGAGCGGTGTGCTCAGTTTCCTTTTCTGTTGACTGGGACCTCCTGGAGTTTCCAAGGCTGCAAGTGCATCCTTCACATCAAAAGAAGGCTTGAAGAGTTTGTCCTTGGACAGAAACTTTGATGGTGTGTC
>NW_006206363.1:0-956 GCF_000334495.1 Tupaia belangeri chinensis | reverse complement strand
CTCTCCGGCTGCCAGGGAGGGCACAGCCTGTCCGTTGTGCTGTGAAATCACAGCACGGAAAGCTTTACTCTGGAAGCGGTTCATATCTAAGGGTGTGACAGCTGTTTTCCTGTGAGTTTCCAAGCAAGGGCCAGAATGCTCTGAATTTCTACTTGCTCCATTTGTTATTTCAGTTTCCAAACCTTGCTCTTCCTTAGGTGAGTTTTCAATCAGAAAAATGATTTTCATCTCTTTTCTTTCCCAGTCTAGCAGTCTCCAACAGCCAGGCTATGAAGCTCTGGTTGTGAGACACAGGAAAAGAAACCATTCATAGCATGAGATGACCCGGAGCGCCCTCCTTGAAGGAGTGCTACTGCTGGGTCCCCAGGACACAGCCATCTCTACTAGACCAGCACGTCACATTTCCGTCATTTAGGATTTTCCTTGCTACAGACAAAATCCAGACAGCGTTCGAACCCAAACATCGTTGATCTCAAGTGAACGGCCTCAGAAATGAACGCCGACACCTCTGCCCTGAGACGCACCTCAGTGCTGTGCTCCACCTGCTGCACTTACCAGCCACGTGTTTGTAACCACTTCTCCCGCGGGTGCTTCTACCTCACACCCCAGCAGAGGAACCACAGCATAATCGGCAACAGTTTTGCTTGGAAGGGATATAATTTTTCCAGCATTTTCTCTTATGATGCTTGCAATATTAGATTCATTTTCATCACTAAAACCCAGAACAACAAAACTCTTCCGGCTAAATACACCTTCTTCAGGCACTGCAGGGACATCAGGGAGGCACTGACTGACAGGAGACTGCTTTTCCTCTTGAACAGAAATGTGAGTAGAATCATTACAGGTTTCAACATGAGTCGAATCATTGAAAGGCCCAGCTTCAGAGTTCACAGCTTCAGACTTCTTAGCTTCAACTACTGTGGAGCTATCGTTTTCATACTGAGAGAGCAGGTCCT
>NW_006206362.1:0-1115 GCF_000334495.1 Tupaia belangeri chinensis | reverse complement strand
AATATAATTTAACATATCATGCCTTTAAAAAGAATTTTTTTGGGAAAAATGTAAAAATGATGACAAGTTCAATTACAAACATTTACTCCATGTACATTTGCCCAATTTGTTTTTTCTTTAAAGAATTATTTATTTAATGTTACTTATTCGTTTATTTTAATTTGACCAGAGAGAGACACAGAGAGAGAGTGAGATAGAGAAAAAGAGGGAAAGTGAAAAAGCAAGCCACCAGGTCCAGGATATGAACTGTGGTTGGCCATGTGGGCGTGTCCAGCACCTTAATCACCACACCACCTCCTGGTCCCCATACCCAATTTGTTTTTAACCATTATCTTTGAGTTACATATGAAAACAAGGCTATTTATTTAAGGTGCTCTCCTCTGAAGTCAAGGAAAACCAAGCTAGCCCTATATGAATTAGTCTCATCTCAAGACTGAATTACCAGACACAAGAGATTTCTCCAATGTTTCTCAGGTTTTTCTGTAACCCAACTGTCCATGTGGCACCAAAAGTAGCCTTTTAGGACAGAGGCCATTTGGTCCCTTAATTCATATGGTGACAATCCTGAAGACATGAGTTTTAAGCCACCGGGTCCGGGACACGAACCACAGTCGACTACGTGGGAGTCCAGCGACATAGCCATTACGCTAACTGCTGGTTCCCTACTCCATTTACACTTATCCAGTTTGTTTTTAACCATAATCTTTGAGTTACTTATAAAAATACCAGGCTATTTATCTAAGGTGCTTTCCTTTGAAGTAAAGGAAAACCAAACTAGCCCTACATCAGCTAGTCTCATCTTAGCTAAAGACTGAATTACCAGACACAGGAGAGTTCTCCATTTCCCCAGTTTTTCTGTAACCTAACTGTCCATGTGGCACCAAGAATGGCCGTTTAGGACAGAGGCCATCTGGGCCCTTGATTCCCATGCTAACAGTTCTGAAGACATTTTTATTCATATTTAATTCTAAATCAGCTTTATCAAGGATTTTACAAGTCACGTGAACTTGAATAGCATTTGAGCGTATTTTAACCTATAAGCGCGCATTTAACTCAACCTGGTACTACACACAGACAAACGTATACATAAACACAACAGACCACATGGATGTATA
>NW_006206361.1:0-1740 GCF_000334495.1 Tupaia belangeri chinensis | reverse complement strand
TGAGTTGAAAAAACAACTCTCTAAAGATGATATACTATTAGCTAAAAGGCATATAAAAATATGCTCAACATCCCTCATTGTAAGGGAAATGTAGATCAAAACAATGAAATACCTCCTTACCCGTCAGAATGACTAGGATTAAAAAAAAAAAAGATGAGTGCTAGCGGGGGTGGAAAGGGGAACTCTCTTACACTGTTGGTGGGAATGTAAATTGGTCCAGCCTCTGTGGAGAACAATTTGGAGGTTCCTCAAAAATCTACAAATAGAACTACCATATGATCCAGCAATCATCACACTCCTTGGTATCTACCCAAAGGACAGAAGAATACTTAATTGGAAAAGTGCTTGCACATCGATGTTTATTGTGGCACTATTCACAATAGCTAAGTCATGGAAACAACCCAAATGCGCACGAGCAGATGAATGGATAGAAATACTGTGGCACATATACTCAATGGAATACTATTCAGTCATAAAAAAACAGAACCCTGGCTTTTACAGGAAGTGGATGAATATGGAAGATTTACTGCTGAGTTAAGCAAGCCAGGCTATTAAAGAGAGGCATTGTATGTCCCCACTTAATATATACTGAGTGTCCGCATGCTGTGACTGAAACTAATGACTAAAGGATATAGAAACATAATATATAGTTCTAAATACCAGATATAGTGTGTGTGAAAGAGGAGGGTCTTAAGAAGGACATTTAGAAGAAAAATAGGGAGACAGAGCATTAATGGCACAAAGAAATGTGGTATTATCTGTTGAAGAAATTTTGTAGTTTTATGAACTGTACTAGGAAAAAATGTTCACCTGTTGAAATATCCATTTTGTAAGCCAAATAATAATGTGATTGAATGTATAAAAGAAAATGAAATTTAAAAAAAAAGAAAAAAATATGGAAACAACCCAAAGGTCCATGAATTGATAAATGGATAAACAAAATGTGGTATATACATATAATGGAATATTATGCAACCATAAAAAGGAATGAAGGACTGATACATGCTACAACATGGATGAAACCTTGAAAACATTATGGCAAGTAAAAGTAATCAGACACAAAAGGCTACTTGTGTCTAAAGGATTTTTTTAATTTACATTCATTCACTATACATCATTACAGCACACAAAATGAGATTTCCCATCCAAAATACACTGTATATTGGCTTAATCAAACACATCAACATACGTGTTATCAACAAATAACTTTCCATTTCTTATTTTCTGCATATTTTGCTTTTTTTTGGTCATTCTTGATTCCCTATCCCTCACCCTCTGCCATGTCCCACCCTCCTCCCACATTGTCTCTGGTATCCATGGTTGCTTTCTATGCCTTTCCTCCCCACTTAATTGATTCACTAATGAACTTAAGTAGTCTAAATATATGTAATAGCAAGCGCAGCTGATAAATACATATACATGAACACAAGTCTGACTTTAGGCATAAACCTCAATGAGTAGAATGAACATACTATAAAGCAGCACCTAGCTGGGGCTATATAGCTTACTGCAGTCATCAAATAAGCATTTTTTTAAAATTTTGATAAAAACAGTTTTCGTATTATTTTTCTCCTGAAACTTTTTTATGAATTTATTTATTTTTATATACATTCAATGACATCATTTAGCTTATGAAGTGAACATTTCAATATGTGAACAATTCTACCCAGTCCCGTCAATCAAAATATCTTCAACAGATTACACCACAACTCTCCATCCTGTAAATGCTCTGCCTCTGTA